>NC_071579.1:15237964-15552409 GCF_024509145.1 Vidua macroura
TAAAGAAAGATGGCATCTCTGTTGAGGAGCAGGGAACACCCAAGAGGGAGAGAGGATCCTTGAACTGCCAACAGTCCTCCAAACATAGAAGCCACAGAAACAAACGTGCAGGACTGAATCACAGCTAGAAGCCAGGTTTATGGGTAATTATGAGGTGCCACTGCCAGCTGAAGGGAAAGTGCAGGAATAAGAGGAAAAGGCATGAAGGTCTTGACAGAAAATGTAACCATCCTGTATTGACAGTGAGAGCCAAGAGACAGTTGCAGTCTCATACCAAGTGATGGGCGAAAGATGACAAGTGGGTTATCTGTGTTATTATTATCTGTGTTACCTGGGTTATCTGTGAAATCAAGGGAATTAGTCAGGAGGGATGGGCAGGGGGAGGCAGCCTGGACAGCAAGAGCTGTTGGGGAAGGGATGGTTGAACTACTGCTGCATTTGCCAAGGTTAGAGAAAAGGGTTCTGTGAAAAGTCAAGTTAAGGTGATGGGAGTTGGGCTATAAGTTTTAACTGCTTCTAGAAAAGACAGGCAAAGTGGCAACTTATGGGATCCCTCCCAGTCTGCTGTTTTGGGGAACAGCCCAGGTAACAGGTGTGATGTGAACTGAAGAGAAAACTTGAAACCTTGCTGCAGAGACACAGGATCCTTTACTGCTGGCAGGAGGAGAGGAAGGAGGACTTGGCAAAGCTGGAGAAAGCAGGCCAGAGGACCAGGGCCTCCTTTTCAACCATGTCTGTCTGGTGCTGGATCTGCATCCATCAGAGTGCAAGTAGGGATTGCAGTCTGATGGTGTGGCTTGGCTTCTGTTCACAACCAAGACCAAAAAGTGGCAGATGAACTAAGGGAAAAGGGCAGGATCCTCTGGTAGAAAATACAGCTTTTCCAATGACCTTGCTGTCCTTTTGAGAGTAACTGCTTTCCAGGACAGAGTGTCCCAACAGGACACTTAAATGCCTTCAGCACAGTACAGTACTCGGAGATAAAACTGAACAACTTTTCATGAAATCTGCCTCCAATAAAAACATCTTTATTGCCCTGGGCTAACGTGTAAGTTAGTGAGGGATTATAGTTCAGCTTCTATAGCCATTTTATGGAAAAAAATCCATAGGGACCTCATCTGTTGGTCCTCTAAAATACAAAAAGAAGTGTTAAGGTGCATTTAATCATGGTAATAGGCTATCAGCTATTTTCTTAAACCTTCATACTCACTGCTGTCATTCTAGGCAGAGCAATCAACCTGACTTAATCATCTTCTTGTGACTTGCTCCACTGTGCCCCTTCCTTTTGAACATATATAAAACCTAATTATTTTTTAATCCTTTACTAAAACACTAGCAAAATGAGTGCTCCCCCTCCAGCATACAGATGTGGAAGTTTACAGGCACAGAAGCTGCAGTACTCCAGGGCCTGTTCCCTTGGGGCTGTGTGTCACTGGCAGGGCTTGGCAGAGGCACCACTGCCTCTCCAGGAGCAGTCCTCTCCTGTCTTCTCCTGCTCCTGTTCTAGAATGCCAGCAAGCATTATAATGAGGTTATATTTGCATGTTGTAAGGCCACAGTGACTGGTGCTAAAATAACATAAATCTAACCCTGAGGTGAGTTTGCTTGTCTACAAAGGTATGCACCTGAATGCTTACCCAAACTGCCAGCCCCCTTCCAGGATATGGTTTCCTCATGAACATCCTGATCTGCACCTTCCAAATGCCTTCTTCTGGGCTGTCTCTGCCCTTCTCATCTGATGGAAATGGTGTTCCCCCGTGTCTCACTTGCACTCTCACCTGCAGCCTAAATGCACATATGCAGGCTTGCCTGTGCTGCGCATTACTAAGAAAAAATACTCCAAAATGAGAAGACTAGCTTTAAAATTATACGTTGATTTCAGTGATCACAAATACAGTTCACACTGCAGCTCTGGCTTTGTTCACCTCTGCTGCAGAAAGGGGAAGTCTAGCTCTTCATAAAATGCCAAGTCTTCAGTGAGACCCAGAGTGAAGGAAGAGTTATTTTTGTTGGTCTGTTGCCTTCTCTAAAGTCTATAATATAACAATTCATGCATACATATCACAAGAGGCAGCAGGGCTGTCACCACCAGTTTGCTGCCTAATGCCTCATGTTTATAGTAGCACAGCTGTGTTCCCTGCCAGCTCCTGCAGAGTGGCAGGCTGGGACCAAGGATCCCACAGGGACAGGTGCTGTCCCATGTCTCCGTGCCTTCCCCAGGAGACAGAGGTGGAACATGCACTGTGTGCTGCTCTGGCTTCAACACACTGCTCTTAGCATCTGTTGATAAAGTGGGAACTGTCCCACAGTGCCCAAGCAGCAGATACACACACAGTGGCTGGGTCCATACCACATTTACAGACCAGCCTGTGCTCCTGAAGCAAGCAGTTCATGATCCAGTTCCCAGAGTTGTCCTAACACGGTTGACTGAGCAGGACCTGTGCTTATAAAGAGCTCTTGGGCTCTCTCAAAGTCCTATCATTAGATAAAGTGTAAACTCAGGCATTATCATTCCTTTACACTCCCAACCAGAAGATGAGACCACCAGCATCCCACTGGTCCTCCAGCTATACTACATATAAAGTTTCCACTTCTGTCACAAAAATAAACAAACCAGAGGAAACTCATGCTGCCTACTATAATGTCCCAATTCCCCAGCCTATGAAAGACTATCTACATTGCAGTATGTTTCTGTCCAAGCCTTAATGGTTAACTCTCCCTCAGGAATCACTTTCTTGGGGAAAGAAGCACTGAAAAATCAAACCCCTTCCTGCAGTTGTTTATAGAACAGATCACCAATTCTGGGAGATCAATGGGATAAACATGGCCCAAACTGTTTCCTGTATAATCATAGTAAACTTAAAGGATGCTCTTATAAAATGTACTTTAATTGGAGAAGCTTACTTTTTAATTTGCAATTTTAAATGTGAGCATGTTATAACTTGTACATGAACATTTCTATAAAGATAATTACATATGGCAAGACAGAAAAACTTTTTAAAACATTTTCTCTTGAATGTGTGCCTGAATTCATTTACAACTGTTGCTGCTTTAAACATTTCAGGCAGAATAAGTGGATGGCACTAAACAGCTTAGCTGCAATTATTATGGAATGTCTGAGGTATAATTTCCCCTGCGGTTTTGTTAGGCGTGCAAAATTCATAATTCTGATTTGTGGCAGGTACTTATTACCCATCGCAGGTGGAGATATGCAAATATTATTCTAGTAGGGTTGAACAGTCTTTATTTCTGTATTCAGCTATTAACGAGATTTGTGAGTCTGGTACTCTGGGGCCATTTAATTAATTAGATGGTACAGATAAAATATAAATTGTTTTGTAGGCTACACAATTCCAGTTCTAGAAGATGTAAAATATGGCTAAATGAACTTAGTATGGACTGATTTATTGGTTCATGTATGGAAGAGGGTAAAGGAAAATTCTACCTGTTACTTTTGCTTATATAAACCTGTACAGTATCCTTGCATTGTCAAGCATTGTGAGAAAGGGATGTTATTTATTTGTTATTATTATTAAGAATGTCTACCAGTTGTCCTCTCTATAAAAAATTGCTGGCATGCATCAAGTAAGTTAAAAAATAGGCATGTTCTTTTATGGAAGCCAATATGTGCATGTTTCAGAATAAGCACGTATTTCCAAGACATTTAGATTTGGTAGGATAATATTGTCTCAAGGTCTGACACTTCTACTTTAAATAAATCATTTCCATGGGATAGATGAGCTAAACTTGCTAGGGGGGAATGCAGAAGGAAGCTACAGCAGTATGTTAATAGCTAGATTTTCAAAGAATTCTGTTAACTGGTTAATTCATGTATTTCTTTTCCTAAATTATGATCTCTCTACTCCTCCAGAAGATTTCTGGATAATTTTGAATACAGGAATTGGGGTTAAAAAAACCACAACGTGCTTTTATTCCCCAAAGTGATAGTTATAATGGCCACTATAAAAGAAATGGCATTTACCAGGAGTTACAGCAAAATACATGGTGAGACATTCACCCTCTCCTCATATGGAGGAAATAAAATGCACAAGGCATGAGACCGGAAATTGTTAGCAAACTGTCAGCATTTAAAGACAGGCATTGACCATTATATTAGTTTTAAATTGCAGGAAAATGCTACACTACACAATTACAGTACTATAAACATTGAATGAAAACCAGTTCGTTTTGCTAAAGTAGGAGTATAAACAGCAGTCACTCTTATTGGTTTATTGAACATATTTTGGGGCCCATTCCAGCTGTCTTTATTAGCTCTAATGCAAATGATTTTGCACTGCTATTTTGCCAAGCTCTGGTAGCTGTACTGCTGCAAACAGAGCCTGCTGCTTTGTGTCTGCTGGAGATTTACTGACAAATATGATAAAGGATACATAAAATGAGTAACAATACAGAACTGGCACCATACAGGAAAAGGAAAACTAACAGGGGGAAATTACACCATAAGGGTAGGAGCTGGTATGGTTTTGTGCATGTAAATCCAAAGCATACAAGTTTAATTTTAAATACATACCAGGAGTTTCTCTGGTCACTCCCCCGTAGGGTGGGCAGAGCTGGTCATGGCCCTGCAGCTGCATCCCCTGGGACCTGTCCACCTGCCTGGAAGGCTGAAAGTAGATTCAGGGCTGACAGACCCCACCAAGACGTGGGGCTAGGCAAGAACAGGAAGTCTCATGGAGATGGGAGCAGGCTAGACCAGGACAAGTATCTGAGAGGGAGGAGAGCTTCTGGCATGGGAGGTCTGCAAAGACATAAGGACTGCATTTTACCCAAAGAAAGAGCTTCTGACTTTGGAGACATTCTGCACAGGAGAGGTACAAACTCCTTTGAATAGAACTAGGGGACAACCTGGGAATATGGCTGCAGAAGTAAATAAGTGTAAGGTAGAAAGTAGAAAATTAAAAGGAGAAGGCATTGATTGGGATCTGAGGAAAAGGGCCAGTCATATTTTGTGGGTGAACAGAATTGATAATGTCAGATATTTACCGTGGCTCAATTTTCAGTAAGAAACATCAACTGACTATCTGGTGAGAAATTCCCTGAAGCAGAGGAGGCTACAAAACCAGGATAATGTGTTGGGAAAAGAGCTGTGGGCAACCGAGTCTGAAAATGGGATTTCCAGCATAGGAGAGCAGTGGGTGTTTGGGTGTTTTCATTACAGCACCAGCACAAGTAACTTCACATTGAATTGTCAGCTGCAATCTGCACACTGAGAAACTTGAGGAATCTGAGTGCTGGTACAATGGCAGTGCAAGAGCTATGCCTTCATGGTACACTTGTGGGAACACCCAGGAACATCACAATATTCAATTCCTAAACAAACCCTGCCAGCAAGCACCAGAGATTGAGTGAATAGCTTGGGTGGACAAACGGAGCAGAAGTACTGTGACCAGAACTAGAGAAAATCTCAAGGAGGAAAACATATTTTTAGTTAAATACAGAACAATATAAATGACAGTGATATCTATGGAAATGTTTTAATAGAAAAACAATAAATACTTATGGTGTTCAGACACAATGAGGCCAAGTTACCTGCAGGCTTTAGATAAAATGCAGCAGAGAATCAAACTCATTTCAATCTCACCTCTCATAGCAGTTGCAGAACACGGACTGCATCTCCTCCACATAATGGCAAACTGTTTAGGAAAAAAATTAAGTCTAGATTTCCACAAAATAAATACACCAGAATAAATTTCTGCATTTGAATACCTTAAATTGGATAAACAATACCCCATGGGTAGAATCTTTAAAAGACCATCCCTGCAGAAGATGAAATCTAGAAAACAGTTTTAATTAAATCTTTCCAAGGACTTCATAAAAACCCAGGCACAGCAGCAGTGCTGTGTGCAGTACCTCCACAGCAGGTCTGAGCTATACAGTCCAAAATGAAGGAGGAGTTCTAGTATTTCCTTTTTTTTTTTTTTTCCTAGGTATGCAAGCAGAAACACATCATTAGTTCAAAATCAATGCACAAATGAGAGATGTGATCAGAGAATTACATCTGTGCACGGTAGCACAGAGAGCAGTGCCATGGGCCAAGGGCAGTTCCTGAGCTGTTGAGGGGAGCAGTGCTGCATCAGGCATTTGATGCCTCTCAACTCAGAGGGAACTGCTGCCTGCTGGTGGCTGATTATCACCAGCATTTTTTCAGAACAATGTAAGTAAGCAATGTTTTAGGTGGCACTGTAATATCTACCAGGCATAGTATTTGCAGAGAAATAATGGAGCAAAAATGCCTGTGTGAAGAACCTCTGCTCCACCCAAAGACACTGCTGGGCAGGCATCACTTCCCTCCTACAGCAAGTGCTCCTCAGCCCCAGAAGCCCCCAGATGAGCCCCAACCTACATGCAAAGAATGTACCATATGGCCAGCTGGGAGGTGTCACAGGCACTTGAGGCCATGTTCCTGTTGGGCACAAGGCAGGGGCAGGAGGGTGAGACCCAGAGAGTGCCTATGGGGTCAGAGACACACAGCACCTCAGCCACTATAGGGTGCCACTGCACCAAGGTGCTCACGACGAGCAGCACCACTTGCTTTGAGTTCAACTGAAAACATACCCACCCCCCACCCCCTCCCCACTAAGAACATTAGCACAGAATTTCTGCACCCCTGTCAGACACACGAAACACTGGCAATCACAAAAGGCTGGGTAAGGGCTGACTGGCCATTTTGAGAGCACTGGAAATCAGCCTAAAGCTCTGTGCCATATGTATAGATGATGAGCTAAACCAAGAGCAGAGGATGTACTTGAGAAGAAAACAACAAACAACAGCGAAACATTACCTTGGAGGAAAAATCTGATAAGCAGTCTAAACCAAAACAGTGCCCAGCCCCATCAAACCACAAGTTTGTTGACGATTCCCTGCCTCCTGTTATAACAGCTATGTTTATTCACATATTGTGCTTTTTAAGCTGTACATTCAGCCAGTACAGCTCAGTGTAGCTCCCCTGCCACCACAGTACAGTAAGGCTGCAAACATGACTTCAGCAAGGTAAGATCAATTTACACATAGTAAGAAAGCATTCAAAAATTAATGCAACTAATCTCCTGGTTTCACTTGACAGGAGGTAAATTATTGATCTTTGCAATATGAAAGCACCAAAAAGAACAAACTCAGAACGGCACACTTTCATGTGCACCCTTGCCTCCTCTTGTCAAACTTAAAACAGTCATATCCAAAGAGCTGCAGGGAGATTTGAGAAACACATGTTCACCCTGTACAATTTAATCATGGTGCAAGAAAAAGGCAGATGCTCCAAGAAGCCTGTGGTTGTGTAAACAAAAAAGAGCATTACCTGAACCCATGGCATAAACCCAGGCTCACAGAAATACATGCAGGAAGACTGGCAGTTTAGGGTTTTGGAGTCATTTCTTAATCTTTAATATGCAATTGAGGATGTACAGCTCTACAGCCAAAGCCTGGTACAGGCACTGATACATCACCCATTCTTCTCACTCAAGGGACAAGCCTGTTTTATTAACCAAACTTCCTTTCTTCCCATTTTCCCCCCTCTCCTGGCAACTCCCTACACTGCAACATGAAGCAGAGCTCCTACTAAGGCATTGACAGGCTGATACTCTATGGAGTGAAAGCCTCCTGCACAGCAGCCACCTCCCTCACACCTACCTGCTTTCTTCCACATAACCACCACAAAAATGTGGCATGGGAATTTCCACCCCCAACAGACAATATATAGGAAAGGAACACATAATAACTCTACTAAGAGTCCCCAATACTTTCCCTGCTTCTTCACTGTCATCATTGTGGAAAAAGGAGCACTTCCTCCCAGACAAGTCGTTGCTCCTTGACCCTAAACACACAGCATTACATCAGGCTACAGAAAGTCATGTGTTGCAGGTTAACATCTGCTGATATTAGCTAAAAGAATTCATTTGTTACTCTTCCATTCTATATACCATGTGCATTTATTCATTATATGGATGAAACAGATTGAATGGTCTGAGCACAGGAAAGGTTTTCACTGAAGACACTGAAATTATATTTTCGTTTTTTCATTTTTTCTATTTTTAAGCCTGAAAACTCTACGTTACACTTAACCTTTTTGTCAAACACAACACTGTGGCTTTCCAATGTATCTCAGTAGGAGTTTCACAGCTTCCACCAGGTACATCCCCACTCTTCCCAGAGCCTGTAACAGCAGGAGGAGTGTTCCCAAACTTTGTGTCAAGCTACAGCTGTATTTAGTACAGCATATTCAACTGCATCTCCCAAAAATTATCCTGCTCTCTGCTGCAAAGCTTTTGGCCCTACCCTGTAAGGAGAAACATTATCCTGCATATTCTGGATTTGAGTAGAGTTTGAGCACAGGATGATGGAGAACCCCAGTGTATTGCTATGACATGATCTTTTCTCAATATGCATTCAAGAGTGAATTTTGAATTCTACTGAAACATGGCACATCACAGAGCACAGACACAATTTCATGGGCAAACCATACCATTGAGAACTTGGCTTAATATTTATCCTAATAATTTTCTGTATTTCCTCTCACTCTTGTCTCCTTCTCAGATGATGAATAATTTCTCTGTCTTTTCCATTGTTTTATCTCAGACGTGCTATTGATTAGGAACAGGTCCTTTTGGTCTTCCCAGTTCTAGAGATCTGGTATAATTTTCATCTTGTATAACTTTCATCAATTTCTGCTCTTTTCTGCAGTACTGCTTTCTCCTCCTGCCTTTTCACCTTCCTTTCAAAGACTGGAAAAGAGCAAGATGAAAGTTAATGGTCCTCTACTTACCCTAGTACTTCTGCTAGCTATTAACTTCAATATTGGTGGTAGTTCACATCTAACCACTACACCATTACTGCCTATTTTGCCTTCAACACGCTCATGTTAACCTGCAAAGATGGTTCTAAAATGAGTTATACTCTAAATTTCCTTATAATGTCATGTTAGTGAAATTCTCCCTTTGTTTTAGGAGAATTTATAGCAACACTCTACATTATTATTCTGTCAGCTCATCCCTTAGCAAGAATTTTGCTGTAGCCCCACTGGAAAGTAACACATTTTTTAAAATTTATTTATACTGTATTTATGTTTTTCCAAGAGGAATACTATAGGCCACCAATTTTTTTATTCTTCTCTTGTTTTGCAACATACTTAAAGGGGAAATTATTTTCCTTTACGTTTATATAAAGTTCTCTTTCTTCTTTAATTTTGATTGTGTTACATGATTATATTCCCTTTTCTTGGTATAGTCACAATCCTTCCCACCTCAATCCTCTATTACCCTCTGCTTCTTGCTTCTGTACCAGTATTCACTCCTGTGAACTAGAGAGATGCAAGCAGATGAAAGATAGACTTCTGTTTTCTTCTTTTTTTCTTACTATTTTATCAGAAGCTTATAATTTTCTCCAAAAATTGAGGTGTCACAGAGTACTGTCAAAGGCTATTAGTTTATCACATTTTCCCCTCGATGCATTACAATTCACTTGTATGCTGTCTACTTTAAGCCCTTATTAAGTATTATTTTCTATGCCCTCAACAACATCCTGAAATGACAGCAGCACCTTCAGCAGACAGGTTATCTCAGCAGCCAATGGTTTGCACTCTCTGTGCAGCTCTGTATCAGTGATGTCCTGCATTGTACATCCCATCCCAATCTGCATGTGCCGCACTGAGCCTCGCTGTACTGCATGGAATCATGGAGAAGGGTAATTCCTTTTGGGAACCCCCCCTTTGTTTCCCTACAGTCAGTGAGTGCAGGAGCTCAAGGGTGCAGCATTTCAGCCATTGGGCACTCTGCCACAGAAGAAGCAGGAAGAGTCTCTTGCTCCAGATCATAAAAATCACTGCATTCCCACCACCCATGCTGTAAGCGCAGCTTCAGTGCACTGCACTCTGCTGCAAGCATGGAGTGGGAAAATGCACCTCAACCATGTGCCCAGCAGGGATTTGTTGATTGCTATTTGCAGCAGAAAGCTGTGATTTACTTTAGCAATCAACCACAAATTAGCATGGTCACATCATAGGCAAATTCTTGCTTACCCAGAGGTTTTACATCCTTTCTGAAAGGGAAATGGTTCCACATATGCTATTGTCCTGTTGCCTTCCAAGTACCCTTTAGACTACAGCTCATTTTAGCCAAGTGTCTTTCTGCTGGCAAGAACCAGGAAAGAAGGAAAGAATTAACAATAAGATCATATGATTATGCCCAATGATTTAGATTTGGTATTAAAATCTCAGTAGCATTAGAATCACTGTAGCTGTCACTGTAGCTTCTGCAGTATACATATATATGCAGGTTACCACAAGACATTTCTGAATAGTACTGCTACCTAATAAAAGTTTGATAGACATTGTAGTTAGCCTTAGTACAGTAATTTAACCTGTAAAAGTTCAGGACATGTTCTAGGAATTATATGAAAACGCAAGTAACCAACTTGCATCTGGAAAATAATTTAGCACTGAAAGATTTTGTAACTGTTTCTAGTATCCTTAAGAGATAGCAAAAGAAAAGACTGCCAGGGGGAAGGCTCTCCTCATGCTTCCATTAGTTCCAGAGAACTACTGTTCCAGCTCTGAGTTCCAGAGAACTCAAGACAAATTCATTTTGGTGCCAGTGCAAAGCATTTAGCTTTAGAGGCTTTCTACATGGAAATGCAGGTTTTGCTTACTACACCACTAACAAGAAGTAGAAAATTAAATAATGCATAGGTGCAATTAGGCAAAACAGTTTCCTTTAGTGCCTTCTGCATGGTACAAAACTCACTGTTTGCTAATCAAATACTAAAAGTAAATCTTTTGCAGTGGACTCGGGGCTGCTGTCAACAGGGGAGGAGAAGAGACCTGCTGTGGCAGCTGCATGTGGGGAGATGCCACATCCTGGCAGGGGCTGGAAGCACCATCTGCAGAGCTCCACCTGATGGAAACCCTAATGGGATGTCTTTAAAACCTTCACACAGGAAGGCAGGTAGGTAATACATGTAGCTTTGCTTAAGTACGTTTCAAGGTTTTGCACCACCAATTGCACAGAGGTTTTACTACACAC
This sequence comes from Vidua macroura, assembly GCF_024509145.1. NCBI lineage: Eukaryota > Metazoa > Chordata > Aves > Passeriformes > Viduidae > Vidua > Vidua macroura. The sequence goes on from NC_071579.1 coordinate 15,248,998, forward strand.
AAAGACTACTTTGTTTAATGGTAAGAATATTCATATATGAAACAGGTCAACCAACAGTTGGAGCACAGCTTGATGAATTACAGAAGGTTTTATGACATCTTTTTAATTTGATTTTTTATTTCTAAAGAAGAATTTTCTAGTGTGACAAGTACGAGCCAACTATTAACTATTAAACAAAGGGGAGAATATTTTGGTTAACAGTCTTTTACTCTCTTTTTGAATGTCAGCACATGTCCCCCTGGCAGATTCCATAAATTCAAGAGCTACCAGATGGCTGTGTAACAGCAATGCCCAAAATACACTCTAGAAATTAAAGAATCACAACAGAAGACAATGAGTGGGTCGCTAAGAGACACAAACATCTACTCTCAGTCATCACTTCCATTAGGTGGACAGAGCAATTTAAAACAGCGCCAGGAATGGCACATCTTCCACCTAGAAGAGTGGAGCACAGCCTGCCCTAGTGCACTGCAACATGGCAGCACACTGCAGATACAGCTTGAAATGTATGTATTTTAGAAGAGTCAATTTTAAAATCAAGGTAGTGGAAGTGAATAGAAAATTATAAGAATAATTTTCTTGCAGCATTTGCCTCTGGGAATGATTTATCTCCACACATAATGCTCATCTGAGTTTTGAAAATTCTACACAGGATTTTTTTTTTTTTTTAACTAGGCATTTTACATATCCCCTTTTCCAAATCTATACTCATTTTCTGCTATGATTATGGGGTTTGGGGATTTTTTTTTTTTTTTTTTTTTTTTTGCTATATTCAGTAACTTTCCCAGTTAAAAGCAGTGTTACAAGAAGCATCCTCAGTTATAGGTGTGCAATTCAGTCATCAGGGATATGTAGATAAAAAATTATTCACAGTTTCAATTTCCCCCATGTAGTTAGTAGCTGCTGTACAAAATCTTGCCTGACAATGGTATTTTTATGAAAACTTAACTCCCATCGACAAGATGTCATTGATTTAGGAAGCGTGGTCTAAGTGAATATTTATATTCTGAATTTCTGAGAAAAGAAAATGCTACCCGGGACAAACGTATATGCTTGCATGAAGCATTCTCTGCAAGAGGGCAGCAGAACACGACTTCAGTCAGACACCGCAGCTTTTACATAAAAGAATTTCAGAGGTGCGAACAGCAGGGCACTGAGTGCTGAGAGAGGCAGGGATTTGGGGCCGCTGTCTGTGAATAGGACGGTGCTACAGGCTGAAGCCTTCACGGTGCAGAAGCACATGTTTACAAGAAGATCTCGGGCTTGTAAACAGCAGGGCTTTAAGCAAGCAGAGAAGAGTTCATGTTCCTGAGAAGGGAATGCAGTACAAGATGTCCTGCTTCTTCACAGAGTCACCCCACTTGCAGCTGTCTAAAATTAGAGACACAGCCATTGTTCCAATGGATAATCAGGGCTAAGAGCTTTTTCAGGGCATCTCTTGACAGCCTGAGGGTTGGTACAATTCAGCATGTCAGTTTAGCTGCACTGAAAATCTGAAAAGGCTAAATTACAGGGGTTTTTTTCTGTATTGTGTTACAAAGATACTAACAATATCAACAGGATTAATTTGATGATGAGATTAAAAACACGTTAATGCCTTTTAATGAGATCAGTCGTGTTCCAAAAAGAAAATGGAACTATATCAGGAGGGAGTCAGGGGAGTTGGTTTAATGTGAGTGCAAAATTTGGTGCCCATGAAAGATTTCTTGGTAAATTTTTAAAATTCCCTTTTATCTCCACTTCCAGTGGCTGGAAGTCCATTAAGGAAAAAACTACACTATTTCAGTTTTGAAATTAGAAGACACCACAGTAAATAATGTTCCTTCATCAGTGTCTGAGAGGCAACTTACAGTAGTCCCACATTTTGGAGGAAACAATGCTGAGAGAGCAATACCAGAAACAAGAGCACTGAGGTAGAGCCCCTGACAATGGCAGGAACCTGCTGAAGTTCTAGAAATGTGCCCAGACCTGCAAAGTTCCACTTTGCTTGAATTCACCAGGAATGGCTTTGCCTCTATTTTGCTATCCAAGACACTGTCTCCAGAAAGAAAAATGGATGATCACAGAAGACTCCACAGCAAACTGGCTGCAAACTAAAGAAACAAAACTGTGCAACCTAGGTTCAACAAATAACAAAGAGGGAAAATAGTAGCTGTTAAGCATGCCTCATAATCCACAAAGTAATCATTAAGTATCACAAATTATTCAACAGCTTTCTAAATTTAATTACATAAGGTCTTCCTACAAAAATCCATGCCTCTGCAGTCTAAATTTGAATATGACATGAGCAAAGCATTCCAATGTATCAACTAGCCAAAAAAATACATTAAAAAGTAATTGCAAACCAGAGCCATTTTTGTACTCTATAGCAGTAATTTTTCTTTTCTCAGCACAACATGAGGTCTGCTGTCCATCTTATCATGAATACATTGGTTCAAAGTTTCACAAATGTTGATTCGAAGTTCAAGTAAGCACATCCTGTTCTGTATGATTTCAGATGATTACAAGATTCAGAGTTTATTTCTCTCAGAATTCACTGAATGCCCCCTCCACATCAAGGAACCTCAGAGGACTCTGTAATTGAGATAATAGGCTTTCTAACACCCTACCCTCTGCAAATATATGAGTATGATTTTTTACTGCTATGACAAGGTTAATTTTTTCACATTGACTTCTAAACTTGCAATTTGAGTGTGAATTAACATTTTGATAAGGACTTAACTGCATACCCCACTCACCAAGACATATTCACATATCCTACAGGTAGCAGAGCCTAGTGCACCAACACATTCCAGATTAACTGACTCAGCTGCGCTGCAGCCACCTTACCCTTACTAGCAATCACCATCTCTAAAAGAAGTCTGCTATTAACAAATAGCCACGGGAGATACTGCAGCACCTTCTCCCTCTACTTCAAAAGCCCAAGGAAGCTGCCTAGTCAAACAGAAATGCAGCAGACAGCAAATGCAGTTCTCTGAACAGCACCACCAGAGCCTGTGCAGCTCCTCAGCCCTGCAGTGCAGCAGCTGCCTCCTCCCTTCCACACCACGCTGCCACCAGCTCTCAGTCCCGAGCAGCACGCGCGGCGCTCCAGGAGCCGTCCTCCCAAAAGCAAGGTCTGTCATGTTCCTTCCCTTCTACACCATCACAAAATGCCTGTGCACATGTGGAGGAACAGAAAATGACCCTTTCAAGTCCCTGGGTGGGAAGAAGATGCTATTCCGTGGCCTCAGCTCTCCACTCTATAGCTGGCTTCAAATTACTGGTTTTTAGGTAATCTCCTTCATTTCTGCCAAACACATCCCATGCCATTTTTATAGCCTATGCTCCTTTCCCCAGTCCTATACCATCCCTTATCCTGGCTACAACAGCACCAGTCTGGTCTTTTGCATCATTTTAATGCCATATTTCTTTCTATCTTGGACGCTACCTTCTTACTGCTTAGGACTGCTCCAGCCTGATGAAGGCAAACAGGATTATTCAAGATAATTAACATTTCTATAGGGCACTGACAATTGCACACAGATTTGAAACCCAGGATACAAAAGAGCAACATCAATTACAATGCTAGGAGGATTCTCATTCATTATCTTGTTTACTTGCAAACACAAAATTAGTGATGCCTGGATTAAGATTAGAAACAACATAAACTATTATCAGTCAAAAAAATCCTTTCAAGCGTATTTTACACAGAACACATGCAGTACCTCTTAAGATATGAAAAATGATGCTATCAAAGACACTCTAATGGAGGGAATCTTTTTCTCTAAGAGTAGAAATATATAGAGAGAGAAAAGAGAAAAAGGCTTATGATAATTTATTTAGATTTCTTGCCAGTAATATACATTTTAAAAGAAGAGGCATAACAAGCTGTAAACCAAGGTATAATAGTTAAATTAAACTGCAAATTTCAGCTTTATAATTCTGAATATAAAAAAAAAAGTCAAAATGGGTCATAAACACAGTTTCTGTCATTTAATAAAACTGTTTCTGAATTATAAAATTACACTTAATTGTTAGAAGTCAATTTAAAAGAATTTTGCCGTATGCCAAAGGTCATGAGATGCAGCTAGTACATGAAAGACATCAAAGTTGTACTTCAGCCCTACAAAGGACAGCACTTTTCCTGGTCAAAAACCTGAAGGTGATTAGTAAAAAAAAAACCCTAGCAATAATTAGCAGCATTTAGTGAGTCAGAACCAAGAAACAGAAGCCAAGTAAATTCTTTAAACAGAATTCAGCCATCTTCGGAGTCACAACCACCCAACTCAAAGTCCTAAGGAAGACCCATTCACTCACTCTGAAACAGCTCCCATGACCCAGACAAATTCTTGGCTGCTGCAGACTCCTGTCCTGCCTGTCCTGGCTTCACCTACAACGAAGGCAAAACAAATACATACAATTTTTATCTTTCATACAGAATAATCAGAACCATCAAAGTCTTCCTTCACTTACAAAGTCGATCCAAGGTACATGATACAGCTCTTTTGAGGCTTCAGACCATGATGCCCTTGGGTTTCCAAAACTGAGGGGAAAAAAGAAGCCAAACCCAAATCAAAACCAATAAGCCATTATTTTTTCTCAGGCTTTTTTTTTTTTTTTTTTTTTTTGTCCCTGAAGATGGAAACCTGCTTGTCTCCTGATCTAAGCCTATGCAAAACCAAAAACACCAGTCTCCAGCCTTTGCTAGGGGCCATTGACTTGCCTGTATTCATGACGTAAGCAATAATTCCTACTTTACTATATTACACCAAACATCACAAAAGTGTGACAGACAAGCTATAAAGGGTCTCTGCACATAAAATAGACTTTGGTTTATCACGCTAACAAGGACCTTCCCAGAGCCTCACGAGAGTGGTTGTACAAGGGTGCCTCGAATTCTGGTCCCCCAAATGCTGGCAACAAGGCTGCAGAAGACTTTGAGAGGTATTGTTTTTACAGTATGATCGTAAAGTATTTTCCTCATTTTAGGACAGCTATTGAAGTGTAACAAAAACCACTCACCAGACTCATTTTGAAGACAAAATGAAACAACCTAATATTTTGATTCCAGACTTAAATTTAGACTCTAACAATTTTTATGTGAATACTAAGAGAAATGAACCGAGTTCTTTCTCACCTCTTCTTGTTTACAGTCTCATAAACTGGGATACCACACTACCAGTGTCACACAGGATGTCATTTTTTCTCTTGGCAAGTAAACGCATGCGAAAGAAAAGGCATTGCATTTTTAATGATAGTAACAGAACTTGATAATGGAGTTTTTACCAGGTTCCAAAAGGACAGCTTCAGGTTTCTGATGTACAGACTTTAAGATCCATGTGTATTTTTCCACCCTGCTGAGCACAGTTTAAAATGCAGAAGCAGCATATTTCAATATTAGACTATTTCACAGTGCACATGAGCTCAAAACAGAAGAAATAACATTAAAAGTACTGAAATCAATCAAACGAATTAGCTGAAAACAAAATTAGAGCATAAAACAACAGTAGGCCCAGGAATAGACAGGCTGTCTCCTCTTTTACTCTTGGGAGAGATTTCTTTTAGTGTGGCTTCAGTCACTCACCCTGACATTTTCTTGGACTCCCCAGAGCCTCTTGCAAGGCTGGGTCAGGACTGAGCACTGAAGTTAGAAGATGCTTCTTAGCATTTACTTAGCAGTTAACAGCCACCTTCTTTACTTAGCAGTTATCAGTAGGGAAAATAGCCACCTTTTTAAAGCACAGTGATTCTGCATTTTGTACAAATTTTCTTAATCTTTCATCTAATATGTAACTAAATTTCAAGTACTTATGTAATTTTTTTAAATCTCAAATCCTCATTCCATCAGGACTAGCTTTCATCCTTGATTCTTCCAGACTTCAGTGTTTCTCCTCTCCAGCATGCTGCCAGTACCAGACTGCTGCTTGGCTCATGCTGCTAACTCAGTTCCCTTGATTTGAAATAATTTCTCCCTTTCTCCTCAGATATTATCTGCAATGATTGATGGTCAGTAGCTGCTCTGCTCCTACAGCAACTGGCAGCAGGCAGGGGGAGATAGGGCTGCTGCAGAGCCCCCAGCCTGAGGTTTCACCTGAAACCCAACACCAGGAGCAGTGAAAGCCAGACCTTGAAGACAAGCAGCAAGGGATGTCTGCTGGTAGATCTCTATTTAAAAGCAAAAGCAAATTCACAGTGTGAAATTGGAGAGCTCCTTCTGGGGCATAAGGAAAGTTTGGGGGTCCCCCATCTTCACCAGGCTGCACACCCTTGGGGGAGGGGGGGCCAGCAAAGTGTGACTCAGAAATACATATCAGATGTGCAAAATATGATAGAAAAATACCGAGCATGTCACAAAAGGAAAGAAAAATGAGAAAAGTAGTTATGCTTAAAGGCAGCCCTAAAGGGAGTAAACTTCTGGTTTTTGTAGGAGGAATGAAAGGTTATTGCTCCTACATGACAAGAATAGCATTTTTTACATTCCCCTTTCCAATAACAGCAGCTAAATTCTCATAGGATTCAATGTTTACGCTCACAAAAATCAATTTTTCCCTTTTATTAAAAAATTATGTACAGTAAATTGCCACTACAACACAATCTACATTGTTTAACATACCCTGCTTTGATTTACTGTTCCATTCATAATCTGCTGATGATTAAGCTTCTCAAAAACAATCCACTAGCCTTTCTAAGTGATATCAAGTTGTTTGTTTTTAATCTGCTGAAAATCATCCTGTAGACAGATGCATTATTGAAGAATTACATTTTAATTTATTTTCACACAGTGCCTGTGATGGGCATTTGGATTAACAGAGTACAATAATGCTTCTTTATGCCTGTATCTATTCAAATCAGAAATTACCTGCATACACTGTCTCTGATGGTGGTCAAAAACTGTACAAAGAACTGAGAATAGTGCTTCTTAATATCACACAGCCCTGCTGCTCATCAATGAGTCTTTTTCTGTTCTAATGCTTTTGTCATGTATATGAAAGTCATTATGTAGTTTAGAAAACAGGAGATGAAGTGAAAGAGGAAGATCAGGGACCTGGGATGCATTAATATTCTACCAGCGTCGAAGATATTTCCCTCGAGGGGCTCCTACAGGCCACACTGTTATTACAGTGCCTATCCATTATCTTGTGCTGTACTTGGTATTAAGACAATAATGGAGAGAATAGGATTATGTGCAGATGATAGGAAATGCGAAGGCAATTCAGCAAGATAGGAAATGAATGGAGACATGATTCTTTCCTCGAAGCCGGGAATGGTTTAGCATAGGGTAAGGGAGAAGATAAATGAAGCAAAATGAAATCTTTACAGGTTAGCTGGGGTAAAATGAGTGTTTACATAGAATCCGATGAGTTTAACCTTTTTGATACAGAATATCACAGCATCTTTCTTTAATGCAGCAGTGTATATGCCTTCAGAGGTCTGGTTTGATCTGAAAACTCATTCAACACACATAGGGAAATGACTAGTATTAATTTGATAGAGCAGTCTTCTGTAATGGAGAACCATTTAATTTGCTCCAATAAAAGAAAAATTCTGAACCCCCCCTCCAGATTTCTGTATTTAAACTACAAGCTTGAAAAATTCTGCCCCCTAAACAAACAGACAGAAAATAAATATTTTTTAAAAGCAATAAAGAAGGATCTAGCATAACCAAGTGAAATGCTGATCCCACACCGAAATGTTCACATTCTGCTTTACTATTGCACACCATTCCATTTCACAAGAAAGAGTCCGTGGCTATTAGCAAGTCACAAAGGCTAATAATTTTAGGAGGCCAGCAATGCATTATGATAGCGATAAACAAAGACAGGACCAGATTGTGTCATTTACAGACATTTCTGTGGCTTATGTCTGTCATATTTTTTTAATTAGGATAAATCACACACGCACAATTTGCAATAACAGCACAATGCCAAAAGAGATCATTTTTGCTCTCTAAAGTACAACTATCATTTTATTCCTTTTAGCAGCACTTGAAGGCTTTCCTTCTGCTAGGTTAAAACCCAACAAGGTAGATCAGCAGTGCGACCACCTAAAAGCAGGCAGCCCTGAGAGGGGTGAGGCAGCTGTGCCACTGCCCTGCAGCCACGCGCTGCCCTTGCCGCCATGGCGAGTGCGCGGCGCATCGTTCGTCACGGGGCTGGAACGCCACCTTGCACGAGCCAAGCCAACCGAGGGTCCCCACGAGCACTGCCAAGTGACAAAACGTGCCCGTTCGCTCAGCAGAGCTCCCCACACGGACAAGCCACGCTGGAATTGCTTTGCCACAGCAGGCCTGGCCCTGCATCAGGCCCAGGGCGGCGCCAGCGCGGCTCCATGCTGCTCTCTACTGCTGCCTCCCACTCAGCGCCTCTCGCTCCTCCCTTTGTCTCAGGCCCTGCTGTTTGCCCACCGCCACTCAAACACTGACTTTCTCGGGCTGGTGCTGTGATGTACGGATTGCAGATGCCATTCCAGCTCCATACCTGACGGCCCTCCAGGCTCTGTGGCTGTCCCTACCAGTGACCGCCATCTGCCAGCCACCAGCTCTTACACCGCTCTGACCCCGCAGCAAGGCTTCCCTCCTGGGGCCTCTGTCAGGATAAGGTTTTTCCTCACTGGAGAGCCTTCCTGTGTTTCACACTGTCAGGCCAGACACCAAGCAGATGAAAAATGTCTTTATGGCCCAGAAGCACATGCCTGTGCTTCTGCACTACATTGGCCACTACCTGGGCAATGGCAGAACAGTTGTGTTTAAAAAAAACCTGATTTCTGAGCTTTTCGACACATCCTACACTACTTCCTAACATTTGTCCAAGGAGGCAAAGCCATCAACAAAGCAAGGAGGGAACCAGGAGCTCGTTACAGCCCCGGGGTGGGCAGGGTGGCAGGGCTCAGCGAGGAGAGCAAGCAGCCTCAGAGCAGAAATGGAAACTGCAGCAGCCCAGTAAAACCTGAGCACACCTGATGCAAGGCTCTGCATCCCAGCCCAGCCAGGCTGGGGCAGGGGCCTGGCTGTGCCTCCCTGCCAGCTGCACCCAGACCCAACACTGCTCAATCCCCATGGTCCCAGCAGTGCAGGAACTGGGGCAGGGAGCTGCTGTGCAGACCCTGGAAGGAGAAAAAAGCCTGGAAAATGCTAACTTTTAGTATTGACCCACAGATGACTGGTAACCCAGCGGAAGCCCTCAAACACCAAATAGCTCCGGGCTCCACGGCAACAGGCTGAGATAGCAAAACTTCCCAGCTCGAAGCAAAGTCATCTTGTACCAATGACTTTTATTTTACATTTTTGTCTATTTCCCCAGTATCAATAGGTGTGAAGTTCAGCCCCTCCATACCTGTGTTTCACCCCGCTGCTCAGTGGGACCAGCATGAGCTGAAAGACAAGCATTCGCACTGCAGCTAGGAGTGAGGACAAGGTTCCCCCAGTGCCTTAAATCATCTTTCCTCATCAGCTTTCAGTGACAAGAAGCATTTCTGTGAAAAGTGAGAATCGGCATATTTGGGGAATTAGGAACATACTCGGTAATTTTACACAACAGCCACAAATATGGGGAGATGTGAAGTAGCATGAGCAGAGCTAGGTGTCAGGATTGCCCCTTGCACAGGCAGGTGGGGACTGTGCTGCACAGCTTGGGGCTCTCTGCTCACCACCTCATACCAGACACCACTACACACTCCAACCATACTGCTAAAATCCACAAAGAAAACTGTCTAATGAAGAGTAATAGTCAAAACAATGTCGTGTGGCTGGCCAGTTACTTAAAGAGTGTTTATAACCATGTTTTAATGCCTCTTAACATAATGAACACTTATTTATATAAATGTTTAATTATGTTTTGAATTAAGTAAGTATCAATCTAGACTGTCCCATAACATATTACAGCAATGAGAAATCATGATTCATTATCTTGTCACCTTTTAATCTTATGTAATGTTGCTGGCTTTTATAGTAGCAGAAAGAGTTAACAGCCAATTTAATTAATCTGCTCTACTTACTTTGTACACTGCCATTTCTTTCTCAGTTGAGTACAGGCGAACTACACATTTGCACTAGAAATTACAAGTGAGTGAAGCAAATACCTTCATGAGTCATAAACTTTACCAATCTCTTACATCAATGTCTCTTGTCAGAAGTTAAAGGAAACCAATTGATAAAGTCACCTTCAAAAAAATATGGATGGACTGAGCACATTCCAAACTACCAGTTTCAGTATGATAAAGTCTGCTTTGAATGACCCAGAAGGTTGCCCTAGCATGGGCTCAGACCCACTCTTAGTTTGCTGCATCATATTTTATTGTCTGGTTTAAGAAATGGCTTAGGGATTTTTCACCTGGCAAGGCTGACTAGCTAGAATAGCCTAGAAAATACTAAGGGGAAACCCGCTCTGTATTTCTGCACCCAAAGGCTAAGAGCTATGCAAAGGATACCACAGACAACTTCCCACAAGCAAATCATGCCCATGAACAGAGATGCAGCAGGTGGTCTGTGCCCCACACTGCAGCCAAATGCAAAAACATGCCTATAAAGGCAAAGCCACAATTCTCACAGCTGGTGATCTTGGGGACAGCCATGGACATGGCCCTGCTCTATTCCTCTCTGCTCCCATCTCCCTGCAGGTGATACACCAGGGTAAGGGCTGGGCACCAGCACTGCACAGATTGTCCCCAATCCACCCTGTATGCCTTTTGGCCTCTCTGGGACACTGCTGGCACTGTCACAATGGGACTCCTGCCCCAGCTGGAGTTGGGGTCCCTCATATCTGATCAGGACTTTTATGTCCCTCAAAGCCTCCCACTACAATATGGCCAAAGCATTCAAGCACTTCCCTGACAGGATTTCTGGATCTTCTGGATCACTCAGATCAGCAGCAGGCTGGAAAACCTTGGGAATATTTCTGTTTTGTTCTTAAGACCGATGAATGCTCAAATACAGTGGAATAGGGTCAAGGAAGTAGTTTAATGTTTAAAACTATAATTCAATAGTGACAATTTTTTGCTGTAAGGAAACTCTAGGCTTGAAAAGGTTGTTTTCCTGCTTGCTGCCCCCAAGGAACACAAATGCAGGCTAGACAGTCAAGGTTTATGGAGAGAAGTAATATCTTTTATGAGACCAACTATCAGAGTTGGGGGGAAAATACACAAGCAAAGCAGCCATTCTATAGATCTGAAACAGAGGTTTCAATCTGCAGCAAAAGCATGTTGAAAAGCTGTGGTCTGGGTTGAAGTTATTATATGATCAATTAGACATTATGAGAGGAAGGGACAATTAGCACCTCTGGAGCAGCAAATGGCCACAGCACAGGGAGCTATGCCTGAGTCACTCACTCCCACGGGATATGAGAGAAACAGAGATAGTTGGAAATGAGTGAAAGGTGAAAAGCTAACAGGAAGGGAATGAAAATTACCAGATTACGTGGTCCCTGCTTTTTAATATTTCCTAGAATGAGGACTTTTTGTTTGCAGGTTTTCTCTTCAGTTTGTTTTGTAAATATGCTTTGAAAATCAGAATGTCATAAAAGATGGCTTTTCTGAAAAACAGTGTTCAGCCTGTGATAATGATGTTTCTACACCTTCTTGAATGCCTGAAGGATTTCATTTTGGTGTATGGGGCTCACTGAATCTCTCTCACACCATTTCCACAGATGCAGCTGGTGCACTGAATAAAGCCTACCACAGTACTGGTACCTATGTGAGTGTGTCCATGCCATGGAAAAATAAACTGGACTACAGGAAGACTAAACAGTACCACTGGAATTGACTGGAATTGTGTGCTTATCACAAAAATATCACAAAATAATCACAAAAAATATCACAAAAATAATTAATAGGAAGCTTTTTTTTTTGTCTTCTTCCTAGCTTAGTTTTCATGAATTGACTCAATTAAAAATAATTTACCTATGACCTGCAGATTAGCTTTTCTCCTTTACCTAATACATTTGAAATAATTGTGGATACCATAATAAAGAAGTCTAAAGTAACTTTTAGTCTGTAATCCTGTTAATGGAATATGAATGTCTCATTTTACATTACAAAGCAGAAATACATTTATACACTCCTTGCCATTTCTAAACAGAAGGAGCCCAGAACACCTTTGTGAAAGTGAAATAATCATTAAAATATTAACTATTACATAACTGCATCCATCCTGCCTACCAGCTTTTTGCATATCACCCTCTGGAGGAAGAACAAAGATGGAAACTCACAGAGCAGGCAATAAAATTATTATATTGGATTACAGAAACTTTACCCAATCTAACCTAAGGTAAGGATTCAACCTTGTTTTGTTTGATCCAGTGGACATTAAATGCCACCTTTCTGCTGACCTTAGTGACTTCCAGCTCAGAACTGCCACCTCATTAAGGCAATTCCAGCATTTCCATGCATGCAGCTGCTCTGGGCAGAGCTGTCCATAACAAATGACCTCTCCCTGTACCAGCTCCTTTACCTATCAGATACATTCAAAGAGAATTACAGGCTCCATTTATTAAAACAGCTAACAAGGACAACAAAGAAGGCATAACAGTGAGACAGAGTAAGATTTAGCAGAAATACTGACACTGCCACGTGGTTTAATTTCTGCTCAAGCTGTGAGGGGCTGCTGGCTGCAATGCTCAGTGAGAGCCACCTCCTTCCACAGCAAGCACCCAGGATACTGGTGGCTCTCAGACCTGCCCAGAGACAGTCATGGCACTAATACCTCTGTTCTCCACTCTCTTAATCACTTAAAGCTCAATCACCCTTGCCCACCAAGACTTGAAAGGGAATGGTATTGGAGATCTAAAATCAGGCTGTATTTTGGCTGACATAACTAACCCTCCTCAAAACACAACATTTTCCTTGACAGGTGATAAGCACCACCTCCCACGTTTTACTGTGGATGCTGCTAATTAAACCACAGTGAAATTCAGATAATTAGCAACCTTTTTAAAAACAGCATGTTACTCATTTCAAACCTTTATCCAGACAAAATGATATTTAAGACATTTAAAAAATCTTCTATTTTCCATGCTTTCAAAATTATTATTCTGTTCTAACAGGAAGAAAGGGAAAAATAAACAATAAACAGGACAAGTCATACAGGAACTCAAAAGCAGGGGAAGTATTCACCATCAGTGGTAGTATTTGGATTGTTTGACAAAGTGAATACCACAAATAAGTATGCTCAACCTCCCTAGCAAAGACAGTCCCTCAGATGATAATGATATGGCATTTTTATTACATTCTAAAAACAAAACTAGGTTTGTAAAACTAATTCAATGCCTGTATACCTCTGATGGGTTCTCTTTTTAACTTTTGCAATGTATTACATTACCCACATATGGCAGTGAATTATTACACTTATTTATTTATTTATTATTATACTCAAGCACACATTGTGGTGTTTCTGTAAAAGGAAATTTGTTTATATTTAGGACTGATATAAGGATGGCATAATTACCATAATGGAGGCACACCTATCCCACATGAAATACTGCTCATCCATCAGATCCTTCCATTACTTTGCTGGCTGAAACTCCTGCCCACAGGCACATGTAAGGGGACTGACCCACCTGCCTTCCCATTCCCCAATATTTATAATATTGTTCAAAACAGTGGCCATAAGGAATATATAAAAAAACTTATAACTGTCTATCTACTCCATGCCCTTCCCATCCTTCCCTGTCATGTTCAGCAGGGCAACTGGAAAGGATGCAAGCAGGGCAGGGTTGCCAAAGCTGCTGTCCTGAGGGACCCCAGCTGATCCTTTCTCATTACACTGCAATTCATCTGGGACCTGGGGTGTGTGGTTGCAAGTTTTGCCCTCTGCTGCCTACAGCCCTCGAGCACCCCTAATTACTGATAGTCAGCTGCTCTCCCCCTTCTACACACCCCTAATCACACTTCTCCCTCATCAGCCTGGGAGCTCTGCAGGGGTTAACTCTGAAAAATTTTACAGTAAAGGCAGCTTTTATTGCAGTGGCAATTACAGAAAGAGAAAAAGCAATTTAGTCTTTTATGTGGTTCACAGTTTCACTAATGCCACAGACTTTTAACTGACTTGAGTTGTTATGCATTAACTCACAAAAGCATGGTACACAAACACTGCTAAAATAAAAAATAACATAAGACACAGCAAATTTGAACTCCTGAAACATAGGCTTAATTCCTCAAATACCAATAATGCTTTTATATAACAGCTTTGTTAGTGCCCTCAGCTTCAAGCCAAAGTCACTATAAAGTAAACTACTCAAACAAGGCTGTAGAAGAAAAAGAGTTTTAAAAATCTGCAAAGAATTCCTTACTCCTCTTGTGTAGTAGGTGTAGTTCCTAGTGCTTCCTGCATCTCCTGTCATGTGATGACAACAGGAACCTGGAAAAAAGGCAGTGTGGCCAGTTGAATCAGTTGAGCTGGAACAAGGACTCTCATTGCCATAGGATATCCCTGGTGTGTTCTGTTCACTTGTAGAGTGAAATCTGTTCAGAAGACTTTCATAATCTTTAGTTCTGATGACACCATACAGCATTGCATGTCTCCAACTCTGTCTTGTCCAGTTGAGCCTTGCCAACTGTCTGGCATGAAAAAAATGTCATTCTCTCAAAGAAAACTGCTTCAAGGACTGGAAAAAGGTCACTGCCAGTCAGTGTTTTCTCCTCCCTTCCTTCCCATCAGGTATAGGACTGAATCTCTCCACACAAGACGAGAGGTGTTTCTAGCACTCTGCTGATTTTACAACCGTGTGAGGCAAAGTTCCTCCAAAGTATTGTATCCTTTTATCTTTGGCCTGCAAAACAGCAGAGAGGACAGACTGAAATAAGAGTAATCACCTGAATTATTTTGTTGAGCCTCGGCTTCAAATTCCAGAATTCGTAATTGTGTCTGAGGAGTCACTGGCATTGCAGTGCCCAGCATGCAAACAGATGCCAACCACTTACACTGAGCTTTTCAATTATTTCTGGGTAGCACAGTCACAAATAAAAAACTACCTTTGTTATCCTTTGGGATGAGAATGTATATGAACCCCTTAAAGTGGTTCTCACTTATCACTTAACATGGTTACACTAAAACCCATATCAGATTAAGGACATGACTACACGACTATGCTTTAAATAAACTAGCACTAGATATCTATGTCTGTAGTTTTTCTACAAAGGAACATCCAGGGAAGTTAAGATAAACCAACTAAACCCATGATGATAATAATGCATGTAAGTCAAAATGCATTAAATCCCTCTGTGGATATTCTCACTGAGAGGTAAAGTAGTCTGACTTTACTGTAAAGAGGATTAAGCTACCATGAACTACAGCCATTTTCCTTTTGAATTAGATCATCCACAGAAGAGCTTAGAGCACTGTAGGCTTGGTGCACTTGCTTCACATATATCCTTAATTTATCTGAATTTTCCTACAAATGGAACAAGCCTTAGTTAACCAAAAGGCTCCTTTACTGAATTTCTGCTGACATTAAACCACATTACCAGTTTACTTGGTTTACAGATGTCCTATATAAAACAGCTAAAATTGTTTTACAAACAGCAAAACCAGAGGCACCCTTTTATAGAGCAGAGAAAAATGCCAGCAGCAGGTGTGGAACCTGGGACACCTGACAGGATCACTGACTGCAGTGCTCATCCTAAACTGTTGCTAATCTTGAAAAGCAAAGAAAGAAGCAAAACTTGAATTCAGTATCACAGTCCATCTGGAAACGTCTTATTAAACATGAAAAGACAGACAAACAAGGCATTCTCACGGGACAAATTTCAGATGGAAGGCATTTTTGTCCTGCCTGAGCTGGGCTGGCACAGCACTGGAGTACCCATGTCACTCACCTGAGGTGCCCTGATTTCAGTTGGGAGAGAGTTAATTTTCTTCCAAGCACGTACAGTGCAGTGTTTTGGATTTAGGATGAGAATACTGCTGGTGACACACTGCTGTTTTAGTTGTTGCTAAGTAGTGCTTACTGTAAATGAAGGCTTTTTCAGTTTCCCATGCTCTGCCAGCAGACAGATGCAAAGAGGCTGGGAGGGAGCACAGCTGGAACAGCTGACCTGAGCTGGCCAGAGGGACATTCACACCACAGAATGCCATGCTCAGTAAATAAACGGGGGGGAGTTGGCCAAGAGCTGCTGATCACTGCCTGGGGATGGGCTGGGCATCGATCGCACAGTGGTGAACAGTTCTATTGTCACTTGCGTTTCTTTAAACCCCTCTCTTTTTCCTATTATTACAAATTTTTTTTTTTACTTTATTTCAATTATTAAGCTCTTCTTATCTCAACCCATGAGGTTTACCTTTTTCCTGTTTCCCCTGCCCATCCCACTACGTACTAAATGGTACTTACCTGCTGTCTGCAGTTAAATCATGACAAGAAGATACATTTTGAGAGGTTAAATCAGATGCACACTGAAATTTATCCATTCCACACTCACAGATGAAATGCTAACTAATGAGCAAGGAAGAGCAAACACTTCCTCAGTCTGATACTGACTCTGATGTCAGTTTATCTGAATGATAAATTTTACACTTGACTAAAATGAAGTTGATACAGTTCACATTTCTGAGTATTGGCAGGTAATTGAGATGTGGCAAATAAAAATCCAAAGAAAATAAAGCAAAAATACATTCAACAAAGATTCATCTTGATTGCTAAAAGATAGTTTGGCTCCAAATGTGCCAGTGAACAGAGAGCTCTAACTAAAATGCAAAGAAAAAGGCAACTAATTCTCCAAATACTGTCATTATTCAGTTTTCTCCACAGCAGATACAGGCAGATACCTGCAACATGGATTTTGTGCTAACCTATCTATTGCTATTACCTACGGATCTGAGATATTAACATTGACAGAGGGAAAGTTTAAAAGAAATCTAACACAGAGAGGATGTTGAGCTTCATATTTTTTATGCCTTTGTTAATTCCTGACCTTCCCCAGAAAGAATGAGAAGGAATCTGCCTACCCAAAGAGGCAGCAGCTGCCAGAGGCACTGCTGGTCTCACACCTGCAATCTACACGCCAGCTACAGCAACACCTCTGCACACCTGGTGCAGAAGCAGCAGCTCTGCTGCCAGTGGTCCTACAGAAGAACTCCAGAAATTGCTTTTGCTTTGACTCCAAGCAGGTTACATTTGTCTCTGCTGTGCATCTCCAAATAACCAGCATCAAGACTAGGTTTATGTACGCTAAGCTGTTATACCACTTAGATGAAAACTTGGGATAGTTACATCAGATTAAATCAGATCTACATCAGATTAAATAAGAGATCTGAGAAGAGAGTCTGGCAATTAAAAAAAAAAAGAAGTGAAAGACTACCTATTGTTCATGAAACAGAGAATATTTCCATCTCACATGCACTAGTAAAATGTTTTGAATTTGTTCAATCATCCCCTATAAGAAGAAAGAGATCACTTTTCTTACAGATCTCTGTTTCATCAATGCACAAGCCACCCCAGAAAGAGCACCCCTACAACTCCCGTAAATATAAGACCCTTTATATTAGCTTATAACACAGATTTTTACTTGCTTTTTATACCAAAAGTGTGAGAATTACAGCATGCACTATATTGTGTTAAATCATTACTATTCACAATGGAAAGATTTATTTAATCTCTAGCTGAAAAACTCTTTGTGCAAGGAGTTTGGAGAGCACACTGTCATCCTTACACTCCCAACTCTGTTACTCTGTGCTTTTACCTGAGGTGGCTTAAACCTCCTTCCATGGCCATGGAGCCCCTCTGTGTCCCACCCTGCAGCCCGTTACCCTGAGGGCCAGTGCAAGGGCTCTGCCCAGGAGGGGATGGCTCCCTCTCCAGGCTGTCCCTGCTGCAAGCCACAAGGGTCCCTGTCCCCTTGATCTACCACTGTCACTACTCACTGGGGTACGCTATCAACAGGGACAAGCTAAAATGTTCATCCTCAAGCAGCAAATTGTACACATGCCAGGTACTTCTGTCTGGCACAGCTTGAATGTTCTGCCTCCCTCGCAAAAAAACATTACCTGGGAGTATGTGTGGCTGCAAGGGACCAGTCATCCAATGCATATTTCTCCTGCAAAACTTTCCTCAGCATCTGCACTCCTCTATGATTATCTGAATGCTATTCAATCTACCTCTAACTTGAGTTACATAAGTATATTTGCATCTATATTGTAAGCATTATACTAAATGAGATGGGACTGCCTATGTAATCATACCGTGACATTCCCTTAGGGAAACCTGGTAAAATTATGTTCCATTACATTTGTAAAATACTACCCATTAAAAGCAGGAATAAAACTTTTATGTTCATGTGAAACAAAGCACAAAAAATTCTCCACCCTTTAACTTGTATCAATTTTGATATGAAAGAAGCATTTTCCAGGCAAGAAGGGAATCTGAATTTGACTTCACTATTACGTGCTTTTGGCTTCGATTGTTTGACAGTTAAACCTCTTTCCAAAATTCTGTATTTTTTTCCTTATTTTAACATTATGAAACAAAAGAGAAGAAAATCAGTTCATCTGCCTTGAAGATAACAGACAATTTTGGAACAAATTTTCTTGGAGACTTCTTATTTGTTATTGTCTATGCCACAGAAGAGAACAACAGTTTCTACTGTACTATTCAGGGTCTTTTGCTGCTGGACAATTCATTGTTTTAATTCATTGATGCTCTGGCAAACTTTCAAGTATGTCATGGGAGAATTTTAAAAATGAAGCATTCATTTGTAAGTCACACAGTGATGATATATATACAGAGCTTCAATTTAAACCATTATTGCATGCCATCCTTTTCCTTTTATAATAATCTATTAAATGCTTTCAAGTATGGAGAAGGAATAGCAACCTGTAGATCTGAATGGAGCCCAGATGACCTATAAAATACATCCTGCCTCACTGCCTGACTAGTTCCAGCTCTCATCTCTAATGGTTACTATTGTTATTCTACCATTCAGACAACCACACACATCAATTATACATTCTTCTGGGTCACAAATCCATTTTCTCAGGCAACATTTTTGTCTTAATGCATGACGCTTCCTTTTCAACCTGTGACCAAAGTTGAAGGTCTCAATATTAAAACGATATTATTTTTTCTTAAACTGTGTTGATAATAGGAAAAACAGCTTCGTGGAAATCAGAAGGTGCAGCTTTTTGAACTATTTAGAAGAGTGTGTTTAGACCGTATATTGTCTCTTTATTACAGCAAATGTATTAGGCAGTACTTTGTGCTTTAGGTGAACATTTTTTTCTTTTGTTCTATTGGTGCCTGGCAGCACAGCTATAATTAAATGTCCCCTGCCTTCTCTATTTTATGACACTTACAATTCAGTCATCTTAATTGGACTTCTCCCAAGCATATAAATGGCTGGCTCAAGAAGCAAAACTTTTCTCAGTAAAGCAAACTGAAAACCTTTCACAGTGCATTATCTCAGTGACTTCTTTGGAGTCTTTGGCTAATGTTTGCCTTTTTAAAAGTGATTATGATGACAAAAGCTTCTGATAACTATCTGAAATAAGTCTAAGACAGGTCTCCAAATTTTTTTTTTTTTTTTTTTTTTGCATATACTGTTCTCACAAATAAACCACTCATTATTTCCAAAGGGGCAAAGTAATTTCAATTTCATGGTTGACAAAATGAATAGGAGAGGGTAACACACCACTTCCAAGGGTTTCTTGCACATCATGTATGTTCTTAAAACTCAAAGTGAGAAATTCAGGGTAAGAGTCCTGAAGCCTCCTCAGCAAGATGTGAAGGCCAGGCCTCAGCTTCGTCCAGCCACAGGAGCCAGCAGCACCCCAGCAGCAGCAGTGCCTCACCAGCAATCCCAGGGGCTGGAGGAACACACCCAACCCACCACCACTCACTGGAGTGCAGAGCATCTGCCTCAAGGAGGTTGCTTCTAGCCATGGGATGCTGACACCAGAGATGCTATCATATCAGCCCAACAGGTTCAAGACCGAATCCCTGCAGCAAAATGGTTGTATTTTCATCATTTCCAAGCTCTAGTCTCAGCAGCTTTCTCAGCACACAGCCAGTTTTGCTGGCTACAAGATTAAGCTCCTCTCCTGTAGGCACATTGGGCACCATAACAAAGTCATGGTATGTTAAAGTCATGCAAACTGACCTACTGAGAATGGATATTTGAGAAAGACAGTGAACCTTGTAGCTGAATAAGTAACTCCACAACCAAGGAAAGCATCAATTCAGTAGCAGACAAAAGCACCTCTGACAAACCAGAACAAATATGCAGATGACTACAGAGAAATAAAAATTGCTTTATTTGTATACAGATGTACACACATAAACGTTCATGTTCATATAAATGCACATTCAAGTACACACACACCAGCAGGCACAGACCTAAACAGAACCCTGCTGCTGGCTTTTTGCCCACTGTTTCCTCCATCCATGAGCTGCTTTCTCAGGATAGTGCTGCAGTCAGAGGCTTGTGCATAACCACACCAGTCCCTGCTGCCATCCTCATTAGGCAGGTCCAGCTTAATTGCCCTATAAAAAGCAGTTCTTCCCTTTGGAGACCTATGGCCAGGGGTGTGGCATCATCAGGCAAATCCTTTCAAAGTATTTTTATGCTCTCTTCATTCTTTCTGGGGCATAAGTCAGGGCAGAGGAATAATTTCTGAAGCTGGCTTAAAAAACTTTGTCCTTTTCAAGCCTACATAGAGGCATGGGATGAGTTATCTTAACTCACTTGTCTTCTTGTCCTGGTTTCTCCCTCCCCTGGATCAGCCAAAGAAGTCACATCTCTCTAAGAACACCAACACAGAGAGTTTGCAAGGGGTTTTACTCCATGTTCAAACATGTACTGTTTTCAAGACAAGCCAGTGTTCAGCATTCAGGATCTGCATGTTCTGCATAATTCAAGAAAGGGTCTTCAGGTGCTAAGGAACATGAAAGGATGGTAATGGAGCCAATCTCAGGTGCTTTTTAACCATACCACAATGACCATATTAATTCCTAGTCTCTCACCCCTGTCACCCACTCTGTGCTTTAACTCATCCCACATCAAGATCATTTTTAAAGAAAACCCTTTGTTTACTCTGGTGATGAAAGAGGCAGCCTTACAGGAGGGCTCAAGTTGAAGGGATGGCCAAAGCTCTGTATTCCTGCATTTCACATGGTCACAGGCTTTGGGCCTTTAAAGCAGCCAGTGGGAACAATTTAGCTGAATCCTGTTCAGATCTAGGAAAACTGACAGATAAATATTATTTTAACATAGAGGTTTTTGGTTGGCTGGTTGATTTGTTTGTTTGTGGAGGCAAGGGGGTGTGCTAGGTTTAACTTTATTATAACTAAGCCTATATAAATGCAAATACTGTTTTCATAGATATAATTTCATAAAGCAAAACTACCCACAATCTTTAGCAGTGAAATTCAAGTGGCAACTGTGACAAGTAAAGAAAAATGAATGCAGTTAACTTCAGCCATTCCTGCTCATCTGAAAGCTTGTGTCAGTTCCTAAATAAGCTTTTCATTTTCCCTATTCAGTCTGCTGATCTTTGTTGATTTACAGCATGAATGAGCATGGCACATTGCAACTTGTAGAGTATATTTTTCCTAAATAATAAAACATTTATTGCAGACCCATCAAGCCTGCCAGTAACTTTGAATTATTATTGCAATGAAGTATCATGTTAACAACTCATTTACATTGTTGCAGAAGACTCTGGGTTAACACTATATGTAATTTAATCCCATTCAGGAGAGAAGACTCCCTAAAACATATCTAGAGCTGATAAGTTACAATTTGATGGTATTTTTCTAATCAACTGTTTTTCAAGATAAAGTTGCCTTCATCAAGTCCATCCCACCCCTCACTTTCCCTGCTGAGCAATGGCAGCTGAGCAAACCATTTCCACATGGTGTTCTCAGCAAGCTCCAGCCTCAGGCTCTTCCTCTGTCAAAACAAGAAGAAAGTATATTTAGTGGACAGCTACAAAGATTTTATTGCTTTGGGAAGAAAATAATGTGTTGGGCAGAGTGAGGTCTGTATTTTGGTGGCTCTTGAAGGGTCTGGCCTATAGCTTCATCACTGGCCTGGGGTGGTAGCAGCCTCTAGCTGAGGATGCACAGGATCACAGGCTGCCAGTGTGCGCTTGACAGGAGCCCCCGAGGGCAGGGCAGTGCCCAACACTGTCACTCACCTCAGCTCCAGGGACCCGGAGAGAACAGAGACACCACACAAAGATGCTTCTGCCAGAGCACTCACACGTTTTGGATGCTATAATAACAATAACGATGATAATGATGATAATAATAATAAAAAAAAATTATTAACAAATAAAAAAAATCCCCTAGCAAGTACATAATTCTCCATGTACCCATCAGAAATTATCTTTTTAGTCAGAGATTAGAATCAGTGTAACACTTCTTTCCAACAGAATCCCCTTGGCATGGACGATACACTGCAAAACCCACATGAGCATCCTGCAACTTTACAGCAAATGCCCCAAGGTCACAGCGAGGCCAGAGTCAGCACAGCAGAGGGAAGGACATGATGTCCAGCACACAGGGACATGCTGTGACTGCCTCTGGAGATGGTGGCACGGTGTTAGAGAGGGCACAAGGCACAGCACTGCTGTCTCGGCAGTTCCCTGCTGCTCTGCCACAGTCAGCTGTGTGCCAGTGCTGTGACACAGCTGCAGCACCGTGCCCAGCCCAGCACAGTGTGCTCAGAGCAGGCTTAGCCACCCCCAATCTGATGGGCATGGACTCCTGGGAATATGCTGTGTGATATCCTATGTCACAGGATACCCAAGTTATGACCACGTTTGCATTTTAACACTCTTGTTTTGACAGATACTCGCAGTCAAACAAGTTATTACTCCTGGTGTCTTGTGGGCTTGTGATTTATTTATAAGACCTCCAAAATAATTTTTCAACAGTATTGTTTCTAGTTCCTAAGAAATATATTCTTTCCTGAATATAATTTAATTTGCATCCAATAAATCCAAATTCTTCTTGCATAATCTTCCATTTCTTCTTGCATAATCTTCCATAGTAAGTTGTGAGAGATAACATCACTAACTTCTTTAACTCTCTTGGGTACAGTTAAAGTACCCAAAATTTCACCAAATTTTGACCAAGTCCTGTCTAACAAATATTTTTTACCACATCATCTGACACTCAGTCCATTCCTGAGATAATTCATTAATAATTTGATTTCCTTAGTCCTTTTTTTAAAGACATTTCAAGTGAGCTCCTTAGCATGCTGAAGTTTTCTGTCATTTTCTAGATCCCTGAAACTGCTTATAGTAGAGGGCAGAATTTTAGTTCTCCTCTATTAGTTTTGTTTGCAAAAACATTGGCTTTAGTTGGGTTTTTCTTTCTGTAGTAGTCCAGGTTGAATATCGACTTGATAAACTTGAAAGAGCCTCCTATTTCAGTTCCATTTCAATCTCCTTCCAGGGGCTGACTCTAAACCAGCAATGTGCACTATTTCCCTTGAAACTGAACAAGCCAGAGCCTCTGTCCTACCACCAGGAGCCAGATGTCCCAGGCACAGGCAGCACTTCCAACACACATGTACTGCTCTCCTAACAGGCATTGGTGAGAGAGGGGCCACCAGAAAGCAGAAGCCATGTGGCAAAAAAAACCTGCTAAATCTGTCCCATAAGTTAGAGAAATATTCCTGCATGCAAAATCACATTGCTTTTACTCAGCTAAAGTTGCATGGCTGAAAAATACAACCATAAACCCCACATCCTAATGGTATTTAGTAATGGTAATCTAACATCATTTCAATGCCCCTTTCACATGAATATGCTTATTCTGCTTTATTCAAATAAACTACCTAGCTAAATTTTTTTTTTTTAACTGTAAGGCACAAATAAGTGAGCATTATTGTTTGCTGGTTGACTAGATAAGGAGTTAAACATCTAGAGGTGAAGTGGAGGACAATTAATGTACCACCCTGCTTAATTATCACACAATGCCCATTACTCAGGGAATTAGAGCTATGATGATCTACTCCTATGAATAAATGAGAATTTTAGCTCTCAGAGGGTAATTCAATAGTTTTGAAATAATCTTTTTATGAGATTGTGGCTTTATCAGTTATGTTTCAGAGTCAGTATAAACACTTTGTATCATAGGAGAACAACTTTGGACAGGCTTGTAATTTTAATTTCTGTACCCATATTCTTTTAGTTCACTTGTCCTATGCTCTTTTTCTAGAAACCAAAGGAAAAATTAATTTGCTTCCCTAGATCTTTTCACAAAACACTATCATAACAGAAATATTAAAATAAAAATACAAATTATTATTTAAGCAATACAACTTATGCATAAATTGGTTTCCACTACAACTGAAAACCCAGCAAAAGCAGTCCTGATGATGCTCAGTGGTATCCATACACTGGAGGGTAACTCAATCACAGCTTCAAAGACAAAGAAAGAGGCAAGGATGTTTCTTTCAGAATTTCACATGATGTTGTAAGACATTTGTTTTTATTCAACTTTTTATAATAATATTCTTTATGGGACATTTTATCTCAAATTCTTTGAATATTTATCAACAGAACTGCTGAGTTACTCAAAAGCTGCCCAGTTTCAGAGTTTCATATTCACCTTCCCAGCAGACAGAACAAACCTAAACAGACATAAGTTTGAAAGCAGCTTGACCACAAAAGAAAGCTTTAGGAGACCCAAATAGTGGACCATATGTGATATCAAATGGGCAAGCCATTAGCATCAGCTGTGAACATATTGTACCAACTGGGAATGAAAATAAAACATTCAACTACCAACTGTTATAATCTGTAAATAGTCAAACCAATTCCTCTGGGTTCCAAAAATACATGAATAGGGTGACTCATTGGGGCCCCATTGTCCTGTTCATAGGTAATGCAGCAGATTTGCTCCTAGGGAAGAAAAAAAAAAACCAAAAAACACACAACCACCAGAAACTGTGGTTAGTGAGATCTGATACTAGCAACAGTCTTTGTATATTAAAAGACTCTTGGGCTTTTTGAAACTATATCTAAGGATTCACATTAGGGATAACAAAATAAAGAATTCTTTTGAAGCAACTTTTCTCTGTACAATGTGAAACATTAAAAAAAATATATCCCCATTGCAAATTATGTTGAGAAACTGGCAGAATACTAGAAAATTTATAGAGGGCACCAAACTACTGAGAATTCATTGTACAGCTGGCAAGTGCACTCTTACCTACTAGTTGCTTCACATTTAATAATGCATGTTATGAACAGATGGACAGAATGTCAATAAGGCTCTCTGTATCATCAGTGGTAATGAAATAGTGGACTTTGAATGCTTAATAGCACAGAAAACAAAAAGCCTAGAGGAAATTTGTCAATGTCGTGCATGCAGTACTTCAGCAGTGCTTTAACACTGTTAGTGTGAGGCCATATGTTTCTTCTAACAGGATCTACTGGAGCTGGGTGCCAAAAAAGTTTGACACATTTTTTTTAACTCCTACAACATGTTAAGAGCAAATACCCTGTGAATCAGTCAAGCAGAGTAGTCAGCAGAAGTGCAATATCATTACTCTATTTTACTCCTTTTCTCAATGAAAAGAAGTTATGGGAAACTTACTAGTAAACACTGTTCTTTAAACCTGTTTCAAAAATACCTTTGAAAGTAATCTCTTTGCAATTAAATACAGAAATAAAGGCACTAATGTGTTAGGCAGTAGATCTAGTTGTCAAGAGCTGAAGAAGATGTGAATTTAGAAAATACTGCAAGGGAAGAAGAAAAAATATATAGCAGCACCTAGACATCAGACACATAGCAATAAAATAGAAAATTCTTTGGCAAATAATCTTAGTCAAAACTCAGCTAAAATAGCCAGTAAAAATGCCTTGGAACAGTCAGAACGAGGAGGATAGCAGCAAGTGGCCATTCCGAGATGCAGACCTGGGAATAGGTGGCAATGAGCCCACCAGGCACAGGCTTTCTCAGTGAAGTGGATGGACAAACAGCAGCCTGGCTGGTAGTAGCACCTACAAAGGCTACAAGGGCACCTGGAGTGGTGTTTCCAACCTGCACGCTTTTCAGGGAAGCTGTCCTCAGTATTTCAGGAAGTGTTAGAGAGCTGTGGCAGGTAAGCCTCTGTGAAGCACCGAAATCTCAAGTTCCACAGTACAGGTGGAACCCTAAGCATGTGAAGTCAGCAGAAATCAATGCAAGTTTAACTATTGATTCTGGGAGAACGATTAGACAAGCACTGAGTCTCTAACAGTCTGAAAACTCCTCTGGAAAGGCTCAAGTACTTTGAGCAGAAAACCAATCGTTTCTGCCTTGTGACTCACCCCTAAGTGACAAAACTCCCCATCCATGCCCTCCTTCCCCACACTGTCTCAAAACCTTCCTGGGCTCCTCCAGTGCTACCCAGTCATGATGCCCTGAGGTGCACGCCATGCTTGTCAGCCAGGCCACCCAAAAGTGTCCCTTTGATTTCAAAGCCACCTCACAAGGCCACTGTGGGATGGGATCTCTACCATCACTGAACTCAGCTGTGTAAATATTCCTTGTGTTCAAAACTGGAGAAGTTTGACAAACAAACAGCATTTCCTTAAAAAACAAGCTACAGATGACAGCCAAAAGCTGTGTAAGCCGTTTCAATTTCGTCCCCTTTCCTGCAAGCCAGAACACTCATAACTAACAAAAACAAAAAAAGTTGCAATAAAAAGAAAGCAAATTTCTTTTGCCTGCAGAAAGCCTGCAGTTTTTGGTTTGTATAGCACCAGTATCCACCAGCATGCAGCAGGAGACTGCAATTGCTTCCTTGCAGAGGGGAAGGATGTGCAGAGAAACAGAATCAATTTCTCGGTGCCAGGAATGCATTGGCTTGCCTGTGCCCGGAGCTGGCACAGGCTGGATCCCTTCCTGCAACCCTGAACCATGCAAACACGGGATTGGCCCACACCAGTAAGCCCCCTGAAAACTTGTTATAGCTCTCTGCATTTCCTTGCATGAATATATTTCAATTTCTCCTGAATAAGGAACTAAAATTCAACCCAGGACTTCCAAATCAGACCTCAAACTTAAGGAGAGCATCACCCTCCTTTCTCTTGCCTTCTGTTTCCTGGGAGGTATTCTGAGTTCTGACCTCAACAGTTGCACCTAACAAGAATGAAGTGAATTTTGTGCAAGCTGCAGAAGTACAAAGACTAAGCAGTATGCAGGTTTTCTGTGAAGCAGAGCAGCAAGAGGTGAGAAATTCAGAACCAAGTAGCAGTTGGGGATCCTCACTCACAACGACAAGAAGAGCTGTGCATCGAGAAATAGAAAGAAAGCAAAGGGACTTATCTCAAATCACTGATGAAAATAGGCTGCTTATCAGACTTCTCATAGCTGGAATCTCCTGTGTTCTTTGGACCCTGAGAAAGAGAACATGAAGAAAATGCTGTGGTGAGCATCTGACTGTTGCATGGTTTGAAGCTAAATGTAGTTCTCAGCTTAGAAGGTCTTAGGTGGGTTTTTCAAAACCAAAAAGATATTGATAAGCTGAAGAAAGTTTCTTAAGGGAAAAAAAAATTATAAATATTTAACGTGTGTAAAAGCTATCAAGGAAAAAGGACATAACTAGAAATAATGGAAAGAAAAAGCTTAAGCTCAACAGAGTATTGGGAAAGTCTTCCTGACAGCGAGATGTATTAGCCTGTAAAATAGTCTCCCAAGGAGAAATATGGAAGCTTTCACTTGGGATTTTAAAAACTAAAGTTGACATAACACTAAAAAAATGTTCTCAATGAAATAATTCTACACTGGCAAAAAAAGCAGGCAGGATCATCTATTAAGTCTTTTCTAAGTTTCTTCAGTCTTTGATGCTTTAGGAACATATCTTGAACAGCCAAAGGTTATCAGAAAGGAGCTTCTTCAATTAATATGATGAACAACAAGATTACAAAGGTGATCACTGTGGAAGCCTATTATAAAGCATCTCTCTAAATACTAAAAAGGAGATGCTTTTCAGACAATGGAAGTTTTACCCAAGACCTGACAAATATAACCTCCATCCACCAGCTTTCAAACACATGCTTAGTTTTATGTCCTTATTTCCCATTAATTTAAAGAAACACAAACCCATGTCTGAAATGAACTTAAAACAGGCTTCCCAAGAGTCTTTAAAAAATTTCATACTCTGTACACAGATCTGGGAAATGCTATGAGTAAGCAGATTTAAGCAAACAATACTATTTGGTACACATGTATATTAACACCTTTCAAATCTCCACTGACCTGTTCTGCATGTCCATCTGAAACTGTTCTGCCTTATCATACATCGGTGTATCATTACCAATATCAATATTTAGCACAAACTGTGTTTCATTCACTGCTCCAAGATCACTGACAAATAGTTACACAGAGCCATGGAAATAATGAATTGCTGAGTTAGTGGTTGAGAATGAAAATAAAGAAAAAGTGGTCAGTAAATATAACCTACAATAATTTTTTCAACTTTGTCTTGCCAACAACTTATTAAACACTCAGATACAGAGTAGTTGTAAACTATTTCCTCTAGGAACATTACTGAGGGTAAATCAGGGCTGATTTAAAAGGAACTCTCCATTTATGTGCTTTAAATAACAACACACTATTTCTATATATTAAAAAAATCCATCCTCTACATCCATGGACGTGCAATATACACCTTAAGAATAAAAGTATCAAATATCTTTTCATCTAGAAAGCTGCATTTGCAAATATTAAGTGACTCTAGCGCACAGGTGTCCCTCACTCTCTTAGTCATATTTTAAGTCCTTCACCCACTTCCACCAGGACTTTATCCAAAATAACTCCCCAGTTTGACAGAAACACAAAAAACATCTTTATGGTCAATCACAGGAGTTTCTTGTAAGGAGAGAGACTGGAGAGGAGGAGAAGAATTAGCTCATGGTCCACTCTCCTACCCATCCCACTGCTCCTTGGGCAGCTGAGTACCCCACCACCCCACAGGGGCCACTGCTCCCATTCCTTACTCCATGTGGACCCTTCCTACCTTTTCTCCCCACACCCTTATATTTTTCCCTTTTATTATAAGACTTTTCACAAGCATTATTACTATTATTGTCTGAGTTTTACAGCTGGCACCTCATCCCCTGCTGCACTAAATCAACACTTGTGAAAGCAGCAGCCTTCGAGTGACTGAGTAGAGCTGCTGCTTGCAGAAGTGTCAATTTGGTGCAGCAGGGGATGGGGTCGCAGCTGCCAGAGAAGAGAGGCCCTATTTTATGCCTCAAAATGATAAAAATGTCAGAGGGGAGGGAAATCTGTACAAAATATAAAGAGGATGTAGAACAAAGAAAAGAAAGAAGAGGGGGAAAGGGTTCAAAAGAATGAAGAAAGAGGAAAATGACACTGCACAATGGAACAAAATCACTGCTGAATAAGATACAGGATTTTTGTAAGTAGGCGCTTTCAAGTTAAAAACAAGTCATATGCATATCATAAAATATAAACCTGATGATAGTACCCTTCTGCTTTGGGGGGGAATCTCTGGCTCATTAAACTGAAATTATTGTTTTAACTACATCTGTGATAAGTTAGGATATGCTTCCAAGCACAAATACTCGGCATAAAAAGATTATTTCACAGAGGGCTTGATTTTAAGTGGAAATTGAAAGTAGAAGACTGAGAATCCTGCATTCAGAAATTTCAGTCAGCAAAAGCGAATAGAAATTCCATGTCCTGGAGTAAACTTGGGCACCTCTAAATCTACTACTGTTTAGAGGCTCCCATTTGAAAGCAGCTACCTATTATTTTGTATGCTTAAAGGGAAATAAACCAAAAGAAAGTGTAAATCCAAAAGAAGTCACAATTTTTGCTTTACACACTTAAAAATAAGTGAATCTAATGCATAATTCAAATACCAATATCAATAATGTTTTGCTTTTAAGGATTCCCTTTGTTTCTTCTAACCTTTCTCTGGGAGCTGCTGCTTTACTCTCTATTAATTTTCCAGTGTGTACTTGTAGTAAGGGAAAATAAATGGGCTACACAGCTTAAACACATAGCCCTGCTAAGAAAAAGGAAAAAAAAGTAAGTAAGGACACCATTTATCTATTTCCACAGAAAAGTGAATCCACCTCCCCTGCACTGCTGTTATGCTTTGACAGACCATGGCATGCCGGGTGGAGCAGAAAGGATTCCTGAAAAAGCAGCACTCTGCTGCACAATTGCCTCATTCAAGGCTCACAGCCCTCTCAGCTGCATGTTATCATTTGCAGAATTTTTTGCACCCATGAATATTGAAAGTTGCTGCTGGGTCAGCCCTGGGTACAGAGAAGGCCTGGAAGAGCAGAGGTCCCATTTTTCCTCAGCAGTTTATTGAGAACCACAACCAGCTCAGCTTAGTTAAAATTCTGTGCACAGAAATCCACCCTGCTCCCTTTTAAGGCAATAACAAAGCTCCCTTTAGTCTCCAAATTTGCCTCTGTAGGTCACCTTATATATAAAAAAATTCCAGCATGGATATATGTAAAGTATGAAGAGTGTCATTTCTGTAACCGGTCTTGGAATACAACATTAGTCATTTTTCAAAGACTTTTTGGAAGGAGCATATTTGCAGGACAGATTTCAAATGTGGTCTCAAAACTCAAACACTTTATCACAAGAATTCATTACTCCCCTTATGTCCACTTCATTTTGCAAAGTAAATTGTACAGCCCTTCAGCTCCTATCACTATTCTGTTGCCCATCTGGCAGTCATCACTCTTTATTGATACTCATGTTTGACTCCATGCTTCATGCTCATAAATCTTGAAAAGATACAACCATTCCTTTCTTCGCAATTTGTCAAATTTAAACACAAATATTAAAAAAAGGCCACAAAACCCTCCAGCCTCCAACTACATCAATACTGAAGTCAATATTCAACAATGACTACTAGCTTAGGTATGTGGCATTGTTTTTCTCTAGTGATTAGACTAACAATATAAATAGCAGACTAATTTTAAATAGAAACCTCCTTTGTTCAGTTGATAGAGCCATTAGGTGCTAAAAAAGCCACATTTGGGTTCTAGCAAGACTAACACTGTGTCATCTCGCTATATTATATCAACATATTGATCTGTCAGTCTAATTGTATAGCATTCTTCAGGCCTCCCAGATCAAGCAGAGCTGTTAAGTTGGTTACAGCTCAGCCTATATAAAACATACAATGTGCAGAAACAAGAGCAAAAGATGCACGTTAGGCAGTTCATCAATTCAAATACTTCTCTAAACCTACTCCTTGCAGCAATACCAATGTAATTGAAAATTTCTTCATGAACAGAGGTAGAACAGTGACATTAAGCAAATTAGTAATTATCAAACAGATCTATGCCCTTTTCATTTACTTTCTTCAGCTGGTAGGTGTTCATTCAGCTCATTGCGTACATCAAATTACAAGAATGCCTCAGACCATCTTCAGAAAGTGTTTGCACAGTATGAACAGTGGGATTACCAAAGACAGAGAGCTATTCTCCTCCTGCCAAATTCCTGTCTTTTACAAGATCTAGAGTGTTTCCATGAAATGTCCTGCAGTAAGAACTCCTCAGTTACTTCTCAGCATTAAATGTGCTTCTCAGTTATTAAAAAAAAAAAAAAAAAAAAAAGGAGGAGGAAGGGAGAAAGCAACCTTTTACTTTGATCTTTACATAAATCACCTATTCAATGTAAACACACATGGAGTGTAAAGCCCAAGTTCTTTAAAATGGGCCTAATTTTCTACTGTCACTAATTCTTTCTCCTTGTTTTCCTTCCCTTGAACTATAGACAAAATACCACTGCCCATTCAGCAGCAAGAGTCAATTCAACGATTCCTGGTCCCCTAGGCTTGAAGTTTTGTTCTAGAGCTGCTCTTGTACTGTGTCATTCTGAATAAACAGACAGGAGACTTTTCATAGTACTGAAAATGAACCATGGTTAAACAAGAACTCAAACACTTCAGTAATCCCAGCTTTGGATGGGGTGCAATAATAACTGCTCTGTCAAAACCT
The DNA here is from genome assembly GCF_024509145.1 of Vidua macroura. Taxonomy (NCBI): domain Eukaryota; kingdom Metazoa; phylum Chordata; class Aves; order Passeriformes; family Viduidae; genus Vidua; species Vidua macroura. The sequence goes on from NC_071579.1 coordinate 15,280,898, forward strand.
CCTGTGCTGGAAATTGTGTTTGGTCCCTGGTTTACATTGGTGATAAACATCAGTTTCACTTATCATGACAAATGACAGCTAGTCATGGTGTTTATGGCACACTGCTGTCATACTTGTAGGCACAGTACAGCACAATCCTAACAGAGCAGAAGAAAACCACATTTTGGGCTTTGGGCAAAATCAGTGTGTCCTGCTAACAGACTAGATATCAAGACAAGAAAATACAGCTGAGCTAATAATATGCTGTGTGACAGCAATTCCTGCAGCTGCTAATGCTGCCATGGCAGAACTGGCCTGCCTTCTGCAACTCTTTATTCCCATCAGCTTACATCTCAAAAAGAAAACCAGTAGCAAGCAGCCAAAAATTTCCTTCTACAAGTAAACTTTCCTCCATTACAAAAACTAAATAAATATATTCCAAAAATATTTATAAATCCAAATGTTTGTAACACTGGTTGAATTCCAAGAATTTTTGAAGTAACTGATTTTTTAAAAGTCAGAACTTATAGCCTTAAACACTGAAATGAGCAGGTACTATTAAGAAATAATCATATTTTAGACAATTATCCATTATTATCTATTTCACAATAGCCTAAAATTGCATACATATAGTCAAGAGTATTGTATTCACAGTTACAGGACTACCACAGTGCATTTCCACACTTGGGATTTAACTTCTAAGGACTGACATGGGTCACTGAGCTACTTGGGATGGCAGTAAGAGTTTGAAGGACACCTAGAGACTGGGATGCTGGGCAGAGGATGTCAGCAAAGGACCACCTAAAGCTGTGTTCATCCCCCAGCCCCTTCCTGCCCTGCCCTCCCCACCAGCCATACTGCTCACTGCTCCCAGACTCATCAACACAGCTGCTCTCCAGAGCAGAACAGGATCTGACCTGCTTTTTAACCAAAACCAGAGAGGTTTTAGCAGCTCCTGCTCCCAAATCCACGGCAGGGCACAGCCAGCTGCAATGGCCTCGGATGCTGTTGGGTCCCATAAACACTACTAGATTATTTCTAAAATGCTCTCAAGCACGAGGGGAAAAAACATTACCATCCATTAATTCTTAGCCTAACGACGACTGTGGAAATGGAGCAAATATTTATTTTCTAACACGTGTGTTGCCACGGAAACAGCGGCAGGACGCCGTTTGCTCCGGGGGCTGCGCGGAGGCTCAGGCGCTGCGCCGGGCTCCAGCCGGGCAGCACTCGGCACCCGGGACAGCAGCACCCAACAGGAGGCTGCCGCAGCCTCCCAGGGAGGAGGACGGGGAAAGCAGCACTAACTCCCAAAAAGCCACTGCAATTTATGCTCGAGCAGCTCTGACCTACTTCGTAAGTAGGGAGTTATCTCATTAATTTGCTCAAAATAGCAGATCATTCCGTGTGAAGGGATGAAAAACAAAATCCATCATTTCCACTGCAGGAGAGCCACCAAAATGAGACAACTCCATGCTTGTCACTGCAGCTGTAGTTCCTTCTCTGAGGTAGTAAACAGATGACCAGTCAATCCCTAGTTACAGTGAGAGACGACTGAAGCCAGCAGCCATCTGCAAGCTGAGCACGGGAGAGGCTGGTCTGGCCCAAGGCGTCCCACATTGCAGCTGGCAACACCGAGCTGAGCAGTCCTCGTCCCACGCATGGCCCCACAGGATTCCCCCTCACTCAAGGGCTCCACAGCAATATTTGGTGACTTCTAAAAGGGAAGTTCACCCACATTTTGGTTACTAGTCAGTCTACAAGCTTCTCCTCAAAGCTTATTTGTCCTTCTAAAGGATATACGCATAGACTTGGTAAAAAGCAAACAAGAAAATTTAATTAATACTAACCCTATGACTTTTTCGTTTTGCTCTTAACAAATTGTTCCTTGATCTTTTCTGTATGATTATTTTTTTTTTTACCTCCATACATGCAATTAATTTTGTTTTCAGGTTTATATTATGGATATATTAAACACAGCACATACATACATGAGCATGTTCAACTAGTATTCAGATGGAGGCATGGGAGAATTCCTTAAAAAAAAAAATCAATATTTCAGTCCAATTATAACAGAAACCAATCTTCAAACATTGGAGTACAATGTAGCTACCTAGAGAATAGATACTTGGTTTTCTGACCAGCAGTAAGTTTGCAATTGAACAGCTGCAGAAAAGAGAGGAAATAAACATACAGCAAATGAGTTTTCAAGCCTATCTTCACAGAAAATTTCTACTGTATTGTGCTTTCGATTACAACATGATAAACAGAGTTCCTCCCTTCCTTCTCTGTTCTTCTACAAAACAAATTAGAGTGGTCTATAGAAGTTTAACCTATTGTATTGCATAATCCCTCACTCACAGAAGGAAATTAGGCACAGAGTAGCTCAAGAACTGAATCTTTTCATGACTCTAAGGAGTGTCAGATCCCAAGCAGTAATTAATTTATTAAACAGATACAATCCCTTTTCAAATATTTTTTACTACATTCTGCTTTAAAATGGTAACTTTTTCTTGTAGTTTTTGGTTGGTTTGGATTTTTTAAGTGCCTCTGTCATTACCAGCATTGCAAACAAGGTATCAGTCAAAAGGACAAGGCAAAATTTTAATCATACTTATTTTAAAAGTGTAAACCCTGTTTCTAGATTTTCAGAGAAAATGGAGGAATGCATAAAAATATGAATTTAATTCATATATATGTATCTGCACCTATTTATATTGATATAATCTACTGCTGAAGTCATAAATGTTTAAATCCATCTACTGTGTTTGTTCATTTCCCATTTTCAGGAAAAAAAAAAGGAGGTTCTTTACTACAGTACGAAGAAAAATGCTCTAATACCAAAAGATCCAATTAAAATAATAGGGCGATTTGTTTCAGTAGGATTTCAAACATACAAGAGAAATGCTAACCCTTGGGAGAATGTTCTCAGCTCATTTAACAATATATGTTTCCTCTGATATGAAAACTTTAGCTTTTGCATTATAACATCATTGCTAACAAGGCACGCGTATATATCGCATCAGTAGATGGAAACACGAATGTGGGAGGAATTGTAATAGTTCTTTATCCATACTGCACTCCTCTCAGGATTGATTTGCATCTGTTGTTTACTCACCTGGGTAGCTTTCTCCTCTCCACGCATTTAAAACACACACTCAAAAAAGGCTCTGTACTCTGAAAGACAAGAAGAAGATAAGTAAAAAACTAAGATACACTAGTCAGGGAAAAAAAAATATGAAGGGAATCAAAGGAAGAATTCATATTCCAATTCTAGGACTACCAAAACATTTGAAAGGGCAGCTGGCATACAGCTTTTTTCCACCAGCCAGAAGAAAGCCAATCTGCTCCCAGAGCACAGGAGCTTCTGTCAGCAGCCAGGGACAGCAGCAAACCTGAAATCTGCAACTCAGGAGGTGCAGTTCTTACCCAGGCGGTCTTAATGGTATTGAAATAGAAAAGCTAAAATTATTACGTCATTAGAAGTTTACTTCCCATTTTTGTGTACCTGGAAAGAAACTCTGATTGGAGATGAGCTTTTTATTTTTAATTGGTTTTATGAGTCAGTTAAAGATAGTCAGGACTAGTATCTGATGTCACTGAACAATTTCTAAGACCTGGATATTTTAACATTGCAATAAATTCACATTCCAAATTTTCCTGTTTATACCAGCATCTAATTTTCCCCGTTTGTAAGAGAAAATTCAAAATTGACAAGTAAAGCCATTAATAAGGGAAGATTTATTTTTGTAGATCACTTTCCACTGACTATCAGCACACGAATATTCCTACCTAACTGTGAGGACAAATGTAAAACTAAGATCTGAAACATCAAATCCCTAAAAGAATTTAGGCAATAATCTCAAATTATAGATACAGTCCTACAGTCAAAATGTCAAAAATTATGTCCAACCAATTCAGGATAGAAACATGAATGATGTGATTAGGAATTTCATAAAGCCTACATAAGGGACAGCTCTCTAGGAAAAAGCTGGTCTCCGAATACTTTTTTTCTGCAATACAGTACTTGTAAGTCTAGAACTAAAACTTGCACACGCCTTGTATATTTGATTGACTCCATAAGGTTTTCATCTAAATTCAAAATATAACTGTGTTTAGATATATTTGAACATTTTATTGCATTTAGTTATGTGAGATGAATTTTTCCTGAGACAACCTAGGGCACACAACATTGCCAGATCATTCCAAACAAGTTAATTCTGAAATGGGCTTGAATCAATAACACAAAACAGGCGGTAAAGCCAATTTTTACGGTAGTCATGGTTTCATAAAATAATATCAAGACAGTCAGATTGTAAGCTCCCTGCATCTCAAATATAATTTGCAACCAACTCTAAGCACAAAGAGGAAATAGACAGACGGAAGACATAGATAAAAACAAATGATAGATAGATGAAACAAAAGGAACTGGAGGTAAAGAAAGAATGCAGAGTAGTTGCCATTCAACACAGCGTGAAAAAAAAGCCAAACAAGTGCAGCATGTATGTAATTCAAGGCAAATAGAATGTTTTTCTTCATTTAGGCTTTAAAATTGTTATGAAAAGGCTCTTTTTTTCACTCTATCGGTAAGACATAGGCAGACAGAATGTATAAATATATCGCTGCAATACATGGCTTTTAATGAAAATGGATTTTTAATGATCCCAAAAGCTACATTTCTCTCTGACTTGCTCCATTTCCAGACTATCAGCATGAAGTATGCACAGCAAATGCACTGGTTTTGCATGTCCTTCACCAAATCCCAGGACAAGCAAGCGTCCAAGCACTGTAAAAACCAGAGCTGCCATTATGCAAAGCAGATACAGAGAAGCTGCACGTCCTTCACTGCTTTTATTGAACTTTCAGAGCTCCATGACACCGCTGTGCCTTCTCCCACAGCAGACCCCAGTGTGGGTTACCTTGCACTCCATATGCATAAATAAAGGATGATGCATGGCAATGTGCCTTGCTGTTGTTCTCTGTCTCAAGGACACTTGTTAAAAGTGTGCCATTCCTCCCACTCCCCCAAGCAAGTACATTGTGTTGAAGTGCTCCATGTAAAACTCTGAGCACACAAATACCAGAGGATTTAGTTCACAAATGAAGGGAAGTCACAAGGAGGAAGAGGCTGATGCAATCCATAGCCTTCTTGCTGTCTGAACACAGTGAATTCTTCTTTCCAATGTCAAAGTTCCCCTTTCAGTCAGTAATAAACAAAAAATGCACTGAATAATGTACAAAAATGTACCAGCTAGTATAAATACCATTTCCCCTGTTTTTTCATGTAGGCAATAATATTTTTTTTTAGATTTAAGCATCATCATAGAATAAAGGAACATTTTCCTTACTTTATCACCATCCATGAAGTTTTATCTACAAATATTTTATGTAAGGCAGGTCCATAGATTAGGAAACTGTAATATAGTTGTCATAAAACCAAGACAGCATTTAAAATGGGCTTGGACTCCTGTATTCACTTCATGTTCAATGCTTCAAGGTAAGCTTTGTGCAACCTACGTTACTTGGACACAAAATATCTCCATATTTATTTCCTGTGTTATCATTTTTGCTTCTCTGAAATAATAGAAGACAGAAGGAACCCAAAAATAGAACACTGATGAAAAAGATAATGACTGAGAGGTGCCACGCAATCAGTTAACAAATGCTCCTATCCATTAATGAGTCAGAGGGCACAGCCTTTTGAAGGGCTCCACAGAATCAACTATTTACATCACCTAACAGACAAACAAAAAACAAAATAAGGCCCCTAAAAACCCCATTTGCTGGGCACTTTCAAATTCATAGTTTTTTCCATTTTTTCTGCTCTCCTGACTCAGAGTGCATTCCAATTAATATTTACCAAATGTCTCTCCCTTCTTCATTTAAATCAGTTCAAAAACTGCACCTGTTTCATGAGACCTATGTGTGCTTCTGACAGCTGATATTTGAGAAAAAAAAACAAAGAGAACTTAAAAATCCTAACTAACTACATTAAAATGTAATCAAGAAAGAGAGAGCTAAAATTAGCTCTGCCAGTACAAGACATCAGCAAGGCACGTGGGGGTACCCCAGGGACACAGGTGGATATAAATGTGGTGCACAGCCTGGGAAGGACCTCACATGCCTCATGCCATTAAATGTGCCTGAAATTCAGCAACAGCACACAGCAGTTACTGAGTGCCCTGGAGACACCATATTTGCCTCATTCCTCTAGAAAATAAGGCAAAAAAACCCTTGCAGTAGTGCCACAAAACAAAACAACAAAATCAAGCTATAATACTCAAAGCCAGAGCTCATTTTAAACAATAACGTGGGAAGAGATTTGAAAACAAGAAGCAGCCACTGTGCACGACAGCCAGAGGATGCTATCAAAGCCAAGGCACAGGCACCTAAAGTCATTTGCCAGTGTACAGATTCACTCCAAGCTTCACTTAAAGCTATCACTGCTTCTACAGAGTACAGGGAAGGAACCAGATTTCCCCTAAAAGGCTGTACAGGATTCTTTTACATACACTTTTGCTAATACATAACAAAGCACTTTATACAGCACTTTTGTTGCTTCATTTTAGCAGTTCTCCCACATTATCTAGATGAGAGACAATTGCACAATGGTAAATCTTGTTAGAAAGCATCCTAAATGAGAGGGAAGATCTTGCCTCTAAAATACACAGAAAAGATCACAAGTCTATGGTGTATGCTGAGATATTCTGCCTGGGATTCTTTAAAGAGAATTTGGTGAGGAAGAGACTTGCAACTTTTTGAAGAGGTTTCCTTCAGTACAGCCAAATTTCAAATTACTTTTCTTTTCCTGGCAGCTGTTACTGGAGCAGATTATCAGCCATAGGACTGTCTTCTATGGCAGTCAGCAGAGTCCCATGCCCACAGGAGTTTGGTGGATGTGTCCAGCTGCTGGTCCAAACCCAGGGATTGTGACATGACCCTGAATGTTAGAGGGTCATGCACATTTCTGCATTATTTCAGAGATCCCTCCATTCCAGAGTACCCTTAACAGGGTCTAGGTCACTTCTGTACCACAGCCCATACAAAATAACTTCCTGCATATTTCTGTCAAGCTAATGGACAAAATTCAAAGAATGTACAACCTTAAAGGCATTTTAATGTGTTTTTTTCAACTGCCTTATTTAAATTGTATCTTTTTTTAAAGCAACATCTTATATCCTTGAGTCATATTTGTTAATTCCCTATTAAAATGCACCCCCTTTCTCACTAATAGAGTGTTTTAAATTATGGTCACACATTCTTAAATTCCTACTCACTATTAATCAAAACCATAATTCTCATAAACTTAAGCACAGGTTGCATTCCAGATGCAGACAGTTCACATATTCTATATGTTTTACACATATTTCAGATAATGCAAGTTAAACAATATTTAATCAGTCTAAGATTAAAGTTTATTTCCACTGACTTGAACTACTTTTGAGTGTGAAAGACCCAACAGTTATCTCAGTGGTGACTACCACAGTCTTTTTGCAGTCTCAGATATGCTACTGATTGATCCACATGCCCAAATGTAAAGGAATGCCAGCAATTTCAAATGAAATCAGTTTTATTAGTTAGATGTTACTACTACCAGTGTTAATGCAGCTCTTCAATGCCTGATCTCATTTTGAAAAATCTTACTATCTCCATTTTATTTTCAAAATGCTTCTTATTCCCCTGTTGCTGAAAAACCTGGCTGTGTCTATAAACTCTCTTATTAAATGTTTTGAAAGCTAAGCAAGATAGCAAAATGAAAATTCTTCCTCCTACCTTTCATCTATACTTGTCTTTGAAATTATGTAAATATATTGGTTGTACATTTGGGCATTTCTGAAAAATAATATTTAGACAATAACATGAATTAAGGTTTTTGGAAATCTTTAAAACACTGCTCTCATAAATATCTGTAAAAACAGTCTCATTTAAGTTCTGGGAAGATGCTGCAGTACAACCTGCCTGAATAACAGTTTTAGGGAAATACAGATGAGGTTCTGGATTTCCAGCTGCAATAAGGCAGAAAACTTCATAATCATTATCCAAAGAATCCTTATTAGTTCTTGCAGGTTTAGTACTTCGTTAAGAGGTTGACACAGTAGTAGTTAGATGCATAAATATTTTTATTACAATCTAACAAAACCAAGACTGTAACCATGATTCATTTTTTTTAATAACCTTAGTTCTCCAAGATTTCCGATCCTAATGGGGCAATCATGCATCACTGTTGTGTTCCAACAGAACTATTAGGCTCTGTGCTGTGCTAGTGTAATTGCAGTCTAATGGTTTACACTATCATAATGGTACTAAATATTTTACTAAATGAACTACAATATCTAAAAATGATTTAAATTGTTCCAGCTTTAAGATCGTGCATCAAAGAAAGAACTGTTCCTTTCTTTCTGAATTGAGAGTAACAAACATTAGTTGAGAGTCAAAATTAGTTTCTCATTTCTCTTAATAAAGTGGTTAAAACATAGCATTAGGAGCAGTGTTAAAAATTACTTAGTAAAAAATGAAAAGTATTAAAATATTTTGAGGCATTTTGATGCTCTGCTTCAGCAGGCTGGCAGCTTAAACTGTCAGATTAACAAAGGATATAGGAATACTCTATTCAGAGTCTAACTTGGATTTTTAAATCAGAATTTCTGATGATTTACTTTAACAAAACTTTTAATAAAAATCCCACTCTGTGCAAGTGTAGCAAATCATAAACTCTCTAAGTGTGAGATAACATAATTATGGTGCAGATGTGGTGACCTGACAGCACCTCAGCACATTCTGACTCACAAAATAACTCCATGAACTAAGTCACACTAATTCTGTAAGGAGGGACAATCAGTACAGGTAAGGATTTGGTAAATCCTGCCATTAACACACCAGAGAAGCCTCAGCTGCACCCTGCAATAGCTGCTGCCTTACTCCTTGGACAAAGCCAAAAGTATCTGTAACTCCAAAAGGGGCACTGAAGTTAGTACTGAAAGTGCTCAAAGCTTCTAAGATTGTCTCCAGAACTCCTGAAATTGATTTTTAAAAATCTACTTTGCCTAAAACTAATTTATACTTAATTCTATTCACTATTTTTATTTAAAAACCCTTATTTTTTTACTTCTAATTTACAGTGTTTTTCAAACATTGTTTTCTTGGAAAGTAAATATTTTCTTTTTCCCAAAAATCAGGACTTCTTTTCAGAAAAGGTTTTTGAATTTGAACTAGGACACAAGGGGATTTTTCCAAAATTTTGTTTACTACTAGTATTTTCTACAACAGTGATCTGCTTTAAAAAAATAAAAAGAGCAAAAACATGTTTGTACTATCTAGAGAACATTTTGTACAACTCATAACTCCTTGATTTAAGGACTGCCAAGATCTAGATCACTTTGTACCTGGAGAATAAATTAGTTCTTTTAAAACAGAATAAAATAAAACTTGTCTTCTACCTGGTACAGGAACTTTTTTAAAAACGTGAAATATAGTGAATTCAGTAATTTGGTAGTAAATAATCTTTGAGCTTGCACCAAGGTACTAATAACAAGAACTAATTATTGCCCATCCTGTAAGTGAGAATCTGTAACTTTCTAGTACTGATGATACATTCTCTTTCTAGCCATGCTCTGCTCAGGTGAAGAACTACCTCAGCAGCAAACACTCCTAAAGGACTCAGTATCTGCACTACATTAGGAAAAAAAAAAAAAAAAACAAAAACTAAAAAAAACCCAGCATTTGTTAAGGAACCATGCTCCTTAAACCAAACTTCTCAAGTAAAATTTTCCATTTTGCCAAAAAGCATTGAAAATGCACTTTGGCCTTTTATTTCTCATTTAAATTATGAAATATTTATTTTAAAAAATACAGATAGAAAAAAAAAAAAAAACAGGGCAGAAAATCTGTTTTCTAAAGATCTCTAAGATTTATTGATACAGTATACACACCTAACGTATTACTCTTAGATAATTACCTAACACAATATTCTACTTACAAGGAGAGGTTTAATTTTAATTTGCAGTTTAATTGTCCTACTTAAAGTAAGCCTGTCACCTGTGTCACTTTGTGGCTCATAACTGTAATCCTCATTTAATTATTTACTTCAAGGGAGCATTTTCATTATAGACACTACTATGTGTGTAGAGTAACTTACACTCGAGGGCAGTGAAAATTTCCACAGTAGAGTGCTCACCTGAATTGCACTGGCCAAGCTCCACGTGCAGTGGCTCAGCTGCAGAGCCTACTCAGACTGCTGAGAGATGCTCTTCCCTTCTCTGGCCTAGGACCACATTTGGAGTGCCTGAAAACAGGCAGGAGCAGGAGGGCACAAAGAGCTGGGCTCACGACTGCAAGGCTCCCAGCTGAAATATAAATGAGATAATAATAACTTCTCACATCTACATTTGACCCTGCAAATAACCTTTGGCCATGGGAGTGGGCTTACAGCATTGGCTCTGGGGTGAGGCCACCACTGTGTCCCATTTCTGCAGTGATCAGTAATGGAGTGACAGAGCATGAGCTTTCCTCTGATTTATTTCCTGAAATTTGAGCAACCAGTGATTTATGGGTCGCCTAAGATAGGGTTTGCATATCAGCTTCTTTTTTAATAGCCATCACTTGACCAATATTCTATGAAATTATCTAGTATCTATGCAAACTAGGTATATTTTTAGCTTTCAAAGTATCACATTGCAACAAGCTCCATCATTTAAAAATTTAAAAAAAAAAAAAAAAAAAAAAAAGAGAAAAAAGAAAAGGAAAAGGAAAAAACCACTGCTTTGTGTTTGCTTCAAAATTGCCAGATTTGTAGGTTTGTGTGCTATTGCTGGGTCATCTTTACAGAAATTTTAATTTCCAAGGCAGACATTTCATCATCACATGAGTGGCACTATGCAACTTCCCTGCTCTGGACCAAGCAATATTTTTCATTGCCTGAAGTCCCAATAGGCAACTTTAAAGAAACTGAAAATACTTTCATTTTTAACATATTTGGCACACTAGGATGCATTTCTCTGCAGGCACACCCAACCAGCAGGGATGGTAAAGGATGCCTTGTCCCCAGGCTTGCCAGCAGGTGACTAGGGCTCTCTGCCTGGGGCAGATGGGGACAAGGGGCTGCCCAGCCTCCTGTTCTACATGCTGAAAATATGTGGCAGAGAGAAAGAGCCCAGGTCCTGCAGAAGTCCCTTTTTTACCATTAAAACACTTCCAGGATTTGTGGTGTCCCTGATTTACTGTTCAGTACTCCTGACTCACACATCTTGCTTAATGCCCAGGCAGCCCCATGGGCAGTCAGGGGTGTTTCCAGCTGGGATCCTTCCCTCTTGGAGAAGCTCCTTCTGCAAACCCCCTCCTGCACAGGAGGAGACACCAAAGCACTGTCTCCCTACCAGGAGACTTAAGAGTGCTGGTGGGATTTCTGAGGGGTACAGGTCTCCAGCACATCCAGCAGTGCAGAAGGGGGACACTGGGCACATGGGAACTGCAGGCCACCTGTTTCTGAGGTACGTGCCTCTCACAGTAGTCACTTCATTATTAACAACCTCCATATCTTCGTAAGATGCTTATCTTTTTCAATAAACAGCAACAGTTACTGAAGGTTTTGTCTGGTGCTTTTTTTTTTTTAATATTGGGATGAATCCAAAGATTGCTTTCTTTAGTATCTACCTTTCTTCAGTGATGAATGTTTTTTCATGAGCAGTGTCATTACATACAATTTTTATCATCTAGATTGTTCTATTTTATTCAGCAACCTAGAAAAAATTTCCTTTTTCTCTTCCTAAAGAAGTAACCTTCAACCTACAATTTGTTTGCTGCTTCTTACAGTATCCTCAGCACAGCCATGGCCCCTAACAACTGAGGGCATTCAGCACGTTCCAGTACCGAGTATATCACATTTCCCATCTGAAATTGCTTACCTCATCAGTCACTAAGGGCCCGGTTTGAAAGTCATTAAAAATAATGAGAATGCTGGCACTTCTCCCAGCAATAATGGCATTGGGTCCTGTGTTGCTTTTATACTTTAAGATATTTGTATACATCCACAAATCATTTAACTCTTATCTTTGTACTAGCTTTAATGAAACTAATGGCTGCTGAAACTGTGTGGGGTTTATTCTACTTTTTATTTAAATAAGCTTCTGCCCACTCCATCATAAAACAACACAAACACTTACACAGCATATTGCATCACAAAAGCCCCAAAGTGTTTACCAGGATCACTATAACCATCACTAAAACACAAGCACTTCTCAGTCAATAAACACTTCAGCTGACAATAAAGCCACAAGAGAGTTTTCAGAAGGAAAGCTGAAGAGCAACAAATCCAATTTTCCCAAAATAAATTTAGAACCAGGGTCCTGTATTTTCATCTCCATCTTTATCTACTATAGACTTTCCCTCCTATGACCATGCAAAAAAAAAAATCTAACTCCGTATTAACTCACTGAGTAACAACATCACTCCTGCAGGGTCCGTATCTTACAAACGTTGACAGGATCATGAGCCCTCAGGAACATGCACCAGGCCAGCACTAAATGCACCCTTAGAGTTTCAACTAATTGTTGGAAAACACATATTAATGCATATTAAAACCTTAAAAGATTCACCCTTAATACTCAAGGTCTAGCTTAGGGCCAGTGTAAAATTTCTCACTGCTACGCCTTTCCCGATAGGAACATGTATGATTTGCATGGTTTGAAATAAATAAGAATAATACAATATGGAAAAAAATCTCACCTTCTTTAGATGTGTGTTTATTTGCTCCAGGCATACATTTGAACTGTACATTAAAAACAGACCTGTCATGAGAACAAACACAAAAGTTACAGATCCAGCATTTCTGCATAGGAAGTGTGATATTTCAAACTCAATTTTCAAATTAATGACAGTTTATAGAATGACTCATACATTTTGACATCACCTGCTCACAGAGCAGGTATCTCTAAGATGCAAAGGACTTGAACTCCAGTCACCTTGGAAGTCCATCTGCAGTGTGAAAAATCCAGCGATCTTGGACTGCTGCTGAAAGCTCTATCTTGTCAAAAATCAGTAGAGTTTAGTATGACTAACCAGACTGATTTACCTAGGTGGGAGCATAAAGAAAAGGCAGGTGCAAGTCAAATAGTAATAATTCTAACAAATTCTAATAAAACTACAAGTACCAGATGTAATAAAGAAGTTCCCCAAATGCTTCATAAGGTGAACTTTAAAGGTGTTTTGATGTTATTATTAGTATACGTGAAAATCTGAAAAAAATATCACTGCATAGAAGTTAATCTAAAAGCCCATTTTGTAAGGTTATTAAAAAAATATTTTTAAGGCTGTTAAATGTTTAATACTTTTGCAAAGTATTTTCTTTGCATTTATTTTTAAGTGCTGGATAAGGTCTGCTTTTAGAACACATATTGCTTAATGTACCATTTAGTTGGAGTTGGTGTAGCACCTTTAATCTCAAAATATTTTAAGCCATGTTACAAATACCTTACCAAGCTACAGAAAATGAAATCACCCAGCATCCTTAGCAGTAACTAAAATATCATTAGTTTGATTTCTTTTATCTATTAGATCAAGGAATGAAATGACAGCAAACTAGCTTTATGATTATTAATCTAATTTGAAATTATCTACCACATACCACCCACAGAACTACTAGTATAAACTGCACAATTTAGGCAATAGGTGCAAATGCTCAGGCATCATGAGTGATCCCACCATTTAGAGACGAGAACACCCTTATGCAGCACAAATAAGTGAAGAAGAATGTAAAATTTTATTTGAAGATAATATTAAACAGCGAAGACAAATAACATTGTGGCAATTTTATTAGAATAGACATATGTTTTTAGAATATTTTTGGAAATTTTATATTCTATTTTTTCCTGCAGTGAATGGCAAAATGAAGGTAGTAGTTTTCAGATACCAAAAGCCTGCCTGTGGCTCATTATCCAATTAATTGATATGAGTAAATTAGCTGAATCAAGCTAAATGACAGCTAGTTGCTGCACAAAAGCTAGTAGTATATCACAATAAGGGGCTTTCAGAAAATTAGATCAGTGTAGAGGTTTTTCCATTTGAATCTTAGAAACACATTAAAAGGCATTTCTATCTTCACTTTCAGAAAAATAAGCATTTAAGAAAGGGATGACAAGGTATTCATAGTCAGAAACTCACTGAGAAGATTACAGGTGTTACAGTAGCAGTGGAGATTTTTGTTACAAATGCACAACAGAATTTTTTCATCCAGATCCTCTTCCATGAAATGGATAAGATCTCTCATACCTATTATCTCAGGTGTCTCTCTCCTATCTTCCTCAAGGAAAAAGAAGACACTTTGGTAGCTCTATTCTTCCATCCCCTCTTACCACTGCACCTGCTGCACCCATTTGAAAACAACCTGCCATCCAAGGTGCTTCTTTTTACACTGAGACAGGAATGACACTCAGGACAGCTCAACCAATCTTGTTAGTCCCCTATGGAATTACACGGGACCACTACTTTTTAAAGCCTTATAAGAATCTTGCTTTGGCTTTGTGCAAATGTAGGATAGTACAGGGGATGGTCCAGGACTTAACACAGATGAACAGCTAGGGAGAATTGAATCTGGATTCATTACACTGGGAGCAGAGTTAGAGATTTAGTGCCAGGTAATGCAGAAAAAAAATACAAACAACCCCCCTTCTCTTTGGATCTAAGCATCAATGCTGACTAAACTGCAGGGTTAAAATCTGCTCTTAGGAAAAATAATCACATATAAGCTCCAACTAAACTCCTAAGTGTGAACTCTGCAGCAATGGGGAATACACACTCTCAGGCTGCACAGAAGTTTCCATTATGTGAAAAAGAAAAGAGCACAGCTTTTCTTACCACTGAAATGCTTCTCACACTTTTTCACTTTAGTGGCAGTTTGTTTTCCACTCTCCTCCCTCTGTCACCTCAGACAATGGCAGCTCAAGTGGACAATACAAGCAGAGGGGACATTTCTATTCACCTCACTCCTCCCTCATTTTTTGTTTTTGTTGCTGTAGTTTTACATGCATCAAAATGAGAATTTTGCCCAAGACACTGCCTGCATGAAAACGTCTTTCACTCAGAGATTCTGAGCACCAGGTATTCATTGATGCCTTTCAAGTAGATCCTGAAGTGGCAGCCAAGAATTTACAGCTGAGGGAGCTGAGGCTGTTTAGTCTGGAGAAAAGGAGGCTGAGGGAGACCTTATCACTCTCTAAAACTGCCTGAAAAGAGGCTGCAGCAAGGTGGGGGCCAGTCCTGGAAAAGAAGCAATAGCATGAGAGGAAATGCCTCAGTTTGCACCATGTGAGGTTTAGACTGGATATTAGGAAAAAATTCTTCACTGAAAGAGTTGCCAAGCACTGGAACAGGCTGCCCAAGAAAGCTGCTGTGTCAGAATCCCTGGAGGGATTTAAAAGGTGTGTAGATATAGCATTCAGGGACACTCTTTAGTGGTGGCCTCAGCAGTGTTGGGTTAATGGTCAGACCTTAGAGGACTTCTCCATCATAATGTTTCTGTGATTCTATCTTCCCAAAATATTGCACATCAGCAGAAAAAATCAAGCCTCTGATTTTCACATCCAAATGTTAGCTAAGAAAGTGTTTAACCTTGGAGGCATTTTCAGAAAATTAGTTCAGAGCCTTTGCACAATTTAATCAGAAGAAGTTTTAAACTCTGATTGTGCAATTAAACACAATATACTCTTGCAGCTGCCATTTATCACACTGCTACCATTTCAAGTAACCTGGCCAACAAAACTGTCTGATACCTAGGAGTGATGAAATGAGAAGGATAATGTTCTGTAGGAAAGCAGGTCTATCCAACATTTTACAGTGCTAAAAACACCCTCGGGACTTGTTCTGATACCTTGTAATTATGCACACATATCCTGATTTATGGTGCATGTCTCCCAGCTCAAAGTAGGATGCACTCTCTTTCATATCTTGCCCTATTTATGTGTAAAATACTCAAGTCTGTAATGCCATAAAAGAGAGGACAGGCTCATTGCACATGTTACTATTGATTTCATATGAGCATAGGCATAATCTAATGATCCTTTTCAACTAAGGATAAATATGCACAATTTAGCCTTACACATATTCAGTGTCAGATCATTTCAACTGCTGCCTTTGAGAACTATGCCTGTGATGTTAAAGATCTCTGCTGTCCAGCCTCCTCCTCAAGACTGTAGAGAGTGTGGCAAAGGAGACAAATATATCCAAACTGGAAAAGGGACAAAAAACATTGTCAGCTGTGTATCAAGACACGTATCTGCTTCAGGCCAAACTCGTGAATTCATGTTCCACAACCTTCCCCTGCTTCTCTCCACCTCCACATGACCCTGCTCTCTCACTGACCACTTATGTAATTAATGAAGAAAAGAGAATCCACCTTGTCCAAGTACTAGAAAAGAGAGAGATGGTTGACAGGAAAATTAGTAAGTATTTCAACTGTAACAATTAATGGAAGTATCCTAACTATTAGGTATATGCAGGTCCATTTCAAAAGAAGAAAGGACAACCTGGCTTAGACAAAGAGATCTGATTTTCATTCCCCAAGTCTGCTCTGAAACGCTCCCACAACCACTGGCACGGGGCTGAAATCCTCTCTCTGGTACAGGACCAAAAGTCTCTTTGGAGACAGAGAGCACAGGAGTCACCCAACATTTATTTGCTAGTGGGTTATTTCATTCTCCTGAGTTTGCGTTGGTTTGGGTTCTTTTTTTTAATTTTCCACCAGTTTCAAAATAAGACAACATGTGCAGATTTAATGTTGTGATGTGTTTCTGCCCACTTTTTACATGCTAATCTTTAAAAAAGGAAATGTGATAAGTGCAATGGAGTGGCCTTAGCTGCTGTGTGTGCAAGGAAGAGCTGGAATCCGCATGTGCTAACAAGGGATACAAAGACCATAGCAGGGAGAAGGGTCTTCAAATAACTGCAGCTGGGGTCATGAAAAATCTGACTGCTTTTTTTTTTTCCTAACATATCTTAAATTTGGTTGACTGTTGGGTGCATATTTATTCATACCTTTTGCACAAAGGAGAAGGTTTTGCAGTATTCTTAAATAATTTTGAAAAATGACTCGGTCAACATAAGGTCCAGTTTACCCATGAAACAAGTCCATGTTTTTGCTGACTACTTTTTCAAAAACAATTTAACTTGTAGGCTGAATTCAAGCCTTATTTCATTTCACAACACAGCTTCAATTTTGTCTTTGTCAGTTCTGACAACTCTGTACCCATTTCCTACTTGTATGGATACAATTAAATATGTACTAATGTACCAATAATAAACTTGCATTATTAACAATCACTGCAATCTAATTAGCAATTCCCAGAAAAGGATACAACCCAGACCTGAGTGGTACATAATATTATTTTCATTTCTTTATTTTTGTATTCAACTACATCTACTACACATCATTTATGCTCCTCTTAGTGGTAGTTCCACCAAGTTTTCTTACATTACAATAGAACTATTTTTTTCCTATTCAGATTCAAGTAAGTTTTTCATCTTCATTCTGGAATTGGTGCATGAATTAAGATGTGCATCAAAAGAACATTTTCCCCCATATGCACAGAAACCACAAAATTTATGGAAAAGGAGCAGCCTAGAGAATGGTTTAAGGAGTTCTCATGCTTTTTCAGCAAGTTCACATAGATAGCTATGCAGTCAATTTTATGAATAACCTAACCAAATAAACCAAGTGACACTTGTATTTAATAACCTCTTTCAGGAACAATCTAATTTGCATACAACTCACTTTCCATACTTTAAACTTTTTTTTTTTTTTTAATCAAAGCAGGTTTGCTTTTCATGACCTCCTTTATGAATCCTTTATGAACAGTTCCACTATCCATGTTTATTAGCTTTTCCCTTCTCTTTTTTTCTCTTTTTTTTTTTTAAGGATATCTGAATTCCTTCCAAAATAAGATAATTTTTCTTGTCACCCCACTATTTTTTTTTAGTGTTCCCTATTTCAAAAGGCTTATATATTTAAACAAGTGCACCATCATGCACCAGATGTAGCCTAGAAATAATTTTATCCATCGAAATTCAATTAGGTGCTGTGACAGTAAGGAGCAAAACTAGACTACTTAAGACAGAACCCAACATTTTAATGACAATCAATACCTCCCCCCTTCTATGTGTGAGCTCTCTGATTATTATTATTAATCTTGATACATGGGAAGCTGAACACTGGACAGGTGAAGGACTAGACTGTGCCTCTGCAGCCAATGTGCTTAACAGAATGAACTGAGTGCAGGAAAACAGGATTGTAACTTTTAAATTTTAATTATCTCAGAGAGACTAAGCCATGAAAATAAAGTTCTTATCAACACACTGCCAACAAATTGATAAACCAGGTGCAGAATAACTTCTTTTAAAAATAAAATAGTAAAAAATTAAAGGATAGAAACAAACAGACTATTCATAAAAACAGACAAGAGAGTTTAATTTTTTTTTGTTTTCATGCAATTTTCTTACAGGATTCTCATCAGAAGAGGAGAAATGAACAAGAAATTCTTGAACTATTTACTTCCATGGAACGAAGGAGATATCACAGAAACAATTGTACATATAGATGATTTTAAAACTTTCCTTGGTGCATCTGAAACCCACCTCCAAACAACAAAGGTAGAAGCAAACTTAAGCAGTGTGAAGCTATAGTATGTGCCTTAACGGCCTAAAAATAACCAGTGAAAGCTTCTACAGCAAATCAAATACTCAAAATAACCTATCACCATGTCAAAAACTAATATTTTTACAGTGATATTCTATAAGAAAAGTCAAAATAACAAATGCCCTGATTCAGAAAATTAGAGGATGTAATGGCATTGCTACTTTCTAGCCATCTGGATCCACAGAGATATTTAATACTGCTAAGAACTAGGGCCTAAACTGAAACCAGAAGGACAAAAGAGAGAAAGATGGACATAAGAGAGTCGTTTAGCCTCAACAGCCCAAAACTGTCAGGAGTCTACCATTTTTAGCTTGTAAAATAGAGCATGTATTTAGCATCTGAAAAGTCTGGATTTTGTAAGAAGCACCAGACTCAATCTTAATGTGCAGAGGATACAGCCTCTTTGTAAGGCATTCAATAACATCATACTTGATCATATAAGCAGAGCCATTTAGACTTCACATATTGAGCAATGGCTCATCTACAAAATATCAGTGTATAGAAAAAGCAAAAGAACACATTACAAAAGGATATCCAGTCCTCTTGATAAGACTTTAAAGCAATATATAATATATCCTGGATTAATATCATATTAATAGCTGTGGCAAGCTCATACCCTTCCCATTTCAATAGCCTGAGCCAAATAGGGAATGCATCTGACTATCTTTTCAGTAATTCTACTTTTTAAGTGTTACATTGAATCAGGTCAAGCAGAACCCAAGATACTTTATTTCAAGGCTATTTCAACGGTTAGAGCTGCAATTTAAATAGAAAGCGAGTGGTACTGTTCTCTGTACTTTAAACTATTTTAATAGTTAAAATAAATGAAAGTTATTGAAACTGGTTTCCAGAAACGAACTTGAATCATGCACAAATGTGCTGTTTCAATACAGAATAAGATCAGCAGTGCAGAAATGAATTACATTAAAAAGCAAAAATATGCTAAATCAGACAAAGAATTGAAACTCCAATACATCACAGGTGATTCTCCAGTAGCACATGTTTCCACCCAGAATACACCTATTGCACACAGAAAGCAGAAAATGAAAAGAAATGCTAATCCATGCAACAATACTGCTTCACAGAAGCAGTGAAGGGCTTCAGTTGGGTCCTTAAAAGCAGGCATTGGGTCCTTAAAAGCAGGGCAAAATGAGATACAGCAGGATGCAAAGGGAGTAGGCAAGTGACTCAAAGATAGGTTCCCACCTTCTTCTCTACCCCGGTGTCCACACTCCAGGAAATAGATGCCTTTAGCATTGCTAGAGTACATGTAGGAAAATATATTTGAGAACTAAGGCACTAGAGGTTACATGGTGGTGCTTCAAAGCATGATGTTTCTAAGATCATTCTCTCACTCTCTCTTCTATTTCTTTTTATAGACACAGACTCATGAAGGAAAGACCTTGCTGACTGAAGCAGTTTATCTGCTGAGATGTCCTACTGGCATAGAGCTGGCAAAACTATACTAAATTAGAATAGAAAGCTTAGAAGTTACCTTCACTTAAATACAAAAGCATACACATACTCCACTCGGAGTGCAAGAGCAAACAAACAGAAAATAAAAGTGCCCGTAACAGGAACTCCTTCCTTAGCTGCAATAAGAGTCATGTTCACGCAGGCATTGCCTAGTGCTCCCAGGCCAGACCAGCTCATCATTGCATGGGAGGAACAGAAAGAGCTGGTAAGGCAAGCACCCTTGTGCCAGGCTCCTCCAGCAGTGCTCAGGAGAGCCTGAGGAGCTGCGGAGCCCCCAGGCAGTGCCCACTGCCTGGCACCACACAGCAGAGCCACACTGTCCAGAGCCACTCCAACACACCCCTGGAGAGCATGTGCCTACAGCAAACCTTGGCCACAGATCCACCACAGATTTCAGTCTTAGGTACCCATATTTTATATTTCAAAACAGAACTTTAATCCTCACAACCTAAACCAACTAATGCTGGGAATGCTAAGGTTTTTATTACAAAAGCTTAGGAGGTCCCAAAATTTCTTCATCCAGCAGGCATGCCCAGAAATTCCAGCAGGTTGGGAAATTCACATCTTTGAGGCCTGAGCTTCATTAGGAACTGCAAAGAGTTACTCCCTCTAACATTTTGCCTGAGGATATCAGTCCCACAGGCAGGCAGTACTTTTACATAGAGAGGTTCCAGAAAAGACCTTCCTCAAAATCAATTGTCATCATCACTGTGACTAATCCTGAACTCTTCCAAACAGCCCTTCTCAGCTAGTATGTACAGAAATCAGTTATCTATTCCAGGAAAGTGCATTGAACATAAAAGGTAAAGCAAGAACCCAATGACCAGATATTGCAACTACTCATGCCCTGGCTGTATAGTCCCCTTACAAACCCACACCTAGCTTCACTTGCAGCTCATTCTGTGTCTGGAGTGAAGGAAGGGGAACAATTATACTATCTCAAATCATCATTATTGTTTCAATGATTGCATTAGCATTCTCAAAGCATAAACCGCCCACAAAACATTTGAGGCAGACATCTAATGATGGATTTTCCCAACAGAGAAAGCAATTCCTCTAAGCAATAAAACAGTCTGTGAGGAATCCTGCAGTCATAAATCCAGTATTTCTCATTACAAAATTTACATCAGCCACAAAGTGATTACTTCTGAAATTACAAACCCTTGTGGGCAGAAATATTAGTGGGTTACCAATTGCCATTCTCATGAGTCATGAGAAAAGCAGTTAAAGTCATAATAGTCTTGTAGAAAGCAAAATATCAAAAGAATTAATCGTCTTATTATAGACAGAAAGTTTAGGGCATCCACATAACAAGTATCTAGGCATCAAAATACAAAGGCCAGCAGTAAGTTCCCATCAAAACTTTCAAAGGTTACCAAGGAATATCCAAGCAATACAGGTTTGTCACAACTTTTCAACAGATCTCCACAAAAGCAGTACCTAGACCCTTCAAACCTCCCCAGCATTTCCCACATGGGAGCATGTAATGTGCAGAAAGGAAAGAGAGGGAAGAGAGAGAAGAGGGGAAGCATCCAAGGCCTTCCACTCTTGCAGAACACGGGCAGTGATCTCAGTTCCCCAGGGGTAGCAGCACTGAAGCCCCCTGGCTCCCACCTTGCCCGGTGCTGGAGGCACACAGGATGTGCAGCACGTGGGCAGGTCCCACGCTACAGCAGCGCAGGGGGGCAAGGGGGTAAGGGGGACCATGCATGAACAAGTTTGCCCAGCTCACTTGATGCTGGAACACATACATCCCAGGACTTGTCAGGGAGCTGACATATCCCTCCATTTGAGGATAACTATCCCACAAAAATACTTTTGCTCATCTTTTTCTTCTTGCAGCACTCTCTTCCCTGGGTGCTGCGACCTAGCAGCAGCCTAAAGGGCTTTGAGGACCACTGGGATTAAACCAAAAACATTTTATTAGAAAAAGCATGTCCTCAAACACCGTGCTTGGGACAAGATAAATGTTATATATTCCTTGAGAAAAACTAAGATACTGCACAAGCACCTTAAACACAGGATTGATAATTCTATTGAGTGAATAGAATAAAATAAAATAAAATCTGTTTAACTCATCTGAACTCACACTTCACATACATTAAAAAACTTTTCTAGTTTAACTGCAGAGAAAGCAGAAGAGAGATGTTTCCAAGCAGATATACTCAACTGTAAAATACATTTCTACACAGCTAGTTAAACATAGGATATGATATAGGTTTTGACTGCTCACAGAAATGGAGGGAAAAGGGAAACAAAACAAAAGAGGAAACAGAGGGAAAGGGAACCATAGCTAAAAGCAAAGAACTGTAAAAATGTGTTCCCTCCACTTAACAAGGCAACTGCTCCAGTGACAGGCAGAAGACTGACCTTGACCAAGTCCCATGGCAGACAAAACTTTGCTGTGGAGCACTGGCTCCATCCCCTGCTGTTAAGCTCAGCTACTTAGTGGTAAGAGACAACCCAGGAAGAAGCAGAGAGGCCAGGCCCCCTCCTGAGCAGCAGCAGTGAAGAGTGAGGCCAGTTCAGAGGCCAGGTGGGATGCTCAGCTGAAGACAAGGCAGGTCCCAGCCACAGCACAAGCCCCTTTCAACCAACCTGGACAATTCAGAGGATGTTGTTCAGCACGATGAATAATGAGGATTTGGAGCTGGCTCTTCTTCCTGGAGAATCTGGGAGCTTGACTGAGCCCAGCTGAACACAAAGAGGAGTGGCCTCAGCTCTCCACAGTCCTGTGAATAGGTACAGTATTTTATTTTTACTGCAAGCCTCATCACTGGCTATGGTGCAACTTGCCTTATACAGCACAGTGTAAAAATTATTACAAGCAATGTAACAGTAGCAAAAAAGCCTAAATACATGCTTGCAAAAGGAATTAAGTTTTATTACAAAAAAATAAATAAACTAAAATAATTAATCATACAATTTATTATCTCATCTTTGCCATACCCCATGCACTTCATTTTAGCTATTCCTGGAGTAAGCTGATCACATACTCCATGTTTATGAGAAAATTATTTCTAAACTATTTTTATTCCTTATCATGAAATGAAAAAATATTCAACATGCTCATGCTTTCTGCCCTAATAATATATTTGAAATTTATAGGGTTGTAAGATGATATCTCAGTGTGGCACTAGCTTTTTGATCTTTGATCTATTGGTACCATTTTAGTAGATGATAATTGCTCACAAGTTCAAAATACTGGCTTAGTAAAAAACACACTTCAGTGTTCCCATAATGCATTTTACCCCTAAAGGGTAAATATATATTTCCTGTCTATTTTCTATTTCACTGGATATTCATATAGGGAATTGCTCTTGTAGCTGGTTCTACATCCACCACTACCTTGTCACTTGTCACGTGTCACTTGTTCACAATTCATTACAAAAATGCCTTTTTTGGAAAGAAAACTCAAAACACTGTTAACCTAGAGATGGATAAAAATTAACAGGCATATTATGCATAATTCAGCTTCAGGTCTCATATTCAAAACCATCATCAGTCAGATTTACTCTAATCTGGGGCTGAGGTCTACTGACCAGCACAGAGGGGCAGGTATTCTCCTTCCAGCTGGGGAAGATGCTCCACTCCTTCCATGATCAGCAGCTTGCAGGAAACATAATCCAGATAAGTCCAGATACATTTTTTCCTTTTATTTCCTTACTACTCTTAGATAATTATGAAACACATTTCATTACAACTCCAAACCAGAAAATTTCTACTTTGTACAGAGCAAATGTATTTTCAGTGGCAGCCAAGCTACTTTCCCTGCTCTGTTAATCCAATGGGACATGACATCACCCATGATCAAGATCAGTCATCTCCACATGAAATTGCTTTCTGCCTATTTTTAAAAGATGCTTAAAGATGAAAAATTATTTTTGATATTAAAGTTAAAACACTTCATCTTGAAACTGTCAAAATGAAAACTTCCAATTTCCTGGATTGTTTATTAAATCTCAAAATAGTTTTCCTATTTCTCAAGGCCTGATCTGGCAGGGGAAAGAACTGAGAAGCAAAACTAGATTAAAAGTTCACTAGATTAAACAATAGTTCTCATACATTCCCACTCCTTCCCCAGTCTGATTAAAAATAAATATATATATTCTCTTGAATTTTTGGGAACACACTAGCAAACATGTGGTGAAAACACTATTTCACTCCAAATCTTTCAGAATCCCTTTTGAGTATTTCCAGTACCAATTTTAATGAAGAATTGAGATTGATAATAAACTATTAAAATTAATTAGAGCAATTAGTCAGGACAGGGGAATTCAAAGCAGCGTATTTTTCCAGAGAACAAAGATCCATTTTCACACAATGAATTCCCCAACTAAGAGGCTGAACTAACATCAACAGCAGCTGGCCCACTGCACAACTGGTCACTCTTCAGATTGCAGTCATGAGACCAAGTTGTGAAATTAATCTCTTACACCAAATTGAACAAGGTACTTCAGCTGACAGACGTCTTGCCATACTGCCAGAGCATGAATCCTGTGCCTACAGCATCTTCCAGTGTGGAAACTCACCCTGCAAGTGTCTTCCTGCAGCGTCCTCTCCTCATACTTCAGGGCATAGTTTACACCTGGCATCCCAGGGCAATTTAAACATGCCGCCTCCAAATTCTGCTAATGTTGCAAATCTGATTTATAAGCCACCTTATTAGGAGGTACATGACAGAGGTGAACAAAGGGGTGCTGCTGCTTTGGTTTCAAGGATGAAGCACAATTTACAGGTTGCTTTCACATGGGCTTTTTCAGAGATCTCTCCTCAAGCTTGTGAAACAAAAATTTCCTAAACAGTCTAGAAATAGAATGGAGATGTGAATGTGCTTACTGGGAATATTCCTTTTCTTAAAACCCCCAAAAACTTAGAAACAATGAAACACTGCAACAGAAATTTACAGACTAAGTAACTGGGTGCTAGATACAAAACCAGATAAAATTTTCAAAACAATGAAGTGATTCACAAGGAACAGGAGATGTAGGAAGAGGGAAAGGATTTTCCATATATATATATATATATATATGTGTGTGTGTGGTCTGGGCTGATTGTCATCAATCAGAATTAAAAACTTTGGGGTTATACTGAATAACTGAATTGTCAAATACTGAATTGTCAAAATTTCAGGACTATTACAAAATTTTTGTAGCAGTCAAAAACCCATATTAGAAATTATTAGTAAGGGAACAGAGAACAGAAGTTATCTTAGTACATCTGCATAAAAATATAGTATTTGCTGCTCGAATTCTTTTGTGTATTTCCACTTTGCCACATACTTCAGCTAGAAGCTGTAAAAGGAAAGATAAAAGGTGGGAAAAAAATTCTGTCTGCAATATGATGAGACAGACCACAATGCCTCAGCCAGGGCAAAGACAACAGAGGTGATGATAGATATGTATTCAATGGCAGGTGACAGAGACAGTGGGAGGGAAATCACTGCTCACCATCTCTTCCAGCACAAGGGTCAAAAAGAGAAACTGGGAATATCAAGAGATGCCACTTCATCCACTGAATAACTAAACTGAGGGAACTGTCTGCTAGGGGAATTAGGGGATAAAGATTTATCGAATTTGGGGAAGTCTGGAGAAAATTTATCAAAAGCTGTTACATGTGAAAATGTCCTTCTGGCTGAGGAAGTCCTGAACAAGTTGTAAGACCCTCCCACAGTCTTTGTTGGGGGGGTCTTGTAACATGTACCCATGTAATGGGTAGGATTACATACCCATGTAATCCTACACTCTTGAAACATTCTTTGCGGTTTCTTAGGTATCATCTATTCAAGACCGAGACAGACAAGGCCAGACATACCAGGGTTTTTTTTAGAGTGAACATTTTTGTAATTAGTTTTTCTAATTACAAAAATGTTCACCCTTCCTCTTACTTCCCAAGAGTAAATAAAACCTTTCATTATAAAACCCCCTGCTGTGAGGCTGATGCTCTGACTTTGGGAAGTTCAACCTGCTTTGGAAAGGGAAGGCAAAGGACATCAGCAAACAGAAACTACTGGTAATCAGGAATGGAGATACCAGGCTGGTGAAGCCCTGGTATCCTCACCACCCACAAGCTCCAGAAAAGGAGCCTCAGATGGTCACAGCACAGTGCTTCACTGCAGCTCTTGGCATGGCTGCCCAGGAGCAGACTGGGTAGGAGTTGCTCTTTACTGGTGCTCTTTAAGGGAAGTTTTATCGGGTTAGTTTAGACAGTAACATTCACCCACAGAAACATGTAAGTAGCCCAGTTGTTTTTGCTGAAAGGAAGAGGTGGGATTTGAAATGGGCTGTCTGAGAACCAACAGTGTATGAAATAGCTATGGAAATATTTGGAAGTATATTCTTTTGGTTTTACCTCAGATAAGGTTTTCATACACTTTTTGAGTGTCTTGCACACTAAAAAGGAGATACAGATATAAATTTTATTTGTCTGACAGTGAAAGCTTGAAAGCATTTTTGATCATGAGGGCATTTACACTTTGATTTCTTGAAAAATAATTTAATGGTACTAGCTAGAGAGTGTGACAAAATAGATGCATTAGTTGAAAAAAAAAATGTTATTCTTCCCAGATAAGACCACTATTACAAAATTTTCCCAGTGAGAAATTTTAAAAACTAGCATGGGGTTGTTGGCTGGATTTTATTGCTAGTGAAATATATGTTGTTGTGTCATGTCATAAACAGAAAACTGAAGCACCCTTTTTAAATCCTCAGCACTGCTGACACTTCCAACAAGTACTTCCATATTGGTTTTGGTCTTATCTGTTTCTAACAGACAGCCTCATGCCTTGGAAATCTGACCTGAAAGAAAAATTCAGCCCCAAGTATCTGCTGTCAATTGTGCAGAAAATAGGAGATGACAGCAAAGTCACTCCTGCATGCCAAATTAGATCTCTTTCCAACATCTTCTAATGTCATTATTAGCACTCAAATACACTGTGTCAAAATGTGTCTGCATAGGGAGATGGACCAGGCAACATCAAATTTATCTCTTAGTCAATATGACAGGCTGGTTTTGATTCAGACTTCTGAATAGGAGAGACTCTTAGGAAAAAATATCTGCTCCATCATGAAAGTTTGTTCACAAATATGGAGATTATAATAGATGGAAACAGTTAGGAAAAAACTGTACTATGCAGTTTCATTGGATTTCTGGAATCAATAGTGTAATAGGAGTTAAAATCATCAGTGTGAGCCTTAGGGTCTATGCTCCAAATAGTCAATGGTGCAATGCAAGGAGTTACAACAAGATCATCTTCAAGAAGACTGTCTGCTTCAGAGATAGCCTTAACAGAAAATACTCATTCTAAAGCAACCACATAAATGTGAATTTAAGTGTACCAGATGGTTTTAGAACAATATTCAAAGGACTGAAAAGGGAACCACATCTGCAAAGATTAAATTCCAGTAATTTCTCCATGGTTTTATTTCTGACTAATGTACCCAAATAAAAGTGAATACCCAGACACAAAAGGCACTTAACTACTGACAGAAAACAATTCCTGGAAGATCAAAGTCTTTCCCTGTAGCACTGAGAAGAAAAAAGAGTGTATCATCTAAATACAGTGCCACTGCTTACCATACAGCATAAACAGACATTACAGCTCCATACCCTTTACCTGTACAGCGAAGTTCAGAAGGTTAATAAAAGAAATTAAATAAACCACAATGAAAGAGATTTGGAGTATCATACACATGGGACTATTAACTAACCTAAAGAGAAGAAGAGACTGCTTAATTCCACTAAATAAATGGATATTGATAAACTTCACCTATTCTAATTATAAAGATTCTTCCTGTTATTTCATCTTTATATGACTTCTTAACACCCACTTCGTTCCACCCAAGACAATTATTATTTCATAGAGACAACAGAGTTCTGTACCTTCTCATTAAACTTGGGTGACTCCTAAAAAAATGTTTAGGAATGTTTAAATAAATACTTTATGTTTGGTTCTTAGTGAGCATGGGAAGTGGCTGTAAGCCATTTACACTTACCATCCACAACGGAGATGATCATATTCTGCATTCTGATCTGGGCTCACAGATCCATAACTAGCACATGGTGCATACTGAAAATGCTTAGGAAAAAACTACAACAATAACCAAAGTAGTACAAACCCCTCCACTCCTTAATAACATTTAATCCTGTATAACAAGAGCAAGTTTGTACAAATTTTAGCATTCTAATTTCTTAACTTCTTAAAGCAGAGGAAGTTAACCATGATCAATGCATATTTTAATGCAAAGTATCTCATTGTCTTTCCAGAAGTGAATTTTTACTTTTTCCTATGTTAATTGCAAGTACTTTTGAAGTGAATTTCAGAATACAACTTTACACAGATTTTAATCATCTCATTACCATAAGTGCATAGACACAATTTCTCATACCACAAAATGGTACTCCTGAATAGAGAAACATGATATCATTTAATTTTCTGTGTGATACACCAACTTTTGCCAGCTACAGCAAAATGAACTCTTATCTGCTCAGCTCATTGCCAAATTAAGACTGAGCAGAAGACATGCACAGATGTTTACTCCTAACCTTTCTCTCTTTCTATTTCTTTTCCCAATAGCCTGCATGTAAACAACCATTTATCTGTATGTTGCTGCCAAGGTTTCAAGTTTTGACTGTTTGTCCATTTCTACAAAAAGAGTAAACCCCCTGTTGGTTTACATGAAGGGACAGAGAGGCCAGTCCATCTCTCCAACTCTGCCACCTCCCACCTAAAGTAAAAAAAAACTTATTATTTTTAATCTCACCACAAAAGATTAAGTCCAACCAAGCCTGCCTCCACACCAGCAGACTAGAAAAGACAAGCCACTATGAAGCATTTTTTGGGGTAGGGAGCGGGGGCAAAAGGCATAAGGACAAACATTGGCTATGGTTAGTGCTACTCAATTAAGCCTTTCCAGGCTGTAAAATCTTCAGGGTAATGAATTAACTCTGAATTACAAGAACAAGCTAGCATAGTCTTGCTCTGTATCTTCAGCTGCCAACTGATAGATCCTACACACAAGTCTTGCAGATTCATGTTCCTCCAACAAATGTACCAAAGAAGAGCAAAGATTTTTGAAAATAAACTGTAACAAGATGTGGGTATAAGCAAGGTCACCGCTGTAGTCAAAGATGACTGCGACAAACGAGGTATTGTTTTTAAAGCAGCTCTTTACAAAGACTGAGCAGGGGCCAGGCACTATTCACAACCACAAGGGCACAGCATCATAGTTCAAAAGGAAGAGATGGTGGCAGCAGCCTTGCATTTAGGAAGGAGAAATGCCAGAATCTACTGAGTGGATGGCACTCAGTGTTTCTTGCGCCTCTGGGTAGGGAGAACGAGAGCACCCTCTGACTTAGTTCAGCAGCTGCCTCCCTGTGGTCACAGCAGAGCAGAGCTGGGGTTTCAATTGCTCTGCTTTGGTCTCTTGACAGGGGATGGAAGAGATTTTTATACCGGATGGACAAGTACAGGGAAATTGATCGTGGGGAAATACCTCGAAATTCAGTTCTGGCAAGGATGGCATAACATATCCAACACAAATCATCATTTGTGAGAGCCTCTACCCCAAATAACCCAATCTCTAAATAGATACAGGAGAAAGCTTTGTCAAGTACTTCTCAAATGCACTAATTAAGAGGCATCCAAATTCATCTATAGTCCTTTCTCTTCTATATTTCCAAAGACAGACAGAATTAAAAAGAAAAATAAAAACCCTAAAAGTCTAGACCACATGATTTTAAGCCTATTAAGCATTTCCTGAAAGAGACAGATAGTTGTCAGGGCCATACAGTTAGCCCTGGAAATCAGCTGCATATGCTCTCAAAATGAGTTTCTAAGTTATGAATTAGATGAAACTTCTTCCTGTCTCTGTCAAGTAAATGGAAGTAACAGTAGAAACCATGAATAAAATGTGAAATTGAAGAATCAGATAACTAAAATTGATTAAAGATTATAACAGTGTTCATAAAAATGTAATGTTTAACATCAGAATGCAGCCTCCAGCCCCCTCCTGCACCTGAAGGAAGAAACAGCTTGAGATGGTGACATGGCATAAAGTTAAAGGTGAGAAAAAGGCACATGACAAATCACTAAGTTACCACAGATGAAGTAACAGATACACCATTTACCAAACATGTCTCCACACAAATATCTTGACATTTAAGTTTGGTTTACAAATACCTCCTGTAGCTTTAGTCACAATTACCCTACTAGTAGCTTTACAATCCTGTGCACAAGATGAGAACCAGCCTTGGCATGGTCTGTGGACCAGAAGGAATGAGCTGAATGAACTTTAGTCACAGGCTTTTGCCTGCCCCCAAACTCAGTGACACAGCAAACCAAACACAGGAGGCAGCCACACCACACCATCCCCTTACCTATTGCTACCCAAATCCACTTTCTGATTGGATCACCTAACAGTATCAGAAAAAAAAGGAAAGAGAAGTAAGAAAAAAGAACAGGAATTACCTGGTATCTCTTAAAAAAGTATCAAGTCTAGCAAGTAAATAATGAAGTCAAAGTAACCCCTACAGATACTAAGTACATATAATACAGTATTTGATCTTCAAGTCACACAGATCTCTACTTTAATAAACCAGTTGTAATGGTACATAAGATGTGTGCAAGCTTCCCTCAGCCGTGCAGCAGAAGAAAGTTTCTAGTTCAAGGAATAATTAGATTTCCCTAAAATGATCTTATCAGTCTCTCCTGCACAGAGGAGCCAGGCCCTCTCATGCTATACCACATAAGCAAACAGATTCACAGAGAAAAAAAGACTGATACAACTTTTCTTTAGCATTCCTCACACTACAGATAGGCATGAAAACAAACAAATAAACAAATCACTTTCTTTCCTTTTTTTGTGTGTGTTTAGATAAAACATCAAAGCAATCAATAACACTTTTCAGACCATTAAGTTTAATTGATGAGAACATCCATTAACAGAGAAATTTCTGAAACTGTAGATACTAATTATTTTCTTTCAAATCCTATTACTCATTTTTATGACTTGAAGGCTATTGGGCACCCAGGAAAATGGCCACAGTAACACTCAATACTTTCTATTTACTGTCTGTTTTACAAGGCATCTTTCAAAGAGCCTCAAAGGTACCAGACAAATCTAAAGCAGTGCAGCCATCACACACATCCCCCCAGCACTGCCTATCCTGCCTAATAAATGGTTTTGGCCTCTTACTGACCATAATCAAAGGGCAACTTTAGAGGCTTCACATAAAGTTACCTGGAACATCAGAGATAGTATAAAGGTCCTATAAGCATTCAGGATCTATCCAGCCTACTTTTCCATACACAGTATCTTTTTGCACAAGCTCTAAAGAGAATTAACATACTTTTAATGACAGCTATCTTCATTTGAAACATTACAGAGGATGCTTTGTTTGCTTTTGGTTAGTTTGGTTTTTAAAAATAAAATTTCAATTTCACTTTTTCACTTTAGAAGAGCCAAATTCTGACTCCTATCTCATAGTAGAAAGACTCATGCAAGAAAAAAAAAAAATTATACCAACACAGTTATAAAGAAACCAGGTCCATGGGTATCCTCACATTTCAAAATCAGGCAAGTCAGACAGACACAGACTCTGAAAAAAATCCTAAATTCAATCTATTTATACCTATTTTTCCACAGAAAAGCCATATTCTAACAGGCAGAGAAGATTATCGGCTTACTGTTGATGATTTGCCTAGGAGTTTTACAGATACTCACGTTAATAAAAGAAACAGCATTCTCTGTATCAAACTTATAACTAGTAATGTCAATTTCGCTTTAACTATTTGCTCAGTTGTGTGGTTTTGGGACCCACATATAATGTTATAAACAAATCACAACACTGCCTAAGGGAGAAAAGTGCAGAAAATTACTTCAGCAAAAGTGAATGAAAAACACTTTCTAGCTATAAACTCATATATTTGTGGTCAATATTTAATCATATTTGTGTAGCAATATTTCTGCAATTAACTTTATGCACACTGTTCACCATCGTCCCAATGAATCAACACAAACATGGCTTTCATTTGCAAGACTTTGATTTCTGAAAAGAACATAAAATTAGCTACAATAAAGTTAACTGCTGACTGCTGTTCAGGATTTTTTTTCTTAAAAAGTCATTTAAGGAAGAGACTAGTAGGAAGTATACTTCTCTCAAGTTTGCAGGTCCAGTAGCACAAATTTGAGTTTTGTTTCTCTAGTTGTTAGTTAATTAACATATGAACAGAGGACAAAAAGACAAACTAAAGACCTACTTTGACAGACCCATTCTCACTTTATGCTCTCTTCCCTTCCTAAACTTCAAGACTCAAAAAAGAAATGGCAATAATGGCATTAATTTCCTCAAAAGTCCCCTTGATCAGGGGCTGGAGGACTTCAGGACTGTGTAACAGTTGTACATTCAGTTTTTCTACCACCCACTGAGCTGTGCTAACTCAACGTTCTCTTCCAGCCCTGATGACTATGGTTGTCAGACCACCCAGTCTATCGGTCCAGCACTACCACTGTAACCACTGAACTGTATTACTCACTGCCAGATCCACAGCTGTATTACCCAGTGCCTTAAACACTTCCCGAGCGGTGACTCCACCACCTCCTGGGCAACCTGACTACCCTAACAGTGAAAAAAAATTCCCTCTTATCTAATCTGAATCTCCCATCTCAGCTAAGGCCATTTCCTCAGGTCCTTTCACTGCAGAAGAGACCAGGTCCCACCTTGCTCCAACCTCCTTCCATGTGGTTGTAGAGAGTGGTGAGGTCCCCTGAGCCTCCTCTCCTCAAGGCTTGACAAGCCCAGCTCCCTCAGCCATTTCCCATCAGACAAGTGATGGCTCTCGAGCCTTGCTGCACTTTGCTGGACATGTTCCAGTGTCTCCATGTCCTTTTTAAAGTGAGGGGCCCAGAACTGGACACAGAACTCGAGGTGCAGCCTCACCAGTGCCAAGTACCCGGGGTGATCACTGAGTGCCCCCAGTTACGCTGCTGTTGTCAAGTAGTCACACCGATTTCCTGGGTTTGATACACTAAGGAGCTTTTTGTCAACAGCTTGAACATCTTTTGTAAGGCATTTTTATAATTCTTTATGAGATTTTTAATGTCCTGGTTTTGTTTGACCTGGCATGCTTTAAGGGCTTTCCTCTCCTGTTCATTTGAGCAGGCTTTCCTGTTTCCAGCAGCTGGCCATTTTGTTACAGTACCCTCCACTGAGTTTTCTATCTAGTGAGGTAAGCTCCTGAGGATGATTTAGTATTCTCTTTTGATACTCTGAGATTATATTAGAATACCTGTATTGTTAATAGCCCTCAGGATGCTTATAGGTCTTTTAGATTAATTCTTTAGGTGTTTGTTGTCCAATTGTCTGCTTGTTCTGCAGATCCTGCACTTAAAATCAAATGACCATGTTCTGCATGTGTTTGTTTTGCTCTCTTCAGCTGTAGAGCTCAATGTGATCTTATGGCAGTCACTAGTTACCAAGCAGCTCCAGTGCACCCGGGAACACATCCAGAGTAACACCTTTCTAGATGTACCAGGTGTTCTGGGAAGCAGCCACTTTGCACATCTGGATGCATCCTCTCTTTTTCCCATCATGATAAGGCACCAATTCAGTCTCTACAGGGCACCTGTTGAAATGTCTCACTGTTGCTGCCTGTACTGAATTTGCAGCTTCCCTACTCTCATTTCACATTTCTTGAGCACTATTACAGCTCTGAGCGGGAGACTGGTAACACAATCTTAGCACTGCATTTTCATTTGAGCACAAGATTTCTGCCCACAGTGGTTCCATATGGATCTACTCTTCTCCCATAATATTTTTTATGCTGTTGTGCTTTATAAAATGCTTCCTATACAGCACCACTCACAACTGAATGTCACTCTCATCTGTCCTATAAAGCTGATATAGTATCATTGATTACCCTCCTGGCAGCACTGATTACCCTCCTTTCACCAGGTCTGTTTTCCAAAGTTACCATTTCACACCAAATTCCCTCATCTTACATTACAGGCCTTAAAGTTGGTGGGACAGAACTCAAGCTTTTCCTTTCTTCCATCTCTCATTACTGTTTCTTACTGCCTCTGTTAAGCGGCATCGCAGATGTTCTGAGGAGACTCCTTCTTTAACTGTGCTCTTCTTTGTCTCTTGCAGGCTTGTTTGGCATACCTCTGAAAATCAGCCATGCTCCCATGGCAAACCTCTGACATTCCTACCCCCGAAGATGTCCCTGCTGCAGGAGCACCTCAGGGCAAGAGGACACTACAGCAGCAGCTGGCAACAGCTGCATCTGAGCAATCGGGCCACTCTTTCCTAACAGGCGCTTCCCTGCCTGGAACTTGCATCCTCCACAGCAGTGCAGAGGCTGCTGCCATGGTGGAGGCTTCCCCTGCAGCCGTGCTGGAGTCCCACTGCTTTGTGCACAGCTAACAGTGCAGCTCTATGAGGCTTTTCCACTTAGTGCTGAAAACAAGTCATGGAAACAAAGCAGACAAGAAGAACAAAGAGGAAAAAACACTGAATGGGCAAGGTCAGGCTACAGGAAATCAGCCCTGATCCCACTATTTCAATTTAACTAATATTCATCACCTCATCAGAAAAACCCTGCCTGCATTCTGCACTCCTTCCTCAGCAACATCCATCTGTCAAATTATGCACTCCTTGCTGAGACCAGGATATTATGGCTGCAAGAAAGCATTTAGCCCATCATGGTTGCTATTGCTAAGTAATACTTAAGGGAAAGGAAAAAGAAAGTATGAGACTCTTTTTTAAATCCATTTGAGTGAGCTGATGGCCTTCACCTCTTAATATTATGTTATTATTGCTACAGTAGGAAGACATTTAGCCTCTAAGTGTGTTTGAGACATCTGTGAATGACTCATTACCACTTTCTTTTCTTAGAGAAGATTGGCTTCTGGCTCAACTTCAAAAAAAACCCACTGGAACACCTGGACACCAGAACCATACTGTTGTGACTACTGATCCATCTGCAAAACAAGCTGGCTACCTGCCTGATCCAGGATAGTTCAATAGGGAGATACTCTTTATGCTTCCCTGTAGCTATGCATCCCTCACTCAGAGACAAGGGGCAATTTGTTAGTTGCTCACTAAATCCCTTGGTTTCTATCAAGGCATTTTGAAAATCAACTAATATGTAAGACGTGTCACAGATGCAGGCCAGGTGTTGCAGTGGATCAGAAGAGGAACCAGAATCAGAGGTTTTAGCAAATGAACAGGGACTTTGACAGTAGCAAATTAGTTTCAGTGGGAGACATTTTCTTATTGACTTAGCTTATCAGTTTATTTCATTACTTATTAAATTATGATTGCAATAAAAGCACCTGAACAACTTTAAAATACTTTTAATTGGTCTGCATGACATAATTGATAACCAGAATTTATCTAGAAAGACAAACTGCCTTTTGATTGTCTGTCTACTATAACAGTTACAAGCTGAATAATCAAATCCTTTCAAAATAGCTTTCTCTTGTCAAAAGAAATATAGAATGAAAACAGACATTACATGCAACTTCTAATGTTTTTCTCTTTTCCCCCATATAATTAAAGGGTTTGATATTCCAATAGCTGTTTTGCTGTTGTTTGTACTAAAATCGTTTGCAATTATTCTAAAATCTCTTTCCATATGTAGACAAGTATTTCCATTATATAACACTACCATTAAAAAAAAAGTTACTAAAATTAGCAATTAATTTTTACTTCTCACAATGGACAAAAATATTTCACACCAGCAATACGTTATTACCCCCAGCTGAGATACCAAAAGTATTTTTCCATTAAAAAAAAGGATTTATTGCAAATATTTGCTTTTGGTTTGTGAAGTTAAATGTTCTACTTGCATTTAAGTCTTGAGTTAAACATTTTCAACAACTTCACTATTTCTAACTTCCAAAGCAAAACATGACTTGAGAATTTTCTCTCTGGGGTACTGGCCTCAAGAATTACATTTAGAAGTGCAGCCTTCTGAGTTAATGGGAAAATCCCAATTCTCAGTCCAACATATCAGAAGTATGGAAAAACATTAAATAAAAGAAAAATATTATTAAGAATCAATAGACTAATCTATTAGCCATAACTATTAGAAAATCAGTACAAGCCAGGTATATACCTGACTAAAGTTAAAGTCTGCATTTTGCAAAGATGTGTTTGAAGTGATAAGGCAAAGAGGGAAAGGATTGTTATGAACACAAAGTGCTAATCTGCTGTCTAAGTCTTACTGAACCTCTCCCCTAACACTTAATCTAAAATGCTTTCAGCTCTTAAATTCACCTTCCAAAACCAGTAGGAGGTTAAAGCAGGACCCAATGGGAGGCTACATTTATTTAATATTCAGTCCTTTCTCAGATGAAATATTGCAGTCTGTCCTCCCAGGTATTTGTAAAACCATTAAAATAATGGCTTATAACTATTACATGAAATAGTAGTTCTATTTGTAACTACCATTGACAAAGGGTAAGCAAAGTGCATTAATTTTCTTTGGAAAACACCCAAAACCTTTGCTGTAGAGCACTGAGGGAATGTGCCCCATTAACTACTTCAAAGCTGTAAGCTGAGGCAATGCTAGTAAATATTGCTTAGCTAAAAGGAACCTGCATCTCTCTAAGACCTTCTCCAGCTGTACCCTCCATGCCTCACAGCTCTGTAGCTCACTGCAGATGCCTCCTACAAGCTCTGACACAAGCTCAGTTCCTGTACCTTTACACATTAACAGCACCTGTAAAGATAACATTCATACCTAGATCTAGAAATTGGCTATTTTTTTAACAGCCACCACATTTGACATATATTATTGTAATTACATTTTTCTAGTATCCATTAGAAATAAGAATATCACAAAGAAGCAAAATCCACAGATCCATCAAACAGGACCTGTCACAGAAGTTTTTCTGCGCCATTTCCATGACATGCAATGAGCACAGCTTCCTTTGACTCTGCAGATCTTAATTTCAAATCTGCACTTATGCACTGTGATAAATTTCTAGAAGTTAATTTCTACCTTTGTCTCTGTATTTTGCTAAGGAGAATTCTAAGTAGTAACTAGAGAACAGTATATTTATCTTGTTCAAACAGGAATCTTAAATGTGGCCAGGCAGTTTTGACTTGTGTTAAAAATTTTTCATTTATACATCATTCTTAGTGACAGTGGATAAAAGAGCAATGATTAGTACTTGTTGCTACCACCTTCAAAGATATCCTTTAATTAAAAGCAAATTTGATGTGCAACACTGCCTTTTATTGGAAACATCCAGTTAATGGATTATTTTTTCAATGCTGTTTTAAAAATTCACAAATCTAGTATTTTTGTGATTTTGCAGCCATTAAATAACTACTGATAAGAATAATATATAGACTCTCTCAAGGTATTATGATTCTCCAACAGCTTTTCCCAAAGAAAATGTGTTTGCTTAAAAAAAAAAAGGTTCAAAACTTGGAGCCAGCAGTGTCCCTTCACTGTCACAATGAACACAACCAGGGCACAGCTTTGGGCCCTGCCAGCTATAGGCGTCTGCCAACCCCACTGGAAGTGGATGGTGCCTTCAAAACACCTGCAGTCCACATGCAAAGGATAGATAAAAAATTCTCAGGCTCCTAAGCAAGACATTCTTTCCTTTGCTCCCAGCCACCACTGAGGTGAAGCTATACTGCAGACAATTATGTTATTTTTTTTCTCAGGTAAGTTCCCTTAAAAGACTTTCCTGTTACTGCATCCCATTATACTCACTATGAACATCTGCATATCCAGTTGCTACTTTTATTACTGTCTCAATTCCAGAATTCTTAACATATTTTTCCTTTTTCTTTTTTTTTTTTTTAATCTACACTTAAGGTATGAAACACCTATAATTACATTTTATGTATAGTCAATTAATTATGATAGTTAATCACCGCCTTCTCAGAAGGAAAATGCTACTGTAGGCCACAGCTGAGTTACATCATTACAAATGTAGACACACAGCCAGGCAGACAAACTGACTCTCAACTATTGCTTCCCACATAACCTCCTAGCCCTTTATTTTTTTTCACATCTCCTAAAACTGTGAAGTCAACAGCATTAAAATGCTACAGTCACAAGTACAGCATCTGTGCCAAATCCAGACACATTCATTTTCACCAGCTACCAGTAACTTTATGATGAACTTATGAAATAACAGCAATAGCTGATGATTGCTCTGCTCCTGTCCCAGCATCAAGCAGCCAGAGGAAAGCCACCACAGAGGCTCAAGAGGGCTCAAATAGGGACACCACTGCTGGTTGTCTGGAACTAGCTTGCACCTGGCTGCTCTGCCTTGAGAAGTACAGTGGGTCCTCTTTGTTCCTCTTAATGACTTTTTACAGCAAAATCAAGTAGGACACACTAACTCTGAAGACATCTTGTAAAATTTCCAAGTATGCCAAGAGCCACCCTGATGTCAGAGCAGCTTGCTGAGCCAGAGAATGGCACCCCTGTTGAGTAGAAGGCCCTGGGAGCACAGCTGGAACCAGAGCTCCTCAGAGGTGCGGGCATGCTGGCAACATAAGCGTTATATATACTGAGGATTCAATTGCTAGTTTGCTTCTTGGCCTTTGATAGCCAGAAACCAAATTGCTTTTCTGTTGAATAAAGTATCTTTCAAATTCAATTGCTTATCTCCTCATTCATTCAAGAATGAAAGACCTCAGATTTACAGAAATGAGAACCCACAACAGAAATATGCTGTATTAGACACAGAACAGTCACACCTGAAAAATAATCAAAACACACTCTACTGATTTTAACCTTCAATATCAAGGTATCCTTCAGCAGTCTCAACTGGATCCAAGCTATAAGAATTTCCAATTATTTGAATATCTGTATAGGGGATAAGCATTTAGTTATCAACATCCACCACAAAACATATTTTGGGTTGTTATTAGGGCACTATTACGATGAAGAATTGACTGTATTGCTGCTTCAGACCATGCTGCCGCTGAAGTGAGAGCGGCTGCAGAGTGCCCAGCGCCAGGGCGGGCAGCCAGGGCAGGGCAGGGCAGGGCAGGGCAGGGCAGGGCAGGGCAGGGCAGGGGCGCTGCCAGCGGGGCAGGGCAGGGCAGGGCAGGGGCGCTGCCAGCAGGGCAGGGCTCCCTGCTCGCCTGCACCCCAGGCACTGTGCCCGCACGC
Organism: Vidua macroura; assembly: GCF_024509145.1. Classification (NCBI taxonomy): domain Eukaryota; kingdom Metazoa; phylum Chordata; class Aves; order Passeriformes; family Viduidae; genus Vidua; species Vidua macroura. The sequence goes on from NC_071579.1 coordinate 15,320,182, forward strand.
TGCTCCAGGGCCACGGGCTGCACGAGGATTCGCACCCGGCGCCGAGGGATTCTGCCTGGCGCCAAGTCACGCTCATGTGAAAGGTATAGGTGTAACTTGATGTTCCTCGGGTGTCTGCAGCACCAGCAACGATGTCTTCTGCTTCTTAACTTCCAAATTCTGACTCTGAAAAACTGCTGTGAATGAAGAGAGAAACAAGGGGGTGCGAGTGGTCCCATACTGGATGCAGGGCAGCCTTCACAGGGTCTGGCAGAGCCCGGAGACCCTGCCCTGGGCACCCCACAAGCCAGAACAGAAGAGGAGAGGAGCACAGGGGCTCTCCACTCCCACCATAAATTCTTTCCTACTGGAAGAGGAAAGAGGAAAGGAAATCTTTCTCCACAAATACTTCTTCCCCAAAATCCTCTGCCATGGATAACCCAGAGGGAACATCGGTGTGTAACACTGGCAAGCACGCCTGGCCCTCCAACACAGGTGTTCCGAGGCTGGGCTGAGCCTTGTCAGACCCTGCTGCCGGCACAGAGGGAGCAGCGGGCAGCAGTGGCTTCAGAGGGATGTGGAAGCGTTCAGCGGGTGGCCGGCCTGGGCAGGAGCTGCTCCGCAGGCCCAGGGCCGAGGGCTGGGTCACCGACCCGCGCGGCCGCGGGAGAGCGGCGGCCGAGGCAGCGCTCTGCGATCCTAGAGCTGCCCAAATCATCCTGCACTGTCACAGCAAGATCCCGAGGAGCTCAAGGCATGGCAGCCTCCCCCGCCTGGCTGCTGACCAGCAGCTCTTCCTGCGGTTATCAAAACCAACACCTCACTTTGGTGCCAGGTGCTCCATCCCAGGGTGGCACAGGGCAGCCAAGTGCTCCATTCACAGAAAGGGCTGTACAGCACTGAGGAAATGAAAGAAGAAATCAAAACACTTTCTCCTTTTGAGGATTGCTTGTTGTCGCTTGACTTCAGCAGTACTGGCAGTCAGGACTGAGTATTATCCCTCTGATCACTCAGGAGAATCAGCCCAGATTTAGCAAAACCAAAAATGAAATTTAACAGAGCATTATGGTGAAAGGCATTATCATAGACTTCCCTGAGTCATTTGCACTGCTGCAGGGTAATACTGCAAAAAATATTAGGACAAATGCATTTGGTGATTTAATAAATAAAAATCTTATTTTAATCCTTTGTTTCCTTAGCATTTTCACAAACACCAACCCAGAGTTTTACAGACTTACTCTAAAAGGGTAAAACTGTTCATTCAAATAGTACTTTTCATTCTATTAAAAAAAGAATATAAAAATATTTAAAATACTAATATAAAATTCTCATTATTTGACATTAATGAAACCTCTGCTAAGGGACTGCTCCTGATGAAAGGACAGGCACCACATCTGAACGCAGAATAAAATCCTCTAATTTGTACATAAGCTCTAAATCTACTGACTAATAGACTAAACTTTAAAGGTTACATATAATTCCCCAAAATAAGCTCCTGATATTTCTCATCACTTTACTTTGACTTTCCCAACTTCATCAGAGGTACTGATAGCTGCATTCTGTTGCTCACGTGGCAGATCCTTAAGAGTCTCTCCAAGCTTTTTGATGTTTGGGTATTTTTATTTTCTTATCAACTCAAATATTGCTTCCCTACTTGTAACGTCAGAGACCAAGTGAGGGCAACAAGCACAAGAGCAGATGTCTGGAAAGCACTATCCCACCTTTGCAGCCTCAGGCCACAGACAAAGATCCTTTTGCACAGAGGATCCACTCCAACTTTCTCACAAGGTTTCTATCAGGGTTGCCTTTGAAATTAACAACTGACACAAGACAATATATTTGGAGACAAGGTATACTTTCAGGTTTACTCCACTTTACACAGATCTTCTGACCAAGGTTTGAACAGAACACTTGAAAAGCAGACACTAAACAGTCTTCAAAATGTAGCTGTAGTGTCTTGTCAGACTCCAGTCCCAGACAATTACAGCACATGAAGCAGCTCTCCAAAATTCAGGGAAATTTTGATACATTTCTGTCTGTGTCACATTAACACGTACTTACAGCATGCATTAGCTTATATTGAGAATGACTGATACTACACTTAGTATCAGAAACCTCTTCTACCTACTGTCATTATGAGCTGTAAAGTCTAAAAGGATGATTATAAATGAACTTTCCTAGGGTAAAAGTAATGATATAACTTTTAATAGTTCCACAGTTGCACCTTTATAACCAAAAAAAGAAAGGTAAGGTGTCTGACTTTCGTAAATTTAGCTAATTTTAAACATTCAAAGTAACTTCTAATAGGTGCCATTATGGAAAAGATGACAAATTTCTGTGGATTCAGATTTCTTATTAGAATAACCCTTTTTAGATAATCCTCCAAATTTGCCAATGTCTTTATTATTTCCCACACTGAACCTAGGAGCAGAAAATCTTTATTGTATATTTATTTTTAATGTTGCAAAAGGAGTTTGATTACTTTGTATGCCAACTTACACCTAAAGAGAGTTTAGAAAATGATCTTAATGTACTAGTAAATAGAGAGGTTTGATTAATATCCTTTAACCACAGTGAAAAGAACCACATTTTATTGTACTCCCATGACACTGCCAAGCAGTGGCAGCAATAATCCTTCACCACACTGTATAATGAAAAAAGCACTACAACTTAAAAAAAAAATTACAATTCACTATAGCTTTCCTTTAGAGTGCTATAAAATGCAACCACATTCACATGACAGTGTGTGCGTGTATATGTGTCTCTTAATAAAGCTTCTCTGAAGGGCAATACAGCATGTACCATGGAAACAGGGGTTGCCATGGAAAGAGTGCTTTTTAGTAGATGGCAAAAGAAATGAGGATTTGATTCCCTCTTTCTCACTTGTCTTAAAAAAAAAGATATAAATCTGTGTAACTATTGACATCAGCAGAGTTATTCCTGAAAAACGTCAGCGTGAACAAACAGACCTGATACGTTCGCAGCGGAGAATTTTTGGCATCAGGGCTGTGGTGATGTGTATAGCCCTGCATTTTCAGGGCAGCTCTCCAGCTATCCCTTACACCACACACAGCTCTGCAGCCAGCCCCCCTCAGGCACACTTGTGACATATCCTTCGAAACTCAGCAGGAGCCAGAGCCACAACAAGCCACAGGAGAGTAGATTTGCAAAGTTGCTGTTCCTCACTGGCTCAATTCTCATGCAGAAAGTGCCAGAATCTTCTACCTGCCAGATCTTTTCTTTGCTTGAGTACAAAATATTTCTGTTATAATGTACATGCTGTTACAAATGAATGAAAAGCATGAATCAAATTAACTTATTGGTTTTCAGACATGCTTAAAACGAAGACTGTATTGATGTGTTTCATCTAACTCACTCATTAAAATGGCATTCTTGATGTCCTCATGTTACTGTAATCGCTGAAGCACTGGACAAACAAGTACATTTGTTTATCACTCTTTCCTTACTAAAGAACAGAGTTTTATTAAAGAGATCAATCACCTGTGTACAGTTTAATAGCCTGAGCTGTGCATGTAAGACAGAGCTTCCTTCAATAGCCCGCAACTCCCAAAGTACAGAGGGACATGTAAAACCATTTGTTGCTTTAATAAAACAAAATATTTCTCAGGACTAGCAAGTACCCTATTAAAATTAGCAATTTGAGACAGAAAAGCAGTGCTTAGAAGAAACAAATTCTAATAAAAGGAGCAGAATCAATCCTGTTCACTTACTTCCATGAGACCCTATGCTTCTAACCAGAGACACAGAAACACTTTACATGCTTAATGCACTGCCTTCCCTCTTATTGAATCACGCTTATTGTGGAAACAGTCTTTTGAGACTTCTAGCTGTTTTGAGGTAATTGGAGGATTGCTGCTTCTAATGAATGGTCTCCTCATAATGGAGGCCAAAGTGTTCAAAACAATGTCAGAGGCAAAGCATACAAAGGAAAGCTTTTCAGAAACGCCAATGAACAATCTTGAAATACGTTCTTTTACTAAAAGATGATTTTTCTTACTAGGCTACAGCTATAGTGTAATGAAGTTGTATTAGCAGAGGAAATAATGTTTTATTAACACTGCTGAATGTTAGTACAAATTGCAACAGCCACCCCTTTTATGATGAAAGGTGGAAAAGAAATCTAACATTAATGAAGACTTCACTTTCTCACAATCAAGAGTCAGTAAATAGCTAAGCTGTTTACTTAATTGTCCAAAATTGTACTTTTACCTATGTTAGAGTGAAGAACAGGAACTCTCTCATTAGATGAAAACTTGCAGTTCAGTGCCCGTCAAGCTTTTGAGAGTTCTAATTAAATTTTTAACTATTTAACTTCATAACAAAATTACCTGTTTCATTTGGGGAAAAAAACTCCCTTTAACTGCCAACTTTGATTAAGCAGTGGTTTTAGCAAATGGACATGTCATGCAAAGAAGCTGTCAGCTGTAACAAGAAAGATAAAAGCTATAGAAATAACATTTTATAAGGAAACAAGCCCACTACAGGTAGCAGCAACTATATAAAACACTAAGGTGATCAAGAAGTGTTTCCCAGATTTTTAAAATAAAGTCAAAAACACAGAAGAAAACCAATCCTTCATCTCCTATCAGCTGTTCCTGTTGCCAATGATTATGGCAATATTTCACAGAGAACATATGGCAGTGTTTATAGCCATCAGGCAGTATTTCACAGAAGCTGCGACACCATGTGTCCACCAACTAGCCTTTCTGATTGCAATTAATTAGAGAAGCAGGAGGCACTTTTTAAATAACATTACATCTTAGAGATTCCTGAAGTTTCATGGCCCATGTACAAGACTAAGTGACAAGAAAGTCTATTAAAATTGTAACAAGCCTAGTACAGTGAGTCTGTCCTTGAGGAACAAGACCTAATAAAAAAAATACTCTCCTTAAGGAGCATAAGAAAGAACAGAAATATAATAAGCCATTCAGGGTGGTACTTTGGAAGCCTGCAACAATAAGGAAATATTGAAGACCTTTAACAGGCCATTTTATGGAACAGATTCTGCAGAAAAGCTGCCATAGTGAAAGCTATAGAGTTGGTTTATAGTTGCAAGACCCAAGAGGATGTGTACCAAATTACATGGGGATCTATTAAGGAGCTGAAACTTATGAAATTAACTGTGGCAGTCATTTCATGACTCCTATTTTAATAAAAGCAAGGAAGAGAGGAAAACTAAAGGTAATAACTACTCAATAGGTTTTCTTATAGAAGTGGAAAGTTGAGCTTCCCCAGCCAGCCCCTGCGGTTGAATCCAGCACTTCACGTAGCCCCACTTAAAGCAGGGGGTGGTCAGAACCACCCCACACAGCAGCAACTTCAGCAGTGCTGCAGACTATAGTGCAATTACTCCCATGAAAAAAGCTTTTCATTACTATTTTCCCAACCCAGTGCAATCTGAGCCATTAGGAATGAGCCATGAGCATCACACGAGCTCAAAATTGTACTAAAAGTGACCCAACAGGCAAGACACCAGTCAAAACTGATGTGAAGAAGTTCAGCATCATGTTCCTGCATTTGGGATTGGCTCATAGCATCCTCTCTCCTTACTGGACACCTTTGCCTCCTACAGCCTGCATCCCTGCTGCTCCTTGTCTTGAGTTAGGATTTCCATTTCCTGGAGAAATGGAATATGAAAGCAAGTTTGGAGGAAGCCTGTCCAGCTGTAGCCTTAGCACAGCTACTTTCTTCCAAATCCCTAAACTCTGATCAAGCAACTGAGCTCACCCTGCAGCTCTTCCTATGGCTGGGGTACAAACATATCTTGCTCTTCTCTCCAGACTCTTCTTCTCATACAACTTCTAGAAACTTAACACTTTGGAGATCCCACTACATCCACTGAATTTTTCTAAGTTGGCTAGCAACCTCAGAAGTTATTAAGACATATCCACAGTGCAGCCATCCAAGTCTCTTTTCCTTAAGAAAGCAGACTTCAATATTCCTCTGCCATTATATTCTTGTTATTTTAGTATTTCCTTCATTTCCCTAAACCTCTAACCTCTAATTTTTATTACAGAACTCTCATCTTGGGACACAGGAATTGCAAATGGTGTTGGTAATAATGGATACATTTATTTTTATTATTCTTAAGAGGAAAATTCCACAATATACTCAGGGTGGATCTTGAAAAGGTAAACTAATGACCACAGTACACCGGCCTGATTGTAGGATCTGTTGTTCACACATGCAACATGACAGAAAATTCAAGCCATGTTTAAAAGTATATCAGGCTGTTGAGATTGGTAAAAATCTTTCCTCTGGAACTGGACATGCTATTTAAAACTCCAGGTGCAGCCTCAACACCAAGCAGCAACTAAAAATGAGCCACCATTCCACCCACCACTACACTTGCATGATGACAATAGGGTAACTTTATAAATAAATAAGCACCAAAATAAAATGACAGCTGGCAACTTCACCATCCTTGTCTACACTTTCCTAGAAGCAGAACTAATATTTTGAGCTGTGCATGTAGAATGCTTTCAAGGTTTGTACTCCATCAAAAAAGTTCCCAAACTGCGAGGCTGACAGCTGCCACCAACTTAACAGCTATACTAAAGTCCCTGGCACAACTTAGAGTGGCTGCCCTAAAATTTAAGAGTAGCTTCAATGCTGAAAGAAAATTGCACTGTATTCCTTAATAAAATATATTTCAATGAAAAGAAGAAAAAGCTCAGAGAGAAATTCCTACGCAATATGCACCACCAGCTGTGGTGCCATTTCTGCAGCACTTACTAATGTTATTTTTGGGGCAGTAACACAAATGCCACTGATAATCAAGAGCTGTAGCAGGAATCACCCTCCCCAGTTAAATCCCCCCTTTTTCCCCTTTCAAAAGGCTGCCACGGGTGCCCTGCTTTCCATGTGGGCTGGGAGCTGGACAGGCACCCAGCCCATGCGCCCAGGACGGTCAGAGGCTGCAGGCTCTCCCTTCCCTGCTGAAATGCAAAGGCAGTGCAAGAAGCAGCTCACACCCTTGGACTGATCTGACCCAGTGATCCGGGTCTAGCACATGCAGCCTAAAGCCAGGGGAGAAGTTGAAGGCAGCAGGATGGGCCCTGAGTGTGAGCAGTAGCACCACTGTACCTCAGCCTTAGCCTTTACCAACATCAACACAGCTTTGGGAATGATCCACTATATACAACCATGGTCTTTTAGGAAAAAAAAAAAAAAAAGAAAGCCTAAAAACATTAAGGATTTCAGGAGGAAGGAGGTATCACACACAGAGATACTCTACCTCCCACAGTGGCTGGCTGCAAAGATAAGCAGATGAAAAGTAGAAGAGTAATTTATATTCCCTGCTAGCTAAAGTGCGAAAATTATAATTTGTCCCCAAAACATGAAGATGTAACAATACAGCTTTGTTTTGGACAAAAAAAAATAAAAAAAAAATAAAAAAAAAGAAAAAAAAAAAAAAAAGAAAAAAAAATAAAAAAAAAAAAAAAAAAATTCTTAACTGAACTATATGCATAGTTATCCTTGTAACAGTCATGTTAGCAGAAAGAGTCATAGCAATAAAAACAAACATATATAGGATACCTGTGAAAAAGCAACAATTTGAGCAGAGCTCATCTGAGCCCCAGCACTCTGCATTAGCCAGCCTCCTAATACCAGAGACCCAAACAGCCCTAATGCCAGATTTGAAATGTTTTTTCTTTTTAAATATGATGTGTACAACCTGGCACCCCCCTGGTGAGAGACCCCTGATTGCAGTCCTTCACCTGATATGCTGTCAGGCCACGGAGTGATCAGATAACTAGATGAGAATGAAATGGAAAACCAAGATGGTTCTGGTAGTCACACCTCACACCTCTCTGTAACACTGACACTGCCCTGAGGAGCTAACAGAAAAGCTGATGATCCGTGGCCCATCCGTTCTGTGTTGGAGAGACTGGGCTCTGCCACTAGTTCACGTTGCACAAATGAGAAATAATTAGGAGATATAAGTGGTCATTTTAATGAATAATTGACTTCTACCATAATTATTAGAGCTCTGATCACCTCCAGAATTTATTTGTACAGGTACCTCAACACCAAGATTAATTTAATTTTCTCTTAGGCTAACAAAGGGATTAGATGAATAGCTGAGTTGAAATAAAACATTTTCCCAATATCAAGCAAAGCCAGGGAAAAACAAATTTCATATTCCCTTCCTGCACACACCTTGAAAGACTTAAGTTAAAAATTAACAAATCTGAATTTCCAGTGCTTGTTTAACAAACCAAGTTATGCTTAAAAAGTTCATGTAATTATTTTAGAACTCTTCTAGTAGTTGCAGCTGGAAGAACACACATTAGTCACTCTGAATGAACTGTATCTTCAATGTAGATTACTTAAAGATGTACCTACCCACATTACATGCTATTATCTGGATTACCTTTAACAAGAATAAATGGATAAGACAAAATATGCTCTTTTTATGCTTATGGAATTTGGCAATATTCTAATTTCCTTGCACAGGCTGTTTAGAAGGGAGTGTTATTATCAGATGTCACAAGCTACTTGACACCTTTGCACAGATCACACAGAGCAATGACCAAGAGCATTAGAATTCTTCGCCTGAGCTATCCTAAATATGACACACTTCAGATTCTTTCTGCCTAGAATAGTGATGCTGCAAAACAAACAAACAATTAAAAATCTAAGCTAGATCAAAAGCAGTTTTTTTTCCTGCAAAAACAGCTACAGAAATCACACTGAACATACTGTTTTGGAAGAACTTTGGAATAATATTCCTTGATTCTTACTCCATTCTTCAGATGCTTTTTATGATGCATTAGTCCTTACACCATGTAGTATGCTAGTTCTAAAGACACCAGTACCTTCTAGGTCAAACTGTCTCCTGGCCAATTTACACCAGGAGAGTTTATGGTTTATATGATATTTTTACATTAAATAAAAACTACCCAAAAAAAAATCAAGGGAAAAAAATATAAAGTATGATAGCTCTTAAGCATTTGAGTGCAAGGAAAATGGTAGCAAAGACTATTGCTAATGAAAGTTTCCAACTGAAAGATATGCAAACAAAAAGCAAAATAAGAATCAAAATGAAAAGTTGCTTTTTTTACTAATAAAGAATTTTAATTTGATTTTTTTCCTCAGGAAAGGTCATTTAGATAGCAGCTTAAAGAATTTTTTTCTCCCTTTTAAATAGTTGCTTCAATTAAAATTATCTGAATGTGTTTTTCTTGTTCCAGTCCCTTCCTTTGGTCAAGACTGACTCAGAATCAAGATTCAGCATTAACAAAAAATGAAGGTAAAACCCACCTTCAAATAGATAAAGAAACACTAAGAGGAAGAAATATACATTCTAATTTATTCATTTTAACCAAAATTCAAAGCTCATTTAATAACACAAACAGTATTCTTATACACTGTAACATTTTATTCAGGGTCAACAATATCTTCATTATTTATTTCGAAGTTTTCTTTCCTCAACCAGCAAGCACAAATTACATTAGAATACAGCCCAGGGCTTAAAAAAAAAAAAAAAAAAAGAACCAACAAAAATATTACACTGAGTTCCCAACAGAAATAATTCTTCTAAAGATGACTTAAGACCATTATACACCTTTTACAAAACATTTACTTAAACTCTGGAAGGTGAAAAATGGAACTCTTAAAACCTTTGGTAAACTACCCTAAAAAAAAAAATCTTTGGTCAAGGATTTTGAGGGCAGATCTTTCTCCACTATATGCAGGCTGTAATGGGCATACCAAAATGTTGATGCTTCTGATTTTTGCAGTTTGGAAACATGCAGGGTCATGTTTGCACTACACCCAAGCAAAGGCTACAAATAACTCTTTAGGCACTTCTGAAAGAGCAGCAGGGTTGTGTCTACTCCTGAGCTACAACACAAACCTGAAGGGCTTGGAAGACAAGGGCTGGTTTGGTTTGGGTTTTTTACGTTACTTTAGGAAAAAAAGGAAGTACCTGTACTTGCCTGCACACTTGGGCCTTCTGTGTGCCTCAACCCTGAAATCCCACAGCCACGAAATTCCACGACCCCAGAGCTGCACAGCACTGACCAAAAGCTGCATCCTTGGAAGTGGGCACTCTTTACCCCTTTGGGAGGGGTTAAGCAAGTACAACTCATTGGATGAAATCTGGGACTTACTTTTAGAGGGAAAGAGAAGAGGCATCTTCAAAAGAAACATTGGGAGATGCCTTTTTGTTTGAAACTGGTGTTCAGCTTGTACTCTCTTTTTTACTACTGTAAAATAAAACACAAGCTTTTATCACAGCTATGAAAACACAGAGAAGAGGATTAAGTTGGAATGTTTTGGCTTTATCAAAGGGCACACTGCATGGCAAATAAGCCTGAGATGATTTACTATTAGAATAGAACACAATAGTAACTCTCACATGCTTGTACTTGTTGTGTTTTTTTCCATCTATTTCCCATAAAATCGAAATTCACAAGGCATCATTTGTGTTAGGAAGAACGCTAATAATTAGGTTATTTATACTTCGTTCACATTTTCTTCAACTGAAAATTACTGACGTTAGAATGATATTTGCAAACTGATTTGTATTCATATTTCACTCTTTGGAGGCAATGATAATTCTCCAGGACACAGAATTCTCCCTATCATTTTGTTATGAGTAAATGCAACAATAGACTAGTAACTCACAGCTTTTGATTATGCTCCAAGATAGTTGTAAGTCTGAAAAAGGGACCGGGGGGGAACCAACTACATACCCACAATGGTTTCATGCTTCTAGTCTACAGCAGTGTGAAAATTGAACCATTAAATCTTTAGAGCAGTAAATGACCTTGAAAACTCCCCCAGATTACACTTCTTCATTACCACGGGATTTATCTGCTCTGGACATCAGACCTGCTTCATCACTATGGACCAGCCTGGCAAACACTGCTGTGTGCCTGACCCCAATTACTGTCCTGGGCCAGCCCCAGTCACTGTGTGAGGGCACTGCAGGATGGGTACCATTCCAAGGGTCCCCTGCCGTATTTGCCCTCTAGTCCCAGTTTGCCAACCCTTGTGGATCAGCCAAGCCCATGTTGCCCTCAGCACACTTTTCCCAGATTTTTGGCTTCTAGCACAACCATGCATCAAAGATTTAGTGTTTAACTCATATTTACTCTCAGTGCCCAGTCCTGATAAAATGACCACTGCATATAGACTGATGAAGTTCACCCCCATTTCTTTTAATCTTGAGAGAGTCCTCAGTCAACAGCCAACATCCCGAGCCAGGACAGTATTCCATGGATGAACGAGGTCCCACAGCTCTGTCCCTCAACTCTTAAAGAGGCAACCGGCCACCCAACCCGCCTTGATTTAGCCAAGCAGTTGTTGACATGGGCAATGTGCAGATGTGCTGCAGCAGGGATGATACACATCACTCTGAAAATGCTCCCTGCTTAAGTTCAGCAGCAATAAATAACAAAAATAGAGCAGCTGATGCATGACTTGGCAAAGCACAGTCTCTGGTCAGGTGCAGAGCATACGCTCCCATGCAGTGAACAGCATCAAGATCTCATTACGTCTGTTCAAGGCAGGAGGATTTGTTTTTTGTTTTTTTTAAGTCATTGCCACAGTTCTCAAATTGAAAGTTGGCAATTATAAACTGTTACCTCAATCATTTCTTGAAAACCTAGACCAGTTGAGATCACCAAGGGCATTTGAAGCAGACGCCTTCCTTGAAGCTGCGAGAATGACAAAGAGCAGCACAGCATGTGGGCACAAAGGCAGCAGGGCACATTTTACCCTTTCTACTGCATCACAGATTTATATTGTGTCCATAATCTCTCCAAATATTACAACAGCATTACTGCTCCTCCTTCAGCACAATATATGTTTTTAAACTCCACTGATCTGAGCATGCTCTGACTTCCAGAGTATTCTTTGAGATAATCTTTCCTACATTCTCATCTCACTAGCTGGCCTCAGGAAAGGGCATGTGCTCCGCCAATACCAAGAACTTCTTCATTTTCTGGGCTCTACCCAAGAGCAAATGGATTCCATTGGGCTATGGATCAGAGCCTCAAAAACATCACCGACCACAAAGTCGTGTGGAGTGATCAGGTTAGATAGAAACGGTACAGAAATCCCAAACACTAGCCAGCAGGAGCTCTCCTCTGGCCAGACCTGAATTTGAACTTCCTCCAACCCCTCCAACCATTTGCTGCCTTGGCAATTGGCCAGTTTGATCAATGCTGCTTTTCTGAGAGCAAACTCAACAGACCCTCAAAACATATAGAGAAAAGCAAATTTTTAAAGGGAAGCCACTTCTGCTGGGACTAATGAACATAATGGTGGTGGAGCAAGTCAGCCTAAACAGAAAACACACTGTGAACAGTGAATGCATCCTAACAGTTGTTTATTTCTTGGTCCCCTAGTTAAAATAAAGCTCTTCTCTTTTTTGGCCTCATAATGTCATGTCAGATTGTCCTTCCTTTTCAGCTCTTTTTGGTTTTGCATGTATCTGATAGGATTTTTTTTAATAAAAGTGGAGGTGTTCTTGGCATTTCTGTCACAACAGCAGGGCTTGAACCTAAGGTCAAATTAAAGGAACAGTGTGTTCTGCTACCATGACAACCATTCCAGGCTAATATCAGGTACTAAGATACCAAGAATGAAGTGATAAAATCACTACATTAGTTTAATAAACAAATTCCATTGTCATCATTTTACTATATATATATATGGTTCATTGAAAAAATATCAAATATCAAATTTCAGAACTTGTTCTGCTTGGCCTGTCATTAATTATCTAACAAAAAAGAAAAATTATTACCTTTCTCAAGAGCTTCAGAATTACAGGTATATTGAAAACTCATCAAGGCTGCTATAGATTTTAAAGCCATATTCTAGGTACACCAAATTTTGCAGACCCTAAAGCAAACCCTAATATGACATTTAATTTCAATTCTCACTTTACATATTCATACTCCGCCTCAGCCTTTTAATAAGTGTATAATTGAATTTTAAATATAAATCTTTATGTGTCAAACTATAAAGTTAAGGGCACACCTTAGAAATTCTTTATACCAGAAGGACAAATGTGAATGAAAGGCCTTCTCAGCACACATCCAAAAGCTGGTGCAATGAGCTACAACCTGGGTATGTCTCCCACATCCTTCACCTAACATCCTGGTCCAAAGCCAGTTGCCAAGCCAGAAAGAACACCCACAGCGTTTGTTGAGCTGGATCCAGCCACCCTTGCAGCTAATGAAGGGAACAGGATTTGCCAGGCCTGGATGCAAAGTAACTAATGCCATAGGGTTGGACAAGCACCTTGAGAAGCTCCTGGAAACCCAGGCCAACACCAGACAGGGAGGAAATGTTGCTGCATTTAGTACTGGAGTGAGAATATCCCACCCAGCTCTGCTTCCCACTGACCCCCTGGGCAGCCTGGACTTAGATGGCCAGTGCAGGTGCCAGAGACATAGATCACCATGCTGAATGAGTGCCCCTGTATCAGAATTGCTAATAAGACAAAGATTTAAAATGTCACTTTTGGCTAGTGCTGACAGTAGTGGCTAGAGAAATAATTAACACTGATTTCCATATTACTGATAATTCTGCAAATGAAAATGAATGGGGCCAAATGGTTCTGAGAATTTAAGATAACTCCAGAAAGTCAGGAAATCCAACAGAGTCTGAGCACTTTATTTGCAAAATAATTTGAAATTACTTTGCATAGTAATAGGATTCTGGAGATATGTTGTTAGCCATGCAGAACAGCCACATTGATTGAGAGCTGCAGTAGAGAAAAATAAAAGTTTTTTCCACAACAGAGGATTGCAAGACATTTTTGTGACCTTTTTAACCAGATAAAAAGTCATCTCAATTCACCTGCCACAAATCACCAGCACAACATCACTTGAGAGACAGAGATAGGTTACCAGGCCCCACCAGAAGAGACACTGCCTGTTTTCATCAGCCAAACCAAAGCAGCAGATCCAGAAAAAATTTCTGCAGCATTTGCCTGATTTCCTCGTATGCCCTCAGACATGCTTATATGAAAGTCACATCATCACTGCAAAAAAATAATCTTTTCAGTATACGAGAAAACATTTAGGAAACATGCTAACAAATTTGTCTTTTTTATCTTTTAATAAGTATATACACCTAATATTTACCTTTCAAATAAAGTCAGATCAAAAATTAATTGCTGAGTAACAGAAACATGCTCAGAAGTTGCTATCAGAGTGCTGCTGATACCCTTCCATCTCATGCATTCCTCTGCTTCTTGGAACATGCTGTTTGACATGGATTCAATACAATTGTGTCAGCCTGGCATCAGTGAAGCAAACACTGCACAGCAGTAGCCTACGGTCTTCCAGCCACTTATCTATACACAGACTCAAGAACTGTAAGCTCTAACTGCCAGTTTCTCCTCAAAAGTCTCAGGGTAGGAGGACTAGCTGACCTAATTGTGGGTTGCTTGAATAGGTTTTACAGTGAGGACACTGCTAATCCTTGGTTGACAGGCCAGCCAGGAGATTTTTATTTTTTAACCTGTGATTAATGGACTTGACATCCATGTTCCCACAGCTTCTGCTAAACATGCAGTTCAGACCTTATTGTTAAATGCCACCAAGATCACAGAAAACTAAACTCTTATGACAGCAGAGTGACTATGCCAGAGGGCAGACTTTTCTGAGACAAGTATTGGATTACTCCAGAAATGTAACACAGACTAATAGTGCACTACAAAAAGGTTCATGATCTTGGGCCCCTGAATACCTTGCACCCTTAAAACTAGATTGACCTTTTTGAATAGAAAATAGCTTGTGAGCTTTCAGAGATCTAAAAAGATAACATGTTATTCAAAATTATACTGGGAGATCATACTCACGTACAATGTGTTTATCCTGTTTAAGTCAGGGCATATGCAATCAATGTGACCTCTCATTTTGTATTTAGTCACTACTCAAAGCAGTATGACTAAAGCATCGATGGAGGTATCTCAGAAATCCTAATTTCTGTTTTTCTCTACATTTAGCACAGATGACAATAACAAAAAAGAGTTAAAACATGCCAGTCTGAAATAGAAAAGCAGTGCCAGTTCATAAGGGGCGTTTTTTTAACGGTTAGCTCTGTCTGAACTATTCTTGTTTTAGACTGGGAAGTATTTTAAACCTTAATTACTAAAGTCTGCAAGACTGTGACAGATCTATCTTTTCCTTATGGGCATCTTGCCAGGATGAAGCATGAATTCTTTTAAGATCACCATACTTAATTAGCACTTCAGCCAAGTTTATGGTGCCTACATGATTCAATAGACTACTTTGGCTTTGGCAAGTAGATCTATCTGTTGCAGTTTAGGAGCTTCTAAGGTCAAAGCTATTTTTCATGCATTTTCACAATTTGTCATTATGTCTTGTTTGTGCATGGATTTTGATTTCTGTATGTAATGTAGAGACTAGGAAACTGAAATTTCCTGGACCAAAAAAAATTTACTTTGAATATTCCGTACTGTATCAACAGTCATCGCTTGATTGTTTGTTCAAAATGTTGTTATAGAACTCAGGTATGTGTTTACAACAGCTCTGTATGGCAACAGAGATAATAGAGATGGAAGACCTGATTTATTGTCCAGGAGACCATTCCAGATTCTGCAGAGCACAGATGGGACATGAGAATGATACTGTACTAAAAAACAGGAGAAGGCACAGATCATCTGGAAAAAACAGCCTTCCTTTAGCACTACCTATCACCTCCTGGACTGCATCTGGGCTGCAGAACACGCCCAGCACTGTGCCCTGGCACTGCCTCTGCCCAGCAGAGTCGGGTGGCAGCAGGGAGGCCACCCTGCAGTGGCCCAGCCACCAGCCACTGCCATCCCTCAGCTGCACCTCCTGCACTCTCCGCTGGCTGTGCCTGACAAGGGGAGATGACTGATTAAAGTGACAGGGTTTCAATCGAGAGAGGAGCTTGTTTTAGCACAGGCTTGTCTACTTCAGTAAATCTCTGGCTTTATCAGCTCTGTGCAACTGACTCATTTAGACCTGATCTGTGGCAGTCCATCCCTGGCAGCCCCTTGTCAGTGACAGCCTCAGGTGCCTAAGCATGGCAGGCTTGATACAAGTCAGACCCTGCTGCGAACAGAGATTAACCTGCAAAATCATGCAGGGATCCTTTTAAGTCTGTATTCTAGCCAGGCACAGCGAAACTACAGACTCCTTCAGACTTGGTAAACTTTCTTTAGCTTCTCCATTTCCTGCACCTCATTTACATTCCCTCTGGAGGGTGAATAAAAATAACCAACGACCCAGGCAGCCTGACTACTGCACAGAAACCACATGAGCCAAGAAATTTCTAAACAGTCTTTGTAAAACCAAGTAGTTTTCCAGACAACACTGGAGTGGCTTTCAAAAATCTGCATAGCCATATAGAAGATGAAATATTAATAAATTTAATACTGAAATATTTGATTAAATTAATATTAATCCACCATTAAATTTTTAAGAGTTTCATATTTCCTAAGAAAACCACAGTGAAACTACCAATAGGGACTTAATATGTGAAACCAATTATACAAGACCATTAAGCAATGCCTCAAAAAGCAATCCAAACAGTTCTCAGTGATAAAGAGGAATTAAGTGAATTTTATTTACAAACCACTGTTTGAGGAAATTCTCACTGGAAAGGAGATTTGTTCTCACTCACAAATGTATCATTTATGTTACTAGAACATTAACATATCATTCTTCTTCAGTTCAATAATATACATAAATGGTCCCATCTTTTTTTTTTTTTTTTTTAACTACAAAAATAAAGTCGAGTAAACCCTATGAATTCTTTCTATGGTTATTGGTGAATGTTCTTGAAGAAGCTGACTTACTGATAGGTGAAAACAAAATCTTTGATTGCAATCAATTATCTTCTGACAAAGCAATAGGGACAATAGTGGAGGTTTTTTCAAGTGGGTCTATTCAATTTCTGCTAATAGTTCCAAGCCTCACAGTTAACTTCTTGAGGATCCAATTTCCCTTTCCACAAGTACATCTATTTTTCTTCTATCAATGCTATTCTTAAAAAATCATCTTGATAATATCAGATTCATTTAAAGCATAAGCAATAGATTTTGTTCAGTTATTCCCTTTCCTTTATATGTTCTTCTAAGGCAGTTCACTTTTGCCCTCTCAAGTATTCATAGTGTCCAACAAACTGCAGTCAGAACATCTCAAGTCAGTTCACTTCAGAAGTGGGTTACCAGCTTATAAAGTCACAGTGCAGACTATCTTTCACTGTAGCACAGAGTACCCAGACTCAAACTAATTTTTCAATAACATAAAATCTTGTTTGCCTAACAAACAACACTAGACCGAAATGGTGCGTGGGGTTTCGTAATTAGATAAAGCCATTGTTTAGAGTCAGACAGCGCCCGTTCACAGTTCAATAAACCACTTGTCACAGTTGCTTGGTCAGAGCAGACCTGGGTGTCAATGGAAACAGTTAACAGCAAGGTAGGGAAATAAATTGGTCTCCTGGGTAAATAAATTGAACATCAATATGAATATGCCTCATCAGTAAAGACTGTAATTTATAAAGGTTTTATAAATACTGTTTTATATACACTGATGTTTAAGGAAATGCCTTGATGTCTTTCATGCCTTTTTTTTTAAAGGCTTAACAAGGGCTTTTGTCCATAAGTTTCATACATATTACTGCAAACAATAAAAAATCATGCCAGCACTTAAAGCAAAACAGTACGTTGAAAATTTTCTTTAATAAATGAGTACAAATAATTTTATCAGATTAAGGTGTGTTTATATTTCTCATGTTTTTGCCATTTGGAAGTACCCAAGAGAATCAGACAGAAGCCCACTGAACACTACCCTGCTTCTAGCCAAGATGAAATGTAACTTCTTGGCTCTCCCAGCACCATCAGTGTGTGTCCGTTGGTGAAACCTAGCACACAATGCTCTGGAACTAGAATACAAATTTTAACTATTCATTGTGAGACTACTTTATCCTTAATTCTTAAAATGGGTTAGATTTATTTCGACTTTTCCTTGTGATTAATCTCAAGAAAGCCATTAGTCCCACAAAGATCATACACACTTAGATAGTCAGTGCTTCTTAATTCTTACTTTACCACAACTAGATAAATGGCTAAGAATACAAATTATGCTGAACAGTCTGCAAACTAAAAGATGGTCCAAGAAAATTTCATGGACATCTACTGTCTTTTAAGAAAACTGACATGGTAAAAAAAATCTGAACACAAAGAAATTTTTAATCTCTGTGTGTGTATATATATACATACACACACACACACACACACACACACACACACACACATATATATATACACACCCCCAATACACTGCAGCTGTTCAAAATTCATGAAAATCCAAATACAAAGGTTCCTATTAATACTGCACTCATTTGCAAAAGTGATCATTATTTCTGTCCTGTGTCTAGACTGAAGAAAGACTGATGGATTGCATTTGCTGGAACGCTTCCCAAACCAAAGGACATCAACAATGTTATTATTTCCATGGAAATGGTTTGGTTAGCCCTAAATCAAATTTCCATTTTAACACATTAATCCACATACATCTATAAAAAGAGGAGGTGGGAGGGTGGAGAACAATAACATTAGCAAAATTATACATAATTTTGGAAAGAATTAGGGAAACACACTCTGTCTTGCTGTTTCCTTTACAGTTCACTATATTTGTCCCCTTGACACTACTAAAAAGAAAGGCAAAAATATCTATTAGGTTTCAAGTCCAAAGCAATTAATCACATGAAAACTATTGAACTATTTTAAAAGTTACCTCTTCAAAATGCATAACATGTTTGTTCTTACAAGATCATTATTTTATTTCAATGCCATTCATAAATGACTTATTGAACTGAAATGCCTCTTGCAACTCTTAGCATATATTCCAATGCTTGTGAACTCCCTCACATTGCTCACCCAACATTATTCTTCTGTTCTTTACAAGAGAAACGTAAAGCATTCTCTTCTGTACAAACTGCAACACTTCCATTTACCAACCCAAAGAAACAATTAATTAATTTGCTCCTCTTTCTTCAGAGGCAATTCTAAGATTCTTTATTTTTTTCTCCAAACATCAAATACTGAAATTTTTATTCTAACTCGGCCCATTCTGTGATCAAATACCAAGTTCATTTCACTTGAGAACAGCTAGTTCTATTTTTCTTTCCAAAGCAAATCTCAGAAAGCAACTCAGGCCCAACTAATTACAAGCAGGTTTATTAGAACAGTCTAGATATGGGTAATTTCAATAGAAATCTCTGCAGGAAGGGAAGAACTGCACATTACTGTAGAATACAAGTGACAAGGTCATTACAAGCCTCCTGTGCCTCCCTTAGCATCTCAGGTCTGTTCTCCTTCAATTTCTGTGTCCTCTTTATATTCAAACACAGATGTCATCCTTTCAGTTCCTCTCTCCCTTTCTTTTCTGTTGGAAAGTTAATTTTTCACTCCATCTGAAGGTTGGCTTTAATGATCCTGATACATACTGTCCAAAACAACTTGGAACAACTCATTTGTATTTCTTCACAGCCTTGATCTGACAGGATCCTTTCAGGGCAACATGATTTTACCTGCTCAGAGGCATATTTCTATTAAATATTTGTTCTTTTTTTTCCCATGTAAATTCCTAAAATATAATTTTTATTAAAATTTCTTAGATTGTTTCTCTAGCTGTCATCCCACTTTGTTATATTGAATTACAAAAGTAGAATTCCCTGCATGGTATTTATGTAAAGTTTGATAATTCAGGGCCAAATTACAAATATTTTTTTTTCCAGACATAGCATTTCTCTCTTTTCCTATTTTTCTTTTCTTAAATACACACAACTCACCAGCATAATGCTGTTTGTACCCACCACAAAAGGAAATTTCCTCCAGGAGGGAGCCAAGCTACAATTCTCATAACTGAAAACCAGACAAGGAAGGGAAACCAACAAAAAGTCAAGAGCTGAGGAATCTGCGAGCATGCAGCCTCTTCTAAAAGCATGACTTTCTATTTAGGTGCATAATCAAGATTTGACATTCAATCACACACATAGGTGTAGTATGATTATTTCAGTGAGTTAATAAAAAAGGCATTGTTGCCACAAGAATAAAATAATTTGATGCAATAAAATTCAGAGACATCCCTAAAATTACCCAATACCACAATCAGATAAATATAGAAACAAAAATTGAAACTAAAGCCCTCCAGTCAAAGATCAACATTTGTTCTTTTTCCAAGCTGGACAGTAATTCCATTCAGTTGTTTAACTTCTTTTTTAATTTGTAATTGATTTACAGTGGAGGACCTGCCACAAAATAACCTCATTTCCAGTTTTAAGTTTTTACCTCTAGGAGATAAGAAACACCCCACTACCAAAAAAACACCCCACCTTTCTACCACATGAATACCACTCCGTCTTCCTTCAATCTTTCCACCATTTCTGGCTTAGAAATTACAAAAATCAGACTTCTGTTTTTAGTATTCCCCAAAAGGCCTACTGTACTCATAATTGAAAACCATTTTAAACTGAAAGGCATTATGAGCATTACTGTAGAACTGAAATAGTATGCAAATTCTAACAAAAGGCAGTATCATAATGCATGAGTATGAAAGTCCTAAAACACGACACTGACCGTGTTAATCCTGGAATCTCCTCCCCCTACTGAAAGCGTGCCTTTGCAGCCTTCATGTTCCCTTAGCACAGCTTTATTTTAGCACAGCAAATAAAGGGAAACTCTTTCTTCTTGATTCAGGCTGGTTTTCCTTCAGGTAGATGAATACTGAAGTAAAAAGAAATTGTCAGTGTAATACCCTGCTTGAATGAAATCACTATGCCTCTTATCACAGAGCAGAACCAAGAAATACATCGATAAATAAAGATGTATTATTCTAGACTGTCATTTTGGTTATTAGGGTAATGTATTCCAGAAGGAAGGGAGGAAGAATAGAGTGCTCTTCCAGTAAATATGTGGCTCTGCAGGTATTAACTGAACAGAAATACTGTAGCAGAGCTCCAATTTGCAGAAGCCTGCAGCAAGGTTGCATTCACAACAAGGTCAGTAAAAAATGGCAAACACATTAGCAAGTAAGCTACTCTCGTAAGTGTATGACACTTTTTCCATCAATATTTTGTGGGGATTTAAACCACAATGTTTTTATTATTTTATAAATCTAGGTTAGCATGTGTATAATGACATGGCAGTTCATGAACAGTGTCAATATTAAATGCCAGTTTTGAATTCAACTAGGCATGTTATTAAAATGAAAACTGATTGACATTTCCAAGGAGCTTTAGCTCTCCCGTAAGTAACTCAGACCAGCCCCTAAAGAGAGCAAATTATGTCCACTTCAGTGTCCAGCAGTCCTCCTACACAGGGTATGAGCAACAACTCATTTCCACATACACCATCTTCTGGATTTAGTCCAATACGATTCTGTTATTTTTAAAATAGGGGTGCACACTACCACAGAGGTATTGGCCACCACTCGTGAAAAGGTCCAAAAATACCTCTGGCTGCAAAGGATATAGTACACAGTCACAGCTGTAGAGAAAAAGGCTTACCAAATTGATTTAAGTATCATATAAAGCTTTGGGAACTTGGGGAAGAATAAGAATAACCTGTAAGTGATCTGATAATTTCACTGTTATTTTTCATCTGATTTGTCAGTTAGTGGTTAAATCTTGGTGTTACTGAATTCAACCAGACTTGTGTCACTGACTTCAACAGACTAAATACCTCCCACCACAGAGACCTTTCCTGAAACTGTAGTCAATAGAAATGTTATTAACTTGAATAACGGTAGAAAAAAAAGCATTATTACATCCACTAGTCAGTACATAATATGACAAATCATGCTTCATTCAATATCCTGTAATTAAAAATACTTTCAACAGTTGGATCATTTAATGCAGTGAGGCAGCATTCCCTTTCACAGTGCACAAACAATGCCTGGCTAAAGGAACTGAAAGCAGATCATTCCTGTGCCAGCTGACCATACCTGTGCCAACCACAACAATTGCAAAGCTGAGAATGAGAGGTCAGAGCAAGTCGAAGTGGTTAAAGGGTCACCGAGGCACGGTTTGGCTGCACCAGCCAAAGGCATTTCAGCAGGGAAGAGAAAACATAGTTTTGCTGGGTCTGCAGAACAGGTTGTGAGTGACAGGATGGATGACAAGGATCAGTGAGTAATCATGTGTGAGTGCAGCTGAAAGGAGTTTAGGAAATCTTGGAAGCTGTTAGTGGGAAAGGGATGACAAGTAATAGGTTTTCAGGGGGAGGGGGTGGATGAGAGCTAAAAGCATGGTTCCAAAGACCATGACCAAGGCTCTTGTTCCAGGTCTTCTCTTCAACAATAAACTTAATAAAAATAAATTTAAGAATATTTTAGTTATTTTTTTTTCCTAGCTGTGTCTAAAGCTCTCACAATATGTCTCTGATTACTTCTCTTGGCATTTATAAATATACAAAAGCAATATCTTCTTGCATGATCACAGATATTTGTCTTCCATACACATACTTTTCCCATATGTAAACACCCTAGAAAATCCAGCCATTGGCTGCCTGCTTCTTGCAGAGATAAAAAGACAAGTCCCTGAACCAATCCAACAAAAACCATCAAGAGAAGGCAGCTGTTACTAAAGCTAATGTATGCTTTGCATGACCAGTACTATGAGGAGAAGAGTGTTCCACCAATTTCAACTGGAGTTTAGGGCAAAATTGAGAAGAAGGTGCAAAGTAGATGTCTGAAGTTTACGGGAAACATGACTATTTTTTAGTAGCTGTGACAAGGAGCAAACCTGAATACCATGACATTGCAGTCAGAGCTAAAGTAGTATTTCTGGCGGTACAGCTCTGGGTCTGTACCAGAACAAGTAGAAAGAGAACTGGGAGGTGAAGACGGTGTGCACCAAAGCCCAGATGCTCTAAATCAAAGGGACAGGTAACCAGCTGCCCCCCATTGAAGAGCTTCCCACCACTGACCAACACTACCTCTGGTTTTTATAGAGCAAGATGGGTATTTTTTAGCCAGCTCTCATTTCATGCAATCCTATCAGTCACACCTGCATTTATTGAACCTATTCCACTGAGCTTTGGGATGCAGAGCTTTTCTTCCCCCTAACTGTATTACTGCTGTTATCACTATACATATGACCTCAGAAATCAGGTATCTATTTGCAAGTTCCTATAGTGGCTGCATTTCCACCTCACCTTCAATTTATCCTGCCCACAGACCTGCATCCTGCCTCTCATCTGTGCTACGGTGCATATGCTTATCCAAGTCTGCAGCAGCAAGGATGGGGCTTCCCTGGAGCTACAGCGCGGCTCACCTGTAGCAATGACTGTCTAGTCAAACAAAGGTAACAGCACTACAACAAAGAGTTCTGGTTTACATTAGGAAGCTATTTTCCAATGGTCATCACACCCAGGTTTCAGTGTTTGAACTTGTCTCTATTCATTGCTCTTCTAGGAATTTCTAAAGCTTGATGTGAAGCGTGGCTCTGTCTCACCACAGAACAGAGAAGCACAAGCTCCTTTACAGTCCAACTGGAGATACTGCAAGGGTAGGGGGATTTTAAAAAAATTGTTAGATATTGGAAAAAAAATTGCTAATAAATGATTAAACAGATGTGGTGTTCTAGAGTGTGTAGATATTTTGGTTTTGTTTTTGATGAAGAGGACTATCTTCACCATCAACAAATAATTATCCATTTAAAATATAAGATGTAGATGTAAAAACTTTGAGTCACTTACTGCAGTTGGAAATTACTGATGAGTACTGTTGATTACCACTGCAGTTTTTCAAAAAGCTTTAAGATTAAGAGATATTCACTGCTCTTCTTCTGTCAGGTGCCACAAAAAGAAACCATGAGAAGAGACACACAATGGAAAACGGCAGGTTATAGCACATGAGACTCCTTATTAAAAACATAAAATGCCGTTCACTCTTGCTTTTATTAAGTCTACTTTTCAAGCCAAATGAAAGTTCGGTGAGCCGATTATAATACAAGTCACGTCTAACTATTTCATTATCCACGTCCTGCAGCACGATCGCCCACAGAATACCTTTTGAAAGCTCTGGAGTGACGGCAGCAGGTTGAATATAATGAACAGTGTTACAAATGGGGACATGAGACGACAGGTCTGGTGAAGAAGGAGTCTCCTGGAAACTGTATGGCTGTAATTACTGAGTGCTGGTGCTGTCTCAGTTGGCTTTGAACAAAGGTAACCGCCTTCAGCAAGTTATATTTCCTCAGCTAGCTAAAATGAAACCAGTCAGAGACACAAATATTTATGATACACAATACATAACCAAAGTCATTGTCTGCTTTTATTACCTTTTTTTGTTGTCGCTCTGAAGTCTCCCACATCAACAGCACAAGAGAATTAAACAGTGAAGCACTGAATTATTTTTAAATTAGACTTCCAAAACTACAATGTTGAAGTCATACTTACAGGAAGATAAAATGCTCTTATCCTGGGCACTCTGCTTGCACGCCACCTTTGTTTCTCAATAACTCATTCAGTTTGTTGTTCAAGAATCTGTTAAGCAGAAGTCAGTGAGAGCTGAGACCCCTGCCTCCTTGCATGTGAGCACCCCTCAAAAAACACCCAGCAGAAATAGCTTGGTAATAAAGGGAGCATCTGGTGCAGGCAATATTGGAGACAGCAAGACTGAGAAGAAAGCTCAGGCTAATCTATTTTCTCATCTATGATCTGTTAAATCTCAGAAATGGGCTCACCTGCCCATACAGTAAAATACCAGAGAACAGCAGACAATCATGTCATAATTAGGTAAGACACAAAGTGAGAAAGAGTATCTCTGTTGAAGCTATTTCTTTTATTATCTGCATGCCCCAACTCCTGTTTCCCTCTTACCTCTTTTCCTGGAGAATCATAAATTCTGAAAATTCATTTCCCAACACTAGTGATAATCATTACATTGTATAGGAGAGAAGACAACTGGAGCTATTATATCATTATTCTTCATCTTTATACCAGTTACGGTTTAATGCCTGCTGACAACTAAGTACCACACAGCCACTCACTTGCTCACTCCCCCAGGCAGGATGGCAGACAGAATCAGAGAAGTAAAAGTGAGAAAACTTGTGGGTTGAGATAAAAACAGTTTAATAGGGAAAGTAAAAGCCATACACACAGGCAAAGCAAAGCAAGGAATTCATTCAGTACTTCAGACAGGCAGGTGCTCAGCCATTTCCAGGAAAGCGAGGCTCCATTGCATATAATCATAACCTGGGAAGACAAACACCATCACAGAATCATTGAGGTTGGAAAAAACTTCAAATATTACCAAGTGCAACTGTTGACCAAATACCACCATGCCCATGAAACCATACAGCTGAGTGTAATCACTCCAAACACCCTTCCTTCCTTCCTTCTCCTTCCCCAAGTTTCATGCGCTGAGCATGACTCTAGATGGTCTGGGATATCCCCCAGGTCAGCTGTCCTGGCTGTGTCCCCTCCCAATTCTTGTGTATCCCCAATCTCCTCACTGGTGGGGTAAGGTGAGGAACAGAAATGGCCTTGATGCTAAGTGCTGCATTAATAGCTGAATCATTTCTGTGTTATCAACACTGTTTTCAACACAAATCCAAAACACAGCTACTGTGAAGAAAATTAACTATGCCCCAGCCAAAACCAGCATAATGCCATATTTTTTCATAGTCCATTATTAAAAAAGACAAAAAGACACAAATGAAAACCAAAATAGGTTCATAGAGGTAAAATGAGAAGTACCACAAGTTTGGAAAAAAAACTTTATAATGAGCAATTAAAAAGAAGGGAAAGTTAGCTAGTGAACAGATGAATAAAAGATTAAACAATTTGGCACAACATATAGTGAATGGAGTGAGAGAGGTCAGCCAGGTGCACCTGTACAGCTCTTCAATGTTTTCAAAGATTTCACACAATGCTCTCAATGATATAAGAAGGCAATATATTTTAAAGTGGACAATGTGACATATAGAATGAGCCTGCAGAAGTCACTGCAATAGTATCTGAGTTATATCCAAAAAAATCTGGAATTTCATTTTATTGGTGGATGACCAGATGTGGTTTACCTTTCACTGCGGAGCTGCAGAGAGTTATCCACAGCAGTTCTCAACTGCCCATCAACCAGTTATGGCTCTGTTATTGTCACAGTCCAAACATGTTGGGAGCACACATGAAAACTGTTCTGCAGAAGTGAACTAGCAAGAAATGAAACATCAAAGCTTTTACATACAGACACTGTGAAAGAAAAGTTATTTTACCACTATTATCACAACAGGAAAGCAGGAAAATATGCAGCACAGATTTACAAGACAAATCAGAACCCACACTCTCGATCCCACTTTCACTATCCTACAAGTCCCACATTCTCATTTAAGCTTTATGAATGAGAAATTCATTTTAAAAGAGGGGTTTTGTTCTTTACTACACTGTTCTCCCTGCAGAGGCATAACCAAAGCTATAAGGGAAGCATCCTTTGTCAGATCAAGGATCAAAACTGGGGAGAGTCCAGGACTAGCGACAGGACAAGAGGACACAGGTTTTAGTTGCACCAGGGGAGGCTTAGGTTGGACGTTAGGAAAAAAATTCTTCACTGAAAGGGTGATCAGACATTGGAATGGGATGCCCAGAGATGTTACACTATGACACAAAATAACTCACACAAGCACATAGATTTAAAAGAGGGGAAGAAAATAACCAAAAAAGAGATTTTATTTTCTGACTCCACTATATATAGAATTTCAAAAGTGACAGTGGATTGGAGGGTGAAATTGCCACCTCTCCAACCACACTGGTCAAACCAACAGTTGATCAATTCTCTCTACCCATGATGAAGAATGCAAAACAATCATTATTTACGTGAACAGTGTGAGAAGATTCAGTAGAAATATGTAAACATGAGAAGGCATAGAAAACTTTTAGAAGAACTTCAAAACTCTCAAAAGAACAGGGCGACGGTGGAATCACCATCCCTGGAAGTGTTTAACCAAGACTGGGCATGACACTGATGTCTGGTTAACATGGTGATGTTGGGCCATACGTGGGACTTGATGATCTCAGAGGTCTTTTCCAACCTAACTGATTCTGGTATCCTGTGACTGTTTTGGGGGTCAAAGTGACAGAATTGCTGAGTCCTATACAAAAAGAGTGGCTGCTGTGGAGTCCTGCTTGGCAGACCCCAAATGGAAAGAAGTGGCTACTGAGCCCCAAGGACACGTGAGATGAGGAAACAGGGCCAGCCAGGGCAGTTCAAGAGGAAAGCAGGAGTAGAGCTCAGCAGATTCGGCCAATGAGGTCACATGTCAGAGCCAGACATGTAAGCAAGGAGAAACTTCTTAGGAACAAGTGTCACAGAACTGTGGCATACACTGACACTAACCCTAGAATACACAAGACAACTTCTGGTGGATCACACTGTGTGCATAGCTGCTGGATGCTCAGCAGGCATTGTACACAGCCCTGCACATAACAGTCTCCTATGCAACTAACTCATCCTTTCCCAAGGAGCAGCCACACTTTTACCTTGCCTACCACCCTACCAAAGCACTGCAGGACAAAAAAAATACAAGACCTTCATATTAGGCAAAGAAAACAGTGACTGTTAGTAAAACTTCACACAAATAAATAAAAGAAATAAATAATAAAAGTAGAAAAAAGCAAGTCCAACTGTCAGTACACATTCTCTAATTCTTCCCCAGAGGCTCACATCTTACCACTGCTATAACTGCCATGCCCTAAAGGCCTCTGTGCTGCAACTACAGTTCTGGCTTTTTTAACAGATTCCTGCCCTTCATCACACCTATTACCACATTACATCCTCCCACTGCTACTCTAAACACCTTCTATTCACAGTATTGACAATGGGCAATTTCACAAGGAGGGCAAAATAAAGCAGCCATGCTTAGTCTGGAGCACACAAATTTACTGACTGCAAACTATGTTCATACTGTTGGTACTACTTAAAAGTGTTTGGCACTGCCAGAAGCTTGAGAGGCTGAAAACCAAGCCTGATTGAGACGTGGGGTTTCAGCTTCCTTTTCCTCCTGTGCAAGCTGTAAGTATCCTGCAGGCCACAAACAGTAAATACACCTGAAATGTCAACCCATTAATTTTCTAGGTTTAAGCTCTTGAATGCTCCATTTCAGCTGGTTGGCAAAGAGCATTAGGAAGCCACAAGACACGCTTCAGCATTTGACATGGAAAGCAGCACAGGCCCCAGACTGCACAGGCATGGAGACCTGTGGAGCTGCCACGTAGCCCAGGCACCCTTTCAGCAGAGCCACCTTGCTGAGAGCTGCATTGCTTGGCCAGACACAATTTAGCCCAAACCTCAGTGCACTGGGCAGGCAGCATAGGTAAGGGATGCCTGAATCATCAGGTCTACTCTCCCACATTCAGGCAGCCATACCATATATACCTTTTCCCATCAAACCACATCTTAAAACTACTTGAGTAGGTAGAAGAAGGCAAGATAAGGTACTGCTATTAGACTGAAATTATTGCATCTAAAATGGAGAAATGCTTTTAACCTGTGCTACTAACAGGACAACCAAATTCATTTTTAGAAAAAAAAAAATTAAACTTTCTTGAGAAGCTGTTCAGCTCAACTACAGGTAAGCAGTAAGATATAATACAGCTCCACTCCAAACACAAACACCAGGTGATTTCAGTCACTGACTCCTAGATAAGGTATTCAAACAAAGGAAGTGACAAAGAAGATAGAGAGTCTTTTGCCATCTGATAACAGTGTGTCATGCATGGTTACTGAGGGCATTATTAACACACACACATACACCCAGTGATGAAGATATGAAGGTTTACTATATATGAGCTAGTAACATTTTTCATAGGAGAGTCATTTAAGGCATTTCCTATGGATTTTTTATGATGATAATATTTTATATGATTAATATGGAGGGTGAAGGGGTTTTGCCAAATCCATTCCTAGTTGTACCAAATCAAACACAACAAAAATATCTATCAGGACAATGGCATCTGCTACCATATGATTTTTACTACACAAACCATTTTAGGTCAGATGTACAGAAATTTTGACTGAAAATAAAAAATCAAACACTAGTTTAAGGCTTCCAGATTTGTCCTAAAAGTAAGGTGGCACTGCAAGAACTATACAAATAAGGAAATCAACTTGAAACATATACCAATAAAGTTCAAAAGCATTCTCAGTTGTGTTCATCACCAAAAAAAAAAACTAATTAAAAGGCTTTGCCTAAAAAAATGAACAATCTGTGCACTGTATTACTAGCGGTAAATATCCACTGGCTGATATTTAGAGACCTGGATGGCTGTGGTAGCCTGTTATTTTACAGTTGGTTTTTCTGTAGTAGGTTTTAATATTCCTTGTTATAAGTTTGTAATGGTTCAGTCTCTGTACCCCATTTGGCTTCCCTAATGGTTGTTCAGTCCTGAGTTGTTTACCACAGTTTTCCCTGCCAAAATGTATGTCAATCCACATGTCAATCCACCTGCATACCTCCCTTGCTCCCTTGTCTCACCCCTGTCTGTCAAAGATAGCACACTCCTTAGGTTCTAGAGTGTTCCCTGTCTTTCATCCCTTCCTCAGGGCAGAATTGGGTTGTGGGGCTTGCTCCCTCCCCATGTTGGCTTCTACTGGGGAGCCCTTACCCTGCACCCCTCCCCTAATGCCCTCTTTTGGGCAAAGGTTGTGTCCTCCCCATGTTCCCCCATCCCTATAAAAGGAGCGCCTTCAGGTTCAGATTTGGTTCACTTGCTCTGCCCCGCCCTTGACATTAAATGTTTGGAGATTCAGACAAGTGTCCCTCCCTTATTCCTGTGCCTCAGTTTCCTCGTGCCCTGTGCCTCTGCTGTGCTGCCCACGCCGCAGCAATCACCGCCACCCGCGACAGTCTCGGCAGAGACTCGGGGGCGGCCACGCGTGTCTGCCCTGCGGCCACAGGCGGGACAGCGAGCTGGCCAACCTCCATCCCGTGGCCGCTGAGAGCCAGGCACAGATGGCCAAGCGTGATTAATCTTAAAATAATGTCTCAAAAATAATTTAGATAAGGGTTTATGTCTCTATATTTCTGATCAAGAACGTAGGATGCAACTGAGAATACATGGCAGAGCAGATTTGCCCTACAAAATCTTATACTAGGAAGCAGTTGCAGTCATTTTGAGCAGAGATTTTAGAAGAAAAACAAAAAGCAATATAGGCAGTAATTGCTAATGTTAGTCCATTCAGACAGTATTATCTTTTATCTGCAGACTGCCTGTAACACCCCCAGTAATGACTTGGTAGGCACGGCAACAAGCAGTATCTTTTCCAACTTGGTTCTTAGTTAAGGAGTACCTCTCCCTTGCTATATGCTACACCACTCACATTGTTCATACTGCTGTTACGCTGCCAAGTGTGCTGAAGAATTCAGCATCTGTTACGTATCTTTCCCCTACTTAGGGTAAACAGTATGTATTTATCAAGAACCCGTCTCTGTTGATTAACCACCCTGTTTCTCCCTTGCTTTCCCATTTGCAATTCTCTTCCATAAAATTTCTGCCTGGACTAAATCTTTGCCTGCACACACACCATATGGCACAATAATATAAATGAGACAAGACTAACTTAATTGATTGTATTAGACCCCATGAAACAGATTTTAAGTTCAATGATGAGCATTTTTTCACCAGTGCAGAAGACAGAGGCGTCACCCAAGCCATGGAGCAACAGGCTCTTGCACATACAAGTTATTTGTGCATGGAAGAGAGGAATTCTTCCTTTCATAAACTGGAAATGAAAGAATAGCAGTCTTTCTATGCATATTTGCTTTATGAAACTCTGTTTGTCTCCCCGAAGTGTACATACCTAAGAACTGACACAGCCATATGTAGAGCTCAAAAGATATGTGAAGACCTTCACCAAGCAAAGCAATGAAAATCCTGAGTCCAGCAATCACATTTAGTAGCTTTCACAGAGAAATTAGAACCAGGCTGAAAGAAACTACAAACAAGTGACTTTCTTTGCTTTTCCTGCTGTTTATTTTTTTTTTTAATTACTTCATTCTGGGATGTAGGTATACACAGAAGTCCCATAAGCATCTCTCATGTAGTTTTACTATCTGTTATGTCTAGGTCCCTGCCAAAATTTTTTGCATGACCTGTGATGAAATCCGAGGAAAAGGAAATCTGTCACTTTAATACAGCTTCCAAATCGCATATAACAAGGTATTTTAGAAGAGAAGATCTATTCAAAGAAAAGAGCAAATATGAAGCATTTTTTCTAGACAAAGAGGGGAAAAAAAATCATAAAAATAATCTCAATATCCAGTAAAAAAAAAAAGAGAAATACAGAGCTGCTGTAGAGCACAGACATAAATCAGATGCTGGTATGCTCCCTGCTGCTTATGTGTGGTGTTGCTCATCACTACCATAATTTATACATGGGAAAAAAAATTCTTATTTAAAAAAAATTAGGGTGCAACTGATTTCAATGCAAAATCAGGAACGCATACAATGATATTCACAAACAAATATTTTCTACCGAGGTCACCGAGCAAATGGGAATTCTCAAAGAGCATGACTAAATCCACTGTATGGGAAACATCCATTTCAATGATTTGTTCACTTCTAGTAATTCCTACAGTAGGTACAGGAGTTTTCAATTTTTCTTTATAGAATACAAAATATATTAGTCATACATTCATGATTGTTTTTACTGAAACTTCACATGATCTGTCACTATGTCATTATGCATTATTTTTATTCTCAAAATGTAAAGATTTCCAGATAGAAATATCTTCACTTTCAAAATATTTCTAGAGCCTTTTGTATTAAACCTTGCAAAGTAGTTAATCTTTGTATTTTTTCCCTTTCCCTCTCTTGCCAGTAGAGGAAGAATCACAAGAGATACAGGTTGCAACCCCAGAGCAAAAGTTGGCTCTGCATCAGTGAGTCCCTGCCCTTGGTGAGTACAAGGTATTCATGGCTCCAAGGCCTCCCTACAGCCCCCTACAGCCCCAGAACCCAAGAATCAAGTCTTCTCAGGGACAGCCCTTCAGAGTTAGACTGGGGCATCTGTCCCCTTTAAAAGGCAAGCAAACATTTCACTACAGCCTTTCCTACCTGAAGTGGGTCATTACAGAGCAGGGAGCATTCATGGATGCTCCAGAGAAAAATGGTTTGCTGTTGGATCCGTTTTTTTCTCAGCAAGAAGGGTTAAGGCTCTGTCATCCAGAAAACCAGAACAAATAACATAAGATTGTTGGCTATCCTGCTCCAAGGGAGGTGGAAAACTCAGAAGAAATAAATGCAGTTTGCAATGTCAAGTCATTACCTAGAGAAAGATTGTGGGGTAAAGTGCTGCCTGAGCATGCAAGCTTGGGACTGCCAGGCAAGTCAGTGTCTCCTTACTGGGTGCAGGAAAAAGCTGTACACACACTCCAGGTAAACAGAGCATCACATCAAAGGCATACCTGACTCCACCAGCCATTTTCCTGCCTAATGGGAATAACCTGCAGGACCCCAAATACTGCCTAACAGCTTGGATCAAAGAGGACAAAGAAATATTTGCTATACTCCTGCAGAATTGGAGTTTGCACTACAACGAAGATAAAAGAGTATTTGTTTGTCCTCATTACATGAAGCTTTTTCAACAAAATAATTAACTGTAGCATAACAGAAAGCTTCACTGGGTAAGAATTTTAAAAGCATGTGTTGAAATCCAGCTACTGAAAATGAATTTGAAAGGCCATGTATGAATATGGAACAAAGATGTGAGGCTTTTTTTAGAACTTTATTTTTTTTAATATTTTCTACCCTCTTAAAAGCATAACCATCAAAGCAAATAAAAGTTTAATAAGTAAAAAAAACATTTTAAATGAAAAACCATGATTAACTTATTAAGATCCATTAAGTGTATAATTACAAGGATTCTATTACATTAAGATACCAATTTCTTTAAAGCCAGAAATAATACCTGCTGAAACTTTAATTATTTAAATGAGAAGAGAAAAAGGCATGTTATCTTCTCTGACAAAGATTAAAATCAATTTAATTGCTTCTCTGCTGCATTGACACGATTCTTGCTGTGAGTCAAGCAACCAAAAAGGGAAATTAATACTGCAGCTGTTAATCAAGTGATATTTGTGTGCTTCATCTTATTATAGCAGGAGCAAGAATAACTACTACTTTGGAGAGTTTGTCCACAGTATATTTCATAGATTTTTTTGCTTGAAAGAGCATCTTTACTTAACTTGTGTTGCAGGCATCTCCAGGTGACATTCAGATTGAGAAAACTGTATGTTACATTGTTTGATCCCCTCATAAAAATTGTTCTTCCAAGAGTAAGGTTTATTTCAAATTGAATTCACCCTCAGGTATCTGACTCGCTAGTATGAAATCACCAAGTCACACCAAAAACAGATAGAAATACAGCTGGAGGAGAAGGTTGCCTATGAATCATACTTTCAAGGAAGAAAGCAGGTCAAAAAAATCAACAATTTCAGTAAAATTAGAACATGCATTTGAAAACATGTAATAGCTGAGCACACAGCACACACATGGCTTCTATCTGCTGATTTAAAAATGTTTATCCTTGCAGTGCCTTTGTTAAACCTCTGCACCAAGTGAATATTCAGCAACATCTACAGTCGACAAATTAATGTATCTGATTGTAAGAAAAATGGTATTGTGCGATATTTATGAGTTCTGAAATACAAACCCATGTGGTACCTCATCATCTCTTATCAGCCCTTGTTAACTTTACAGATGATGAGAAGCACCAGAATAACTGAGGTTGTCAAAACTAATAGATTTCAGAGGCTCAGCATCGGCACAGTTCACTTCTATCTACAGTCCACTTTAGAGAAATTTTAACTCCTTCACGTCTCTTCACTGAGCAGGAACCAATTCCTGAGCTGTTATTTACTGTTGGCAGCATCAGGCACTACCCTAGATATTTCAGGAAGAGCAGAGAGCACTTTTGGGGAAGAACTTGTGTTTAGTGGCAGAAAAATACCAAACAGGTCAATTTAAATACAATCTAAAGTACCATCTGGATTTTACTGGAAATTCTAGGATCTGGGAACAGCAAAATAAAGGTAAGTTTTTTTGAGAAGGGCTTTTCTAGGACAGTATAGGTGTATTTGCTAACAGAGTAGAATAATTTGTAACACTAATTCTTCACTTAATGCACTAGCAAGCATTAAGAAACTAGGTACAGAGTTAAATTACAGTTTTCACACTGCAAAACTGGTTTGAGTTTCGTTTATTGCAAAGTGTCAGTGAATGTGAGGAGCCAAACCTCTTTTCCTTCTATATTACTTGGGGATTTTAATTTCAATTTAGTGCTTTAAACTGGATATCTAGTCACGTCACAGCCCCTGCCATGGGTGAGTGTGCTGCTATCAGACCACCAGGTTATATTCAGTTTGGCCAAAAGTGGCTGTGATTGATCCCAAAGGCTGGTTTTTAAGAAAGAAAAGCTTCATTGAGTTTTGATACCAGACTGCAGAAACCAGCCTGGGTGTGGGTTGTGACAGACTCCCAGTGCTCAGATGTTCTTGAAACTGAAAGCCAGGGAGCCCTATTTAGAAGGGATTTTGGCTCGATTTTAAGATCTTGCAGATAGGCTCAGGACTAGGTCTTCTTTTGAATGCTTATCTTCCAGTTCACTGAGGAAAAAAAAAAAAATAAAAAGAACAAGCCTCTAGCTGGAAGACACTCCAGTTAACCAGCCATCATTACTGCCTCAATTTTATTTTTTACAGCAAGTGATGGAGCTCCCTCCATCATCCTGGGATAACCTTGGGAAAACTCCCCTAGCAAGCCACCGACAGAAAATTTCACCAATACAAGAAGTGTGTTTGACCTGTGCACATCCTGCCACCCCCAAGGACCCACTCTGGAAAGGACTGGAAACATTCCAGACAGAATGTTTCTTCACACAAGGCCAGGGAGGAAGGAAAACATCGGACAAGCCACTAAGGATGCTCATGAACACAGCAGCAATTCATGGCAAGTTTATTTACTGTCTCATAAAAACTTGGTACGTAGAAACCTGAATTTGTAAGTCTCCTGGAGGCTTTGCAAGCTCCCCAAGGAGCTGCAGGAAGTAGAAGAGCAGCACAGCAAGCTGCAAGGCAGCTATGCACTGGGCACTGATGGCTGCAGGGAATGCTGCAAATCCCAACAGGCTGGCATACTGTGGAGCAGCACAGTGGGACCTTGGACAAGAGGCCAAGAAATTCAAGTTGCTATTCAGCAGGGGAACAAAGCCAAGGAGTCCAACAGCATCAGCAAAGATTTTCCTCCCTGCATTAGATCAGACTCAGAGGGAGAGGCTAGTGACACCAATAAGGACAGAACATGAGTAAGAGTCACTGTAACCATGCAGAAGAAAATAAATCTGTCATGGAGATGAGACAGCAATAACAGCAAGCTCTCACTGTGCCTGGCAGGCACGGGCAGTTTCTGCACGTGCTCACGCACACACCCGCAGGCTCAGATGGAAGCCTCAGCTGAACAGACACTACCAGGGGCTCAGAACAAGCCACAGCATCACAGTAAAACTTTTCACTCATCTGACACAGCAAACAAATATATCCAATAACCATCATGTCCTCTGGGATGTGCAGCAGAACAAAAAAAAAAAAAAAAAAAAAAAGCGGTTTAGAGAAGGAGATTGATAGAATGAGTCCAATCTTATTTTCCACAAAATGTGACACAGCAAACTTCACTTGCTTTGATGCCTGTCAGAGGGTCTTTGTCACCAAGAGACAGTCTGTCCATTTTCTAGCGAAAGTGGGATTGACTTTAGCAGTTGCTTCTCTTAAGACTCCTAAATGTAATCCCGCGTCTCCAGGAACAAACAGACATGTTCCATCTTGTTCGACAAGGATAACGTTATGTTGCCTCTCTTCTTTCCCTCACATCTTGTCCATCCTCCCCCTAGCTGTAGGACACTGCAGGAATAAAAGAACTCTTGGTGTGTGCTGTGCAAGCCATACATTTGGCAGCAACTTTTTTCAATCTACATGGTTACACCCCAGTCAGTCAGGGTACCATTGCCATTTATATTGGTCTGTATGTGGCCAACCACCGTACCAGACTGAGAAACTGATTAGAAATAAAAAAAAAATTTTTTAGAAATTCTAATAAAACAGCTGAGAGCCACAGAACTTAAGGTAACTCAATAATATCATTTGTCATAAAACATTAAAGCGAAGTGCCCAGAACTGTTGGGTGCACACAGTTCAGCACTTCCCAGACAGTCTGGTACTTAGCTTTGGAAGTGCTGCATAGCCAGAAGCTGTGTACCACTCTTTCCACAGCACAGGTCTGCAGAAGCAGCAGAGGAATGCAAAAGAAGAGGATATTTACAGGGCAGGGAAATCTGGTGGGAGGGGTAGAACAGCATAAAAGCCTCCTGGCTCTAGGGTACTCACTGAATCTGCCACTGGGGGATAACATCTAAGCACCTTGATGTACCTTCAGCAGCTTACACAAAATGGACTGGAAACCAGGCTCCAGTTCACAGCACTGCCTTCCCAAAAAGCTGTCCCTTGGACCCCAGAGAGCACTGCATCTGGTGTGCCCTCACCAGCTGTAACACCAGCACACAGACAAGAGACACAACACAAGCAGGACTGAATGATGCTGTGGCCCAGCCAACACTGCCCGTAAGTCACAAACATCTTGGAAATGCTTAGTGCTTCACACTGCTTAGGTCCAAGGCAGAACCAAACGTATTTAAAGAGTCTGGAGAAAGAGAGATGAGAAAAATACATCTATCACTTCAAGAGCTAGCAGTACTCCTCTTTTTGGGAAATCTAGCGAGCAAACCCAGTTTTTGTTATTGATTTCAAATGAAAGACAACAAAAAGTAGATTCAAGCCTTTCTTCTGGACATAAAAATGTTTTCAACCTGTATTCTATACATTATTGTGAAGGCTCTTTCAGAAGCTATTTTGCTTTTTCCAAGTACTTCACTTCCACAAATAGCAGATGAACATAGCTTGTAGTTATTAGATATTAGCCTTAAATCCTCCCACTCCTCTCAACAACACCAATTCCAATTAGATTTTTGTATTTCTTTCATCTCTTTGTAGAGAGGAAATGTTCTCTAACCACTTGGCATGGTGCCAAGATGAATATTTGCAACTGTAATACACCACAGCCTAAATCCCACTCCTGCTAGAAGTTGTGGTGTTTTGCAGTAGAGGCACAGAGGTGCTATAAAAGGAAGTAAAACCTGGTTTTTCTTGTGAGCATAATTTCAAAGAATAAAAGTGGGTCAGAATCAAAGGAGATTATTATTTTATATTATTGATTATATTTTAAATTTAATCAAATAAAAATGATACTATTTATATTATTAGATAATAACTATTACTATTAAATTATTAGAGAGCACATTGATCTTCTGGTATGGAGAGAGCCTGCTCTGTGACAGAAAATGTGTGAGAGAGCTCCTGCTCTGGTGTGCTGAGAATGGAGTCACATTTCTCTATATGTCAGCATAGAACACCAAGGATCCATGTGAAACATTTTCTTTTTCTGGACATTATCAGCCTGAATAAAAGGAGAGATAAACCAATATTTTGGCCTCAACATTCTTCTTCTCAGCCAACAGCATTTCATAAAATCAGAAACAGTAAAAACAGATTTCTGGTCCCTTACAGCCTGCCAGGAAACTAAAGGCCATCAGAAGCTTATCAGGTTTCCAACATCTCAAGCTTTCTTCAGTCATGCGTTCATCTTCCTTTCCTCATGACTTCTTTCAACACCGATAATTTGCAAAAGGCTTGCAGAAACAGGAAGCAGAGAGGGAGCAAAAGGTGTCCCCACATCTCTCACCATCAGTAGTTTTTATGTTCTGACAGTATGGAAATGTAACTAACAGCATAGCATACATCACTCTCGATGAACAGTCATCATCAGGGCCACGAGACAAACACAGAGGGGACGCTCTGAAGATTACTGGGGCAATTTAGGGACTGGGAGCTGGGAAGCCACACACACTTCAGATGTCTGACAAGATCCTGCACTAGTGGTTCTACGAGGATGCTTGCAATGCTTAATTCATGCTTTACTGCTTTATCACTACATGTGCAGCAAGTTAACTTCTCTGCCTCAGTTTTAACTTCTGCAAATTACAGATTAGAATTATGGGCTAGGGATTAATATTTTAAAGGGACCTAAGGCTTGAAAAGGCACAAAATTGTCACCAGGTATTGGGGGAGGGGAAACATTTTCTATGATGCCCATGAAAGTGTAATTCAATACTGTATGAAAAAAATGCACCCAGATTTGCATATGAGACATGCTGAAATAAAAGGAAAGAAGAAAATAGAAGTCTTTAAAGATAAATAGCAATTGTGAAAAGAAGTATATAGCTTGCTCAGAGTCCTATAAATGCTATGGATTTATGAAAAGAACAACAATAATATTATTCTAACTGCTGACCACCCTTAGATATGGCTCCACAGTTTCCACCTGGGAGGTTATGTGTGAATTTACAACACATTTTCTATTTTACATCAAGTACCCACAGGTATGCCTTTACTGTCCAGTAAATACAAAAGAGCTTATAACACATTCATGGTTCAGCTCATGTAACTTCAACTATATCTGAATCTCAGAACACAATTATTAAAAACACATGTATCTGAGGTAATAACAACAGCAGGTCCTGTATGACACTAGCAAACAAAACCTGAAACGAAATTCAATACAGCGTAATGTAAGGCAATGCAAGATGATGTGAAAATGGCCTTCCTGCAGATCTATGTGCCAAACAGGCATTTAAATCTTATTATACCGATCATATTGCACTATTTGGGCACATTTCTAGATAGTATAAAGAAACATTATGCCTAGTACTGCTAATTCCCCACACGCAGCAGATGGTTTCACCATAGTGAAAATGTGTGTTTCAAAATCAGACCCTATGTAGGGAAGGTAATGATGGAAACCGTGGCATCACTTTCCAAAGATACAGAGCTCAGTTAAAAAAAAAAAAAAAAAAAAAAAAAAAAAAAAAAAAAAAAAAAAAAAAAAAAAACCCGAATGCTACATAGACAGTGAATATGGCAATGATTTACTGAAACTTCTGCAACAGGTAGCGGAGCCAGAAGTGAGATGCTGATGCTTTCTTTACCTTTATCATGTAGGAGAGAGCAGCTGCACAGAAACAACAATCTTATTTTACATGCCTGGGGTATCAGAAAAGTAGCACTACCAGCTCCAGTACTATAGGAAAGCTCAGTAAGCATGACAAGCAGCAATGCCACATCCATAGCCTAATGAAGGCAACAAATATCTTCCTGAACACCTCACACAGCCCAAGCATATCAGGCTCTGGCTCCACTGGGCCCAATGCAGAAACACCTGGTGTTAGAGGAGACAAACTTGGAATTTCTAAGAAATTTCTCTATAGGGAAAGAATGTCAGCTATTTCTGTTAGGAATTAAAGAGGGGGAAAAAATTTACTCAAGGCAAATTACACAATTTCTGTCACAAACTCCCTGCAAGAACAAGATTACTTTATTGGATGGAGACTTGCATTTTTGCTCACAAACATCCTTGTGAGTTTGTCCCACCCTCCCTTGAATGCAGCCCTTCCTTGGGACCTGATAGCAATCAGCAGAGGCAGCTGCCTTTTATAGATCATAACCTGAAAAGCAAAGAAAGATGTTTTTGTGTCCCCTTATCCTATAAACCTTTGGCAAACTTCTCACCAGCTCCTGTGAATTTGTAGTTTGAGACCAGTGTGAATGAGGACAACCAGATCCAGCATTTTATATTTGATATCCAATGTTCAAAAGGAATTGAATGAGCATGAGGTTTGGGGAAGGGGGGAGCAGGGAGGAGTTGGGGCATGGCTTTTCCCCCAGATACCTTCAAAGAGACTGTCAAAAGACTGCATTGTTTATTCCACCCCTGACTCCTGGCCCAGAGGAAGCCCTCTCATACAGAATTATTCCAGTAGCACCCTGGCAGGGAGCAGGCTGGGTGTGGTTTCCAAAACATAGCTGAGCTGAAGGAGGAGCCAGGACTGACATGAAATCAGAGGCAGGTTCCAGGTGCTCAGTGCTGCCCACGAGCTCTGTGTGCAGCACCCAGTGTCAGCTGTCCTACAAACAGAGCAACAGTTCTAACAGGGAAACTTGCAGAAACTTTATAGTTTTTGCTGTGATTACATCCACATGGGATCTGTTTGAGATTTTCTGTCTCAAACAGATTTCTGCATTCCCTCTTGGGATGTAAATGAGCCAAAGAGAGAAGATTCACCAGGATCGACTACAAAAGGAGTGCTCCTGCCAAAAGGAGCACATCCCATATCAGCTCCTTCACCCCAGCATAGCAGTCTTTCTTCCTCAAATCAGAACCCATACTGAAGGCATGTCAAAGCTTCTCAGGAAAAAACTTTTTCATTAAAAATTCCACATTCCCTAAGAACGTTTCAACAAATGCCACTTTCTGACATTCGTTTTGTTGAAAAATTTCTGACCAGTTCTGCGAATTTAACATTACATGTGCTGCACAAAAATAAACACTTACAGAAAGCTAGCTAATATAAATTTGGAAACCTGTTAATTAGAGCTAAACATATGAAACATATGTCAGTTACTGATATCTATTAAAGATATGGTTAAATATAGCAGCTTGTTTTCCATCACTACAGCTATGTAATAGCTCACAAAAACTGAGACGTGCGAGGGCAACATGTTGAGACAGCACATTAGTGTTCATTTTGGTCACCTTACTGGTTCCTATGTACTGAAGGCAAAACATCACTGCTTTTCAGGAACCTTCAGCATGTAAAATGCAAGTACAGATGCTGCCTTCTTTATCACAGGCAGCAAATCCTGAATCAAAGGTATTTTCTCAGAGCTACCACTACTCAACCATGAGAAAGCCTGATATGCCTTTGGTAGCAACTTATGTCAGGATTTGATTATACATACAGCATCTATTACCTTAGAACATGTGTTTACCGTCCAGAGTCTAGTACTGGTACTTCACCAGAAGTTAAAGACACTTTCCTTCAAAGTTAAGAGAGAACAGTATCAGTTTTAAGTGCAGGATGAACAGAAATGGGCCAACAACCTTTTCCTCTAAGTGCCATTCTTTGCTGGGCAGTAGCCAAACTTTTCATGCAGACAGAGAAAAGATGACAAACTGTCTGTGCTCTACTCTGGCTCAGTTCCCAAAAGCAGACTGGCCCACTAGCTTTGCCACAGGCAGGGAGCAGGTCTGTCTGGGGTCAGCCACAAGACCCTGCAAGCACTAGTCTGGCTACCACATCACAAACCCCCCAGCCAGGCTGAATGCAGCCCAGGCAAAGACATATTTTTACACTGGTGATCAAATGTATTGGCTCTGCTCATGAGAGCATGGCTGCCAGCAGGAACCAAACCCAGAACCCTCAGTTACAGCTATAAAAGTTACTACTTCCATCCCCAAAGTAAAAACTCACAAGCAGTGACAAAAACCTACCAATTAAACACACCCACAAAACAAAAAAACAAAACAAAACAAAACAAAACAAAACAAAACAAAAACAAAAAAAAACAAAAAAACAAAAAAACAAAAAAACAAAAAAAAAAAAAAAAAAAAAAAAAAAAAAAAAGCCCCCACTAACCCCAAAACCCCACACAGCCCACAGATAGGTCTGATCTAGTTTCCAGCACAACAAAAACAACTACACTGAAAAATTACAGCAGAATAAAGACCTTTAAGCTGCAGACATTCTGGTCACATTTGCTCACTAACCTGATAATCTCATTGGTATCCTGCACGATAGAGTTTGCCCTTTCCCCATCAAAGCTTAGCTAAAAAGCAGACACAATCAATAACCCTTCCAAAACAGATACCATTTTCTGCACATGCCAAGAGATTCTTAAATCATTTGTATACTACACTTGGATTTTCTCTTCCCTGTGCCCAGAGGCTAAGTCCTCATTACACTAAGAGGAATTAAGGAAATCAAAGTGTTCATAACATGAGGTGGGCTGTTTCTATCATAGTAATGGCTTTCCTGAATTAGGTTGTACAAATCTAGAACAGATACATATATAAGAAAATCAAATGCTATAAAGTGAACTTCACACTCCTAACGAGAAGCTAATGAATTTCTTTGATAAGACTAAAGAGAAAAGTTAAAAATAGTAATAGAAAACTGTTTGTTCCTATATAAAGAATTAATACTGCAGAAGAAAACCTCTTTGAAGTTTTATCACATTTCATCCTTGCTGAATAGTCGTGGCTTCAGCAGCTGCTACATGAGATGTAACTGTCAGTACAGTGAATAAATATGTAAGCAGTACTATAATGCAGCTGCCCCCGGTAACAGCATTAGTATAAAGCCTTTAGTGGCCACCACAGACCAAACCAGAAATATACTCTGACTTTATAAAGATGTGCTTTCATGTCACTGAACATGCTAGCCCATAGACTATAAAGCTTATGCACTAGAGCTTATCACTAATTTTTCCTCCTTCTTCAGAATTCAGAAAAGGGAGAATCTTTGTTCACTTCTTATTTTGGCCTCCTCCCTGTAAGCTATTTCTAACAAAAAACACGTTCAGCTCCTTTTCCCCTCTGGCCCACTCTTCCAGTACTAAGGAGTTCCTCTCATGTCTCCCTACAGCCAGTGCTACCTCAACCCCTCTTTCCCCTTTCTCGTGTTTTAACACAATCCTCACACACTGCGAGCAAAACACAGACCCTGGAACAATGCCTGTGGGAAAAGGGACAAGGTAAGATCAACTCCCTCATCTATGCTGGTCTGCAGATTTCATCAGAATACTGATTTCAGGAAGAAAAATATCCTGTTCGTTTTACTAGGAAACTCCAAGAGCAACAAACCTACCCAGATGGACAACAGTGTAATAAACAGAAAGTTGGCAGCATGAAAAGAACACCTGTTGCTGACAAACTATTTTTATACAGTTTTAAGTCTGAATAGCTTGTACTTCTTTTATTTTTTTCATTCTCTCATAGATCTCAGTTACATATAATCACAAGTCTTCTGATCAGCCAACTGATTTCCTTAGTAGACAAGCTCTTTTCATAGAAATGAAAGATGATTCTTTTATAAGGTCACTCTTGGAAAGCCTGCCCAAACAGAGATGAAAACATTAGCAAGGGCCTGCTCTGTATTCTAGAGAAAAATAATATTTGAAAGGAAGAAGAAAAAAATAATCAGGCAAGCAAGAGCCAAGTGGGAAGTCTTGCTGTCTACCCACTCAGCACTTCTACAAACAAATAAATCTATTTAGTCATCTGCAAGCTTGGCCATAAGGTCCCTGCAGGAATTACAGCTCATGCATACACAAGCCTCAAAGATTTTTGTTCAAAGTGTAATCACATGATAGAAAAATATCACCTGTTTATTGTATATGCTACCTCAAGTTATCTCATAACATCACATTCTTGAAAAGGTGAAGGAAACACACAGCACTGGCAAAGTGACAGAAATCATTTAAAATGTTCAGTTCATCAGTTATTCAGGATATTCTCACAAACAAGGGGAAAAAAAAACAAAGGCAGTTATAAAGGAAGGTGTGCAAATGTGCAGAAGTTTAAGCATTAAAGAGAGGAACATAACTAAAATAGCAAATACTAAATTCAAATGAACCATTAGGATTTCCTCCTTCCCCCAATCCCAAGAATGCTGACAAAAAGATCTAGAATAAGTAAGTAGCTGTATTTTCTGAAAGGAACCATTTCATCTTGTGAGGTGTTTTTTTTTTTTGTTTCATTCTTGTGATAGTGATGGTTACTATCCCTCCCTCTCAGCATCATTTCAGGTCT
Organism: Vidua macroura; assembly: GCF_024509145.1. Classification (NCBI taxonomy): domain Eukaryota; kingdom Metazoa; phylum Chordata; class Aves; order Passeriformes; family Viduidae; genus Vidua; species Vidua macroura. Next base: position 15,363,959 of record NC_071579.1, read on the forward strand.
AGCTAAGAGTGTCAAAAGTACATCTAGCACATCTTTTCAAGTACTTGATTTGCTTGCAACTTCATATCACTTTTGTTTCAGCCTTTCCTCTGCCTTACTATGTAGTCTAGAAAGATTATGAGAAACCTAAAGAGGCACAGCCATCTACCTCAAAAGACTGTAGGGAAACAGCTGTTTTGTCTCAAAAAGCATATTTTTCCTCTGCAATTGCATTTCAATTTCACCTATCCTTGGGGAGCCTTGCTCCTTTTTCTAAAGGAATATAGCTCAAACTAGGCAAGTCAGTAAATGGTTTATACACCACAGCTATTACCTAACAAGTTGGTCAAAACTTCCTCAGACTTCAGGAACCATCTCTCTCAGAGAATGGTCCAACTCCACACAGTAACACTCAGGTAGCTTTATGAGAGAATAAAGAAAAATACACACATTTCCCAAAAAGCCCACAGGTGAGGTCGGGAAGCAGTACTGAGGAAATAAAGGCAGGGTATCACTGATGAATGTAATTTTCCTCCTGAGCTGACAGATAATGCAGAGGGAAACTTCTTGCTGCATGTCACCTCAAGGCTTTCCAGTGGTAAGGAGGTGCCAAGGCCAGCAAGGCTTTCCTGATGTATGCATTTACTCCCTACCCACCAGTTATTCATAGTGCAGGATCTCCAAAACATTTGCTTAAACTATTTATGGGGGCTGTGTGACTACCTCCAGATAAAACTGAATTATTGACATATTATTTAGAGACTTAAGGAGAAAAACAATTATACTAATCCCAAAGGGAAAAAAAAAAACACACACAAGAGAGCCCACAAAAGATGGAAACAGAAAAAAAATAGCCATTTTTTACATAGGCACACTCTGGAAATGGCCAAATCATACTCAGACTGTTTTTGGAGAGAACAAAAGGAGTCCTGCTCAAGTCAGACAGCTTGTTGAAAAATTCACACTCAACAGGTACAATGAGACAACACTATAAGAAATAAGAGTCATGATATTAGCTATAAATATGCCCTTAACACTTATGTAATGCCAGGTGCATTAGGGATATAAAAATCACTGTACAATGTAGTTGCAATAGTGGACAACCACATCATAGAGGGATCTTGAGCTGTGATTCCAATCCACAACTGTACAAAGCACCTCCTCTCCTCTGTCAAGATTATAGCATTGTATTGAAGACAGAGAAAAGCCAGCATGTACCAGCCCACCAGTACCAGCATTAAGCATCCTTCAGGAGAGCCTGACCTAGATGAGAAATGCTGCATTTCCACCACACTTTTCTTCTCTCCCAGCCATTTCTTCCTCCTCAGTCTCCACTCCATTGGTTGGAAAGCAACAACCTCAAATAATTTTTAAACACATTTTGGCTTCAATTTGTCCTCTACAAAATGGGTCTTAAATTAGAAAAAGGAAAGTGAAACCAAATCTCTACCACCTTATCCTACATGGTAAGCAGTACACAGAAGCACCCAGCCAGCTCTGTGTTAAGAGGCTGACAGAGGAAGATTTAAAGCTGCAAGTCTCAAGGAAAAGCCAATCTCTTACATCCATTTTTAGGCAAGCAGCCCAATTATCCAGAGCAGCTGAGCTAGCAGCTCTCACGTTGGCAGTGTTGTACTCTCAGTCCTTGTGCTTTGGTGTCCGGTTTCATGCTACTACATTTGAATGTTGTATGGTAGAGCTGCTTATTTAGACTCTTCATTTGGCTTTTGTCACTGTTCCTATTACCAGGTTTCAAGAAGTTCCAGATGTGCATATTAAAGCACTGACAGCTTTTCTAGAGCAAAACAAATATCATCTTTGAGTTGTGCTTGGCAACATCTAACTTTACGTGTACATCCGTATCACCTGGCATAAAAGCAGAGAGCCACCTTGGACCCAAACTCTCCCTTCCCCCAGAGGCATACAGATATGAAAAAAAAAAAAAAAAAAGACTTTGTGATTACTCTGTGGCACACTGAGCCTGTAAAACTAAACCCATTTTATTTCATCATATTCAAATCCCCACAGTTCCAGTGAAATTTAATTATACCTTCACTTTGCATAATTAAACAGCCATTTCATGGCTTTCTACAGCATATAAAATGACTGATGAGTGCAGTGGTAGAACTTTCAAAAGTACTAAGAGATTTAGGAGGCTACTGGTATGTCTAGACAGCAGCTAACTTGCATAAAAGCAGCAGTATTATTTTGTTTGCCCAGTGGGATTAAGCAGCTCTCTACATATGCCACGTTTTAGCAGTTCAACTATTTCTGATATTTTATCTACCCCATTTACAGCTAGCTCAAGTAATTGCATCATGTAGAACAGATATATGTAAAATCCTGGTTATTTATCAGATGGAACTCAATATTTTAGCCACAAAGGAACTTTCAGAAGGTTCATAAGTTTGGTGAAGCAGCAGCTATGAACACTCAATTGAACCCTTCGCTCTGTTTCATGCCAGTACATTAATTAGGAAACAACATTTTTTCCCTCCCTCCACACTGAAAAGAAAGCACGTATTATGTGAAAGTTTTTTTCTCTCATTTTGTATATTTTCAGCTAAGAAGCTGAAAAGCTTCTTAGAGCAAATTCACCATATTTTAGGTTTCTTCTTTCCTGGTTTTCCGTGCCATGTTTATCCTTGTGATATCCAAGTCAGCTGTGCTTAATTCATTCCTCCTTGAGAAGATGTGGTAATGAGCTATGGCATCTCTAACAGCAGAGTACAAAAGCTTTTTCTAATTTTTTTCCTTTTGGAAAACTGATATTTTGTAAGCAGCTAGAGTACGATTCACACATATCAAGTAGTATCTGGCTTTTTTTTCTCTCTCATACCCTTGTCTTTTCAAAGAGCCTGCCTTTGCTGATAGAATGGTTTCTGAAGCTAAAGGATGCATCTTAAAGAATCCTTTCTTTTTACAGCAGCACAGGTGAGAGGGACTTTCAGTCAACACACCACACGCAGAACATAATTAAGAACAGTCTGCTTTGAGAAAGTATTTGCTTCACATACTAGGTGAAAAGTAATGGGTTTTACCATTCTCAGAAACTCTACAAAAAGCCTTTACTATGCCCAGAATGTTACCACTTTATATGCAAAATTATTCAAATAAAGCAACCAAGGATAACACAAGTTTATTTGCCTATAGCAGACTTTCTTTTTAATTCAGTCTTGTTTTAACAAGTCAGTAGGCCATAACTTAGATAGCATTTCTAAGCCAAATACATAATCTTGTATCTTGTAAGAAAACCAGAAAAAACATTAATTAGGACTCCCGTCTGAAAAATACATCGTGCTGCACTTCAAGTAGTGAAACAGGTGTTTTAACTTATTTTACACATTTCTATTCAAATACAATCCTAATGTAGAATGGTAAAGACTAAAAGGAAAAAAACACAGATGGAGTAATATATACATAACGAAATGTGAAAGTATAAATAATGCACACATATGGCATATATGTGAAACTGCTTAGATGATCAGGCAAAAGTCAAATGAAAGCAGCATTCTCTGTTTTAATTTTCAGTCATAAGATGGACAGTCTTCTTGCATTTTTTACAAAGGTTAGAACAGTCTTTTTTCTTGATAATTACAACGCTCCCTAGACAAAACACTTTTTACTCTAATTTCTATTACTCAGTTTCTAAAAATGCACCTTAGCTTGGCCCAGTCACTAGAGATTGTGCAGAGCAGATCACAGACCTGATCACAGCAGCTTTGTGATTTAGCATTTCCAGAGATCCACATGTACCTGATAGCTGTGCACAGAAAAGGTCACCTAAGTTTATAGCATGCACATGGATGGAATAACAATATAGGAGAGATCTCTGTTGAGGAAAAACAACCTTGAAAACACACCATATTGCACAAACTAAAAATGTTGCCAGAAGCCAACACAGACAGAAGTAGAAATTGCTGAAAAACAGTTCTCCAACAAACAGCTGACATACACAAATACAAAACTGAATTTAAAAAAAATATGCAACCTATTTTTTCTTGGACAATCCAGTTTGAGGAGTTGCTGCCCCAAGCATAGCTTGCAACCTCTACAGACCCACTTAGCTGGGGGACCCCCAAAGAGCTCTTTTTACACCTGGAGCCATTTGGATCTTCAGCCCTGGATTAGCTCACAGGAGCCCCACGCCTCTGCAGGAGGCTGCTGGTTCTGCAAGGGATGGAGGAAAGTTCACACACCAGCACCTCAGCTGCCCCACCACAAACTCAGTGTTTTAATGGAAATCTGCCTTGGACATCAGTTTAAGCTACACTCCCTGGACTGGCTGAGGTACAAGTGTTTTTTTTTTTTTTTTTTCTTTTGTGCAGAGACAAAAACACCAGGTACACACATTTCTTACACTGTTGCTGGAAAATTTGCCACCACCAAAATGTCAGAAGTGTTATGTCCATGGCAATAGAGCAAGTGTCCAAGGAGCACAGCCAAGCACCAGGATCCTTCTCATCCTCCTGCTTTAGGTCATGCCCTCTTCTGTGGATGGGGAGGTGACTGCCAGCCATTCACTGGGAGTTATGTCCCACTTGCATTTGCTGACTTACCTGTGCCACAGGCAATAGTGTGAATTGCAAAGGCATTTGCCACAAGCTTCCTTTTACTCAAGAATTATGGTAGTTAAGACAGGCAGAAAAAGAAAACAGAGAGGAAATTCAGTTACCTGCTCCAGCAATTTAGGACTAACTCCTGGAAACAAAGCTCTAGCATTCCCTGCAAGTATCATCTCTACAAAACCAGCAATGAACACAAAGGATTTAAAAAACAATCCTCAGTTACAAATGCACATTGATTTTCAATAAGGCCATTTGAACATTTTTTTTGCTTGGACTGCAGGTTACTCTGTCACCACTGATTTACTGACAAGATATCTCCATATAATGTTATTACTACTATTATTTTGTATGTGTTAAGTATTTTTTTAAGCATTTCTACTTCCAGCAGTGGGGAAAATAATATGAAAGAAAAAAAAAAAGAAGAATGCCATTTGATTTTCTTTTATTTCCTGTTGGAATTGCTTGGAAAGCTGAAAGAACACATAATCTTACCAGATAAAGAGGCATCTGTTTTGAAATAGCAACACAGATCATATTGGCTTTCCACCAGCAATGTCACTAACAGACTGGCCACAGGAAATTAAGAAGAGACAGCTCTGAGAAAGCTTTTCATGATTCATATTCAAGGTGAGTGGTCAGCTTTTTCTTCCTCATTCAGCAACTTTCCACTACAAAACATCCATATACTAGAAGGCTGTCATGCAAGAGGCAGAGGTCATGCAAAGAAATTAAAGTAATACAACTGGCTGATATAGGTCAACCTGGTGACTGCAGACCTTCCAATTCTGAACTGCCTTAATTTGTTCAGCTATCAAGTAGGATAGCCCCTGAAAGAGCAATCACAGTAAAAATGTATGAATAGGAACATGGAAAGGATGCAAAGAGCACCTGTTTGGTGATGCTGGATGCTTCACACATACATCCTGGCAAATACAAAAGGAGGAAACCTTAGAACAAAACTCTTGACTATTTTTCATCCACACACAGTACCTATGGGATCTGATTTCACTTTCAAACAGATGCAACTACAGCTGCTTCACTTGCAAGGTGTCTTCTAACACTGTTGATGAATAGCCCTACATTTATCTCCCAGGGACATTGATCAGAAGGGAATCTGCTTCATGCTCCAGATTTCAGTAAAAGTGCCTAAAACCATGAAACACCACAGACAACCGAGGGCTCACCTGGGAGGGATGATGCTGTTGTTATGATTCCCAAATAGCTTTCAGGCACTGTCTAAAGGAAAAGTGAGTGTGCACTTGGAATGGCTAACAGTGACAGAGGGTTACACACTGGAGGTAGGTCTTTCATTCTGTATCTCATTCAGGTGCTCAAGCCCTCAGCTCTTTGCCAGGACACCACAGTGAGGGCTGAGAGCCTGCCTGGCCTGCATTAGGGCCAGGAATCTGGTACGGTCATCAATTCAACATTTTATCCATTACTATCAGTACTTACTATTAAATATTTAGTGTCAATATTTGGCAGGGGTAAATGAAATTATCTGGATAATTGTAGACTTCTCAGCCCCACTTGAAATCAGAGGAAAATAATGAAACATTTGATACAGAATGCAGCTTTTAAAAAGTGGTGAAAGGTGGTGTGATGTAGAACAATGTGGATTTATGAAGAATAGAACTTTTCAAGCAGTTGTTACCTTTCTTAAGAAAGATACAAGTTTCAGTGAAAAGGGCAATATACTTGGCCTTCTGTAGGGTATTTGACTTGCTAGTCCTGATAGAGGAGATGAAATAATATGGAGTCAACACAGTTAGCACTTAATGTGTTTAAAATAGCCAGTCAGGTTTCATCTTAGTAATTTGAAGTAACTAGTTATAGTTGAGAAGTCATCACAAAGTACTTATGGGGAGGACTCCAAGGATCTGCCCCTTGGACATACAGTGCTGACACCTCTCCTCAGGACACAAGAGAAAATAATCTCTGCACTGAGAAAGGTGGCAGAGCTGAAGATTGGGAAGGTGGTGAGAATCAAAAACACATCTTTGCTATAGAGCATTCAAGGAGCCACATGCATTTTAGGACAGCCAAATGTACATGTCAAAAACCACAGACAGGCTAAAAACAAAGAGTGAAAGCCAAAGTAAAAAAAATAATAAAATCTATTTTAAAAACATTTCTCCAGGCATTGGCTCCCACATTCACTCCTCCTTGTGGTGCAGCTAGCAATCATGCAGCATGGGGCTGGCTAGTTGTCTATGCAGAGTTAGTTTTCTGTTTGTAAATTTTGGAGGCTTTAAATAAAAACACCGAAGAAAAGGTTCCAGACATTATGTGGTAATCCCAAGGCTCCAGCTAGCTAACACAAGGAGAAGGGAAACAAGAGAAACCTCCCAGGAGATGCAGAGAGGCTAAAAGGGAATGTTCCTCTTTCCAGAAAGTGCCCCACTGATGACCATAGACTTCTCCCTGTTCCTGATGCTGTGGAAAAGTCATAGATGCCATGGGCATCCATGCATGTTGCCTCATCATTTTTGGCAAGTGAGATCTAGGTAAGAAATGACAGGTCACAGAGTGGACCCAGAAAGTATCCTTCCTAAGGACAGCACCTCAGTATGTGTTTAAAGTGTACTGCTGCACTTGAAGTGCAGCTAAGTATGTGTTACCTGCCTCTGATTTTTGTGCTGAAGAGTGATGGCTTCGAGTACGTGCTTAAATCAGTGTCAGAATCCTTCACTTCTTGGCTGAGCAATTAGTGTCAAGTCAGGGAAGGGGAGCATATTTTTATTGTGAGAACATATGCCCAGAGAGAGTAGGACCGAGCCCAAAAATCATCAAATATGGTCCTGAACGTTGCCTGAGGGTAAATTTCAAGTTGTGTCAACTTGGCCCACATTCGAAGGAGTAACTTCAGGCAGACAGGCGGGAGTAACCTGCCAGCCCTGAGAGCCATCCATTACATCCTCCCTGCCACAGAAGGAAGCAGGTTAATTTGGATTCAGACAGCCCAGCAAAATCCTACTTGTACAAAGTGAGCCATTCTTCAAGGCTTGTTTTGAAAGGCTTTTTTTTATAATGGTTAAATAACTATTTGTTTTTGTGCTGTTATCAATCATTGTGGTGAATGGCCAGTGATAACTGAAAAAATGGGATGTGTTCAGAAAGGAGGAATACCTGGGGACCAGGCTATAACCATCCTTCAAAAAGAAAACATCCTCTGTGGAAAGCTGATTTTCATTCTTTCCAAACACATATCCTAGACACACTGGCACTTTGTGAATAAACAGTTTAACTGCTTTAATTAAGGCAATACAGCTAAGCTATCATATCCAGCCAAGCTAATGTGACTTCTACTGAACAACAATGGTAAAAGTATTATTCCCTGAAACTTGGACGAGGGACAATTTTGCAAACTAATTTTTTTCTAGTCTGTCCATCATCACTCTTGTGCGAGAACAAGTTTGTGGTCTCCTCTGTACTTAAACCCACTGAGCTAGAAAATGTAAAGACTAGAAATATCTAGTCATCAATCCCTGTTAAAGCACTTCAGGAGATACCCAGTAAAAAATGTCATGGTTTTAAAAGCTGAAGTCTGATATCACCATTCTCCCTTCTCCCTCCTCTCCTTTTCAAGGCATACAGTAAGTTTCACCAGTTTCAGAAGGAACTGTGTCTATCACAATAGTTGCAACTCTGGCAAGGGTATCTAATTATGGAGAAGGAAATGGCAGTGCTCTAGGTTTCAGTGCTTGCAGGCAAAGAACAATGCCTCCTCCTTTAAAAATAATCAATGAAAGAATAATACCCTAGATATTGTATAGGGAAATTCTAGTTAAAGAATCTAAAAATATTTATGACATACGGACAAAATCAACAAGAGCATTAGGAGAATTTCTCAGCATAGGCAAAAACATCCCTGACAGGTATGAGCAGTGTGTCCTGGAGACTTCCAGCAAAATATTTGTTCCTTTAGTAAGAAACCAGCCTGGATAACCTCATATCAAGCACTGCACAATTGAGGGGCCAAGACCAAGCTTAGAATTTGGATACTAAAAAAGATGACAGATTTTCAAGTGTAATGAAAATAGTTTCTCTAAGGATTTAAACATGCCTTCGTGGCATGAGCCCCTGCACCTGGGCTCCCTCAGCATGCAGTACCCACCCCAGTCCAGGAGCCACCCCCCTCCACAGCGCTGGAGAGTTGGACTGGACTCCAATATCCATGCAGCTAGTCCAGAAAAGCTCCACCTGCCCACAGCATCTCCCTACTTGTGTGCAGATCCCTACTCTCGGGTTAGCTTAGACAAGTTTACATGAACTGTAGCCATACTTTGAACTTCAGTGTTAGTATAAGAAATTATCTGAGGTGATGCACAGCCAAGGCACCCCTCGGTGCTGCTGGTGACACTGCTGGGACGTCTGTCCTCTGCAGTGCATGCATCCCTAGAGAGATGCCTTTGTCCCCCCTCTTTCTGACCTGAATCTCTCATGTCACACCTCCTGGGGCACAACAAGGAACCTGGCCAGATGTTTCAATTTCCTCATATTCACAGCTTTGATTACATTAGACTAGACAGGATTTCTCCACTGGCACTACCCGGGGGTAATGTGAAATGAGTTATGAACATTATCCACTCTGTGGTGTACATATCTGATGCCAAGGAAACCTTAATGGGGTCAAGTGGAATTTCATGCTTGAAGAAGCTCATATGCTTGGACATGACCCAGCTTCAGAAAATGAGATGCTTTTATGTCAGTAAAAAGGCTTTGGAGATGTAGTTCGTAGTAGAAAGTGACTGCTGTGTGAGGAAGCCTGGTATAACCCGTCCCGAAGGGTAGTCCTGCCTGTGGATGCAGCTTTTTGTCATTTACATCACAAACTGTTTGGCACATTAAATGGCTCTTATTCTTTCTGAAAGAGTGACTACAGCAGCCTAGCATGTTTGTTTCATTAACTGAAATGGATAACCTGATCTACAAGAGAAAGAAAAATAATACCAAGTTTCGCTTTTGAGCAGGTGGTAACCATGACTTGGATCTTCACATGATCTCAGCCACTTAAGAGAGAACAGAGGACACATCATCTCTTCTTAAATGAAAAGCTGAAGTTTTGATGACATCCTCTGAACTGCTGAGTAACAGCACAAGTGAAGCCTCACTCCTACACACACCTCTTCCCAAGGTGAGTGCCTGCAGGCAGCTCTAGTGTCCGATCTGGTTTAACACAGTGCTGCCCTCACTGGTGTATCAGGAAGGTTTCCAGATGCCCTATTTAAATATGTAAGGACTTGATGCCTCTGAAATCTTCACCCTCAGTCAAACCAGACTGACATTGTCTGAACCCAACAGGCTCAGAAGTACAGGGAAAGGGGAGGGGGAGAACAGTCAGATAGAAAGAGCGACCACATTTCTCATTTTGTTGAGAAATCAGACTAAAAATCATTAGCTAATTAAGATGATCATTTTTGCAGTCGAAACACAATATGTTGGTATTGACTGCTATATGCATAATCGATAATAATATTTAACATTGCTCTAACACTTTTTGTATGCAGCATGCACTGATTTAATCACTGACCAAGCAGTACAGAAGATGAAATTCTGATTTCTGCACAGCTTTTACATAATGACAAGGCAGACTTGCCTGATAAAGCCTGGACTAGAAGGAGTTAACATGGTGTGCACTCTTATGATGAAAGAATGTGTAATTGTCTAAAGATAAAATATATTTATTTTCTTTTAAGCACAGTAGCTTGTCCAGTATGCAGTCCATTACATCTGCTTGCCAAAGATTTGATCCAAGCCCGCTCTACATTTATTAAGTTTGCTTTGTGTAAATTTGTGGATTTAATAACAGAGGAACTTTGGGAGCAGAGTGTCCAGCAATCCATTTACTGCTGGCAGAGGCCGGTTACCACATGCTTCAAAGGAAAGCACAAGAAACCCTTTGTAGACTTGTAGGGAACAGCCTGTTCAGAGAAAAAGCCCTAATTAGTTCAGAAGATGGCTTGTACCCTGAAGCACAGGAGGCATTCGACAGTAATTAAATATAAAGAAAATTAGCATGTAGTTCATGAACCACACAAGCAAGACGACACAATGCCTGGTAGCACTGAAGTGAACTATTCTGGACGCCTAGAAATTAATACTTTTGTTATTAATATGACCTTTTCCTCAGCCCCAATTTAAGTCTGAAAGAAAAGGAGAAGGATGAGAATTCAGGAGCAACTGCAAAAGAAACCAAGACTTGCCAGTGGTGTGAGGAAGAGGCAGAAGCAGCAACTTCTGCTTGACCTTGACCTGGCACCCAACGGCACAGGATGCAGGGAGCTTCCCTTGCGCCTGCTCTCGCCCAAATCCTGTGGGAGGCACGCCAAACAGAGCACCAGATGGTTCCCACTTTGAAGAAAAAGGTGGAAAGGATTCCAAACAGCAGCTGAAGTTGTTCAGGGAAAAAGAAAAAACAAATGAACACATCACAAAGGAGGACATCAGCTAGAAAACATGCCAGACAGGCTGGATGGGTGCAGGGAACGGCAAGAAGAAAAGTAGAGAAAAGCAGTTGAAATGTGAATTTCCTACTGTAAGGTCCTATGAGAAGCCTGAACAAAGAGATGTAGAAAGAGCCAGACATGCAGGACATGCAGGCAGGAGCCTGGCAAGCCAATTAAAAAATAGCACTGAAAGGGTGAGAGGTAAAATGTCTTGTCAGTATAATGTGAGAGGTAAAGTGTGAGTGATACAGACCATGAGAATAACGATGGCATCTCAAGTACAAAGAGATACTCCACCCCACCAAAATACGAGGCGTTAGACAGAAGCAACAGTGGATATAAAAAGGATGTGCAGAGTAAATTCAAAACTGTTAAAGACTGCAGTGCTTGCCAACAGACTCTATCAGCAGGGCATGTCAGGTTGCTGGTTTTTCCCAAGCCAGGCTACATTTTACAAAGATGGGACATATGTCTGGAGGGACTGAGGAGGCTTGTATCTTTTTCATCTACCTCAGCCTAGAAGAATCTTTCCTTTGGGGCTATCATGTCTCATCACAAATGTCCCCACAAAGGATTCACTCTTCTCCCTATCATGACTGCACCAGAGGGCTTTACACTTAATGCTGTGAAACTCCTCCCACTTCTATATTTCAGTGTGCACCGTGACCTATTTCTGCTCACATCATAGTCTAAACCTTGTCTCTATTGAAAGTACCTCCTAATTTTTATCATTATATCTGCTCAAGAACATTGATTTTTTTCAGCCCTGCTATTACTTTTTCAAACTGTATATCAGTTCTCCTTTGGGAGTCCCTGTGAAATGCATCCTCCTACTCCCAGGTCTCCTGTTTTTCCTTTGCAATTAAACTTTTATGGTTTAGTTCCTTGGCGTTGCTTACAGCCTGAGATATGATTTCAGACCCTTTTTCCATGTGAGCATTTCTCTGGCATTCTCAAGCCATGGCCCAGTGTCCCAGAACAAGCCCCATAACCCTGGGAGCAGCAATGTCACTGAGTGACCATCCTTTCTGCCTCAGTGAAGAGTGCTGAAACTTTGGAAGAGGAACAAAGGTGAATTTCAAAATCTCAATATTTTTCACAGGAACACAATTCCTACGTCATTTCAATTTTCATCATTTATAAACCGAGCAACAAAACCCAGGAGCAGTGGGGAGGCAGAGTGGAGTGACTACCTTGCCAGACCTGGCAGACAGATGTGTTCATGCTCCTAGTATCTGATACGACAAAGGCACACTCAGCTAATCCCTGCTGGCAGCTACCATTTCAGCTTCTGCTTCTAGTGGCAACACAAGGCAGCTAATATCCCTTTAAATGTCTGGGAGATTCATGTGAAAAGAAATATGGGCACCTAACTGGAAAAAAAACACTACAGAGCCATAAATCCCAAGTTAAATTAGGAAAGACCTAGCACAGTATTGCTGGCAAAAAAAAAAAAAAGTGAATATATGTATAAATGGTGACGAGCTGCATGTTTACAGACAATCATCTTTAAGCAAGATATCTTTTGTCTTTAATAAACACACAGAGCTTTTTATATATGCCAATGCAGACAAACAAAGCAATCAATAATCCTGCTCAAGCAGGATTACTGCTCAAACAGTAGATACCAAGCCTGAAATTTTTTTTCCGGAGTTTATCAAATTATAAATGTGAAAGCCATAATGCTGTCTTAAAAAGCTATTCATAAATTAGGAATGACACAGACAAGGCATTACAAGTGTACAAAAAACCAGAACCCACCTTAAGTATAAGAAGGCCGCCATTATTATTTGCCTGCTTTTCAGACTCTCTCTTAGAGATGCTTATTTGCCTGCACTCTCTCTCAGAAACCAAGGTCTGGCAGCTAGGAGTCACAGCTTGTCTCAGTTCCTCCCTGCAGGTTTGGATGCAGACCCCACAGTCAGTTCCTACATCAAACAGCCCCAAAGTCTGGGGTAGGTGTTCCAAAGGCAGCCTAGCCTAAGCCTTAACAAGAGCTGACCTCATCTGCAGCTCACCTCATCCATCTCCCACCTTGGTATGGGTCTGGGTGTTTTCAATTACAAGCTGGAGTCCCCAGAGTAATAGGATTTTCAAAAAGCCTGTTTTATTTAGAGCCACAAGACTGGTGAGAATGGCGTTCTCGGACGTGTAGAGCCTATGCTCACCCTCTTATGCCTCCTCCTGCAGGTCCATCCCAGGCCAGCCTGCTCCTCTCCCTGCCACGCTCAGGGCAGAGCAGCAGCTCTCCAGCCCACAGCTGGGGCTGAGAGGCCCAGGCAGGCTGGGGCAGAAAGGCGGCACAAAGCCTTGGGGCTTTCACACCAACCACTTGCCGGGCAAGGCACAACCCTGCTTCTACTTTCCGCTTAACCCAAAAAAAACAGTTTATATCAGTTTACATTTCCAAGGCTATTATGGCAAGGAAAAGTGCCAGAAAGTTCCTTGTTTTGAAATGAAAGCCTACTTTACATGTTTAGCTCCTGCAAACAAATGCAGCCTAGACCATGTTTTGAGAGGCCCGAAGTCTAGCTCTGTGCAAGCGAGAGAAAAACTCGGGGCCTAAATCTTCTCAAAATACATGTTGAGTGTCTGTGATTACCAATGGAAATGTGCCATAACGTGCATCAATCTAATTTTGGAAGCAAAATGTCCAACTGGATGGCAGATTGCTGGTTGTTTTCTCCTTGCCTGTGATTCCCTGCAGCCCCCGTCACTCCCTCCATCCCTGCGTGTCCGCAGCCGTCGGGAGCAGTGCCTCCCGTGCGCGGCGCTTTCGGCACTGACAGGAGCCAGCCCTCCTGGTCCATGCCACTGCTGCCCAAGGAGCTCCTGATGAGATTGACGCACTACAGCACTTTGTGCTTGCTTTTCTCTCCTGCTCCCCAACCACACCTCTGCAAAATGTCCCAAGCCATTGTTGTCTGTTTCTGTCACTGTGCCATTAACCTAATTAGCAATAGGAAACAAGAAATCAAGACAGTGTTTAGCATGCTGAATTTCCAGAACAATTTGCAGCAGCTTTTGTCTGTACACAAGAGGATGTCATAAGAAGAGAAAAGCTGAAAGTTTATCTAAATTAATCTCTTGGAATCAGAAATAAGAAACAAATACAAACACTCAATAGAAAGCTTTATTAATTTCTGCATTAGCCGTGATTTTAATTCTTTGTGAGAAAAAAAGTATTAACAATGTGTTAAACATTCAATATTTAAAATTTCAGCATTATGCAAACCTGTAGTTACGTAGCAGAGATATTAAAATATTAACACCTATTAATTTTTTTTCTTTTTGAGGAGCTGGCCATGACTCTTTTAGCATGTATTTGCCTGGTTTATCAAGTTTAACAATTGTAGTGTGTCTCTGGACTATAGGGCTAATGTAATTAAATCCTATTAACACATCAGGAATAAAATCCTTTAATAGGCACATGAGGCTTTGAGAGGCAGCTCATTCCTGAGCACATTTAATATCCTTAAATTAAGCAAGTGTGAATGGGAGGATGAATCTTATTAAAAACTTAAATCTGATTATATTTGAAAATTATTGGTTTCTTAATGTAATAAATTATCCAATACAGACTAGAACAAATAATATATCCTAGCTTCACATAACTCCACTCTATAACAAGTGACAAACGAAATTAAGAATGACTGTGGGGCAAAAAGGAAGGTCTTTTTATAAAAGTCATTTTGCATAATGAAATACTTAAATCATTTTAACAAACACTGGGGGAGGGGACGGAAGATATATATGCAGATGAGGGCATTAGAACAGGACTCATTTTTTCTCTTCAAAAAGGAAACTCAAAGACAGTCGGATTGGGTTTTTTTCCTCTAAAAATGCCATTCTGACGAATTTGTTGTAAATTTTGAAAAGAGAAGATGAAGCTTATGTTGGTGGGAGCTGATTCCTTTTCCAGAAGGCTAATGCAAATGTAAACCATCTGCCACACATTCTGCTGATAAAGCTGTACTTCCGAACAATGGACCAACAGCACTGGAATACTAAAACATTAACGCAACATTAGGAAAAAGTTTTGGAAGAGATAATAACTTCCATAAAATAGAGGTGTTTTTACTGCCCCTTCATGTAAAGAGAAATTATTTATGGTAGACGGATAGATAGATCTGTATATAGACACATTTTCTTATGTAACATGCATGGGGCATAAATCAGGAATACTGAGGAAGAAGTAAGGGAGTCAGTTAATGAGATCCTCTGCTAAGGTACAAATCCCATTAAATCACTTATATAAACAGAAATACCTCAAAGTTTATGAACAGCATTGCTACTTGAAATGAAAGCTGGAATTGCCATTAGTCCCTGAACACAAATGTGTCTCTTCCTTTCAACATGGCACAATTTCAAACCCTTAGCAAGGAACAGCCAAGCAAGTAGTTGGACAAGCAGTAGTCTGAGGTCTTTACTCAGGATGGTGGACACCATCCAATCCTTAATAAATCCAGTAGAAAGTCCCAGTAGACTTTTAATCTGGTCCTATGTGACACATTTCTGAATGGAAAAACTGGGTATCAGAAAGCTTGACTTTCAAATCAGAGTAACCAAAACGATTTACTGTGAATTCATGCAAATAAAAATAGTTGACCTAAACAAAACACTACAAAAATATCCTTATGGAGATAAAAAACTACACAATTGATTAAACAACATGCCCCAAAATGGTTTCTTAAACTACTTTGATGATGGTAGGCACCAATGTAAGAATTTTTAGTGAAAGAATTTATGATATTTCTATCATGTAATGCACTAGCTTAAAAGTGTTGCCCTATTTCAGCACATTAAAATACTCTCAAGTGCATTTCAGGCTTGGCATAGGGCATCATATATGTATTCACCAGAACACATCTGGATATAAAGTAATTTGATCTTAAATTGCTAATGATTTAACCAGAAGACTTCGATATCCAGTAGTTCACTTAACTATGTTAATTATTCAGGCATCAAGCTGGGGGTGGGAGGCCAAAACTGTAAAATCACAAGTTAAAATTTCTTTAACATGCAACAGCAGTAATGCAAGAAAATAGCAGATACCTATGTGTTGAATAGACAAAATAAGTTCTTCTAGAAAAAAACAGGTATATAAAATAAACAACTCTCCTCCACCACCACCTTTGGTAGCCAGAACTCATTTCTCTTTAAATCTGAGGCAAAAAAAAATCCCAAGAGTTCTGGTTGTTTCTTAGATGGATGACAGATTTTGTTCTAATTAATCTAGAGCACTGTGTATAGAAACGACTGCAAAAGCAAACATGTCTATTAACAAAAAGCAGTGATTACTGCTTGGCATTTAGCCAGTAATTCTACATAAGCAATGAATTGATGCCTGCAACTGTCTCAGTGCCATATGGGTTCTGCTGTAGCAATGAATTGGATCCAACGCAAGGTTAAGATGTGTCAAATTTAACTGGGGTTTAATTGATACTGGTAAAGAGGCTCTAAATAAAGAAACAGTGTGTGTGCTATTAGAAACAGGATGCATGTCAGCCTACATCCCCCAGCTTGTTGGCAACAAAACTATGCTTAGAGATCCAAAGGAGTTTCCAAACTCCTTTTTTTTGCCTTTTTCTCTTTTTCTTTTCCTTTTTTCTTTTTTGATTAAAGAACAAACAAACAAACAAACAAACAAAAGAGACAACAAAAACTTTAGCTTAACAGGTTTACTATTGGAATTGAAAGATGGAACACTAATCAGGTGAACAGTGTTACTAGTTCCTGTTTATTACATGCTACAAATATCTTCACAGCAACACCAGTCATTTTGCCTGGCTGAAAATCCAAGCTAGTATTTCCATTCAGTTATGAAGAAACATCCCTGAACTACACAAGTGGCAAGATTGCACAGCTTACTACGCAAGAGCTAAAATGGTAATGTTACCTTCAAGAAGGATTCTCATTTCTCGATCAGCAACAGAATACTGTGTGACCCCTAATGTGCCTCAGAAGTTACTCATTGTGTACGATGGTTATTTTTGTTCCACTGACAGCTTTGGGGCAATGAGCCTTTTATCCAAAGTGACTCAGCATACTCAGAGCATAAAGACCCGAATTGCTCAGTGGGAGCGGATCAGTGCCCAGCCTGGGCAGCAAGGAGCAACTGAGAGTTATTCCCATCCATTTTGTGTTTGGAGTGAGTCAGCAACTGTGGGGTGCTGCAAACATCCACGCCTGGCTGGCTCCTGCGCTGTCAAGGACCCTGCTCCCTCCATGCTGACAAATCTCACCCCAAGTGGCAGCACCATCCAAAAGAAACCCAGCACCAGTCACTTGCCAAGCCCCTTCCAGCCGGCTTCAAAAGCACTGCAGCAACCAGGCTGCATCCAGACCCTCCTCGGCTGTCCAGGCTCACACCCTGCCAGGCCTGAGCTCCCAAAATGCCACTGTCCTCAGTGGCAAATGCTGATATTCATAACAACGGCCCCCCTGTGCAGACCTCAGGTGAGGAAAGGGATTAAAGTGATACAGGAAGAGAAACAGAAACCACTCTTTGGTTCACAGCTTTCCACGGCAAGGAAGAAGATGGCAACAAGAACAAAACTCCTGAGTTTTTCAGTTTTCAACATTAACTAAATTCTCGGAAAATAACGATGACTGTCCCTTCAAAACTCTTTAGTTTTTACACAATTAGACCAAACGACAGTGCCTATAAATACCAGATGGGAAAGAACAAAAACCACCAAGCCAAACTTTTAGTAGTACCCAGTGGAAGGACGAGCAGCATCATGCACAAGCTGAAATACAAAGAATTTCACCTAAACAGGAACAAATTTGTTGGTTGGTTGGGTTGGGTTTTTTTACAGTGGGAGTGATCAAACATTTGAAGAGGTTGCCCAGAGAAGTTGTGGAGCCTCCATTCCTGGAGATCTTTAAAACCCACCTGGCTACAGTCTGGAGCAACCTGATGTGGCTGTCCCTGTCCTGAGCAGGAGTCTGGACTGAATGGGCTCCAGACATCCCATCTCAATCACTCTATGATTTGGTGATTCTGTAAATTAGCATCACTTTAACAATGAGCCAGATCTCACTTTTCATGATACAAATCAAAAAAAGAAAAAAATTCTAGAGAAAGCTGATAAATAAAAATATGGAATGGAGGTATTTTTAACCTGTCTTCCACTTGTTACATTTCCAAAGATATACTACTTCCTTCTAACTGTTCCTCATGCTCCAGTGGTAGCAGCCCATAAATATCTCTAGTTTCCTTAAAACTGCTTTGATTTACTTCCTTCAAAGAGAAAAAAGAAAGAAACCACCCATGCTGAGACCCTACTGTACTGATGCTGGCTCAACTACACCTATCTCCTGTATTCTAAATTTTGTTTTGGAAATAGGTCACTGCTTTACCTCATTTTTGAGCAATACCTGGCATAGTGAGATCCATGTCATAAGCCAGGATTTCTAGGTATATCTCTATTAGCAATAAGAATTACTTTATTCTAAGAACAACCTTGATATATTAATTTATTCAATTAATATCTTTGCTTCTTCTTCCAAGACTAGAGTGATTCAAGTTACTGTTTACGTCTAGTTTGGCATTTATACATCAAATGGTATCAAGCTTTTATTTGGTAGCCTTTAGCCTTTTTATCTCAGCATTGAGTTCTTCTGATATTCTGTGACTATTTTGACAATTCTTTATCATGAGGCTTTATTGTGCAACTAATTTATTTTTCATAATCATTTTGATGCAATTTTGATACTTTTGCCAGCAGTGGAAAATGTTTTCTAGTAATTGTAATAGTTCCTTTTCACTTTGCTTTGCTGGCAGTGTTCTAATCCTGTAGGTAGCTTTCTGCATTGTTTTTAACCCTGCAGGGAGTAATGACTATGTGACATATTCAGCAAAGGAACCATTTACTGTAAAAGGACATTGTTCCATTACTTACACTAAGAAAAAAGCCCAAAAAAACAAGACAGAGAAACGGAGTAAAAGCAACTGTATCTGTACAGCTAATGTTTGATATTTGTCAGAAAGACATAACAGAGTTGTTGTTCTCTGTATGCAGACAGTAAAGTCAATACTATTCTACAAATAAATATATGACAAAGGAAAAAAAAAAGGTTGCTCATTGCTTATTAATGCCCAGTTATATCATGTGCTCTATATATTTCCAGCAAAATGCAAACCCTGGTCTCATGCAGCAAGAAACACAATGACAAAACAATTATTTACTACTGTATCTTTAATGTCTCACTGACTGTCTTGCCTGAAAAGTAGGAGTTTGATTTTCTTCCTCTCTGTCCTTTCACTGAGAGACAAGATTGCCATGTTAGCTCCAATTCTCTAAAACACAGTCTTGTACACTGGAAATCAGTATGGAACACTGCACTCACATCTCCCCTAACTTTTTACAGCCTTTAAATTGCCAGTCTTCTGACTACATTTCTTCAAACAATATTGCCATCTGACTGATATCAATCAAACACATTGCCCTTTGATGTCAGAACTCACAGAGTCATCCCACTTGACTGAATTTTGATTACCTCTGTATTCAGTCAAGTAATGTGCTGTTCTTCAAAAAATAAAGAAGCATAGCCACTGTGCATTTTTAATAAAAGGACTCTTGGCTCCTGTATTAGAAAAATAATGCCAAAACCATTAACTTTGAGATTCTAAGTTTTGTTAAGCATTAGCATAGCATGTATGTTTTGTTTCCTGAGTAGAGATGGATGTTTTATAATTTAGTATGAAGTGAAGGAGAAATATTTAGGGATTAAACTTCTAATATCGGGCTTTCATCTGTTGTGGCTCACAAATTTCCCACATCTCAATAGTCCTACAGTACCAGTACAGAGGGAATGTGCACCCATCTTTTTTCTTTTTTTTTAATTTTAATCTGTTCTACATTGAAGCATGAATCAAAAGCAGAAGGCTTTGCTCAACAGGGAAGGAAAAAAACCCACCAGATATTAGATTCCCTATTGTTTAAGTCAGGTGCAAAAAAGTGCACTAGCAGGCACAAAGGACAGGAGTGCAACCAAAACCCTGAAAACCACTGATCATGATAACTGCTGCATTTGGTATTTTTTGTTCGATATTTATGTTTTTCCTAAGCTCTTTTCTAACCCCTGCAGTATTCTCTGTCTCTGTGCTTTACTCTTTGCTTCAATGAATGCATACCTTTCTATTCTGCTACACCCACCTCCATCCCTCCACGCTGCCAGAAGGAAGGCAAGAATAGCAGACTTATGTCTGCAGGTCAGAAGAAGAAATCTCAGCAGAACTTCCTTTGCAAGCAGATATTTTTAAAGCTGTCCAAACAGAGAGAGCCATTAGCCATCTTCCAATCTGAGACTGAGCATTAGTAGATGGTCTTTGACTCCTGAACAGGAAAAAGAGACCCATTCCAGGACATGAGATCAAACACAGTCTAAGCATATCAAAGATAACTGTCTGCAGAGTAGGTAGAGACCAGTGCAAGTCACTTTCTCCTTGTATGTTAAAGGTGCTAAGAAGATGGGCAAGATTTACAACCTTAAGAAGGAGGCAGCCCAAGCCACCATCAAGTGGAAATAGTTCTCAAACTTGTAGATAACAGAACTGAAAAGATGACTTTCAAAAGACCCCTTCTAAGAAATAGGACCTCAGGCTGCTAAAATTCTATTTTTTTTCAAGCAGAAAACATCTTTTGGTAGGAAATTAGTAATTACCAAGCAAACCCAAACAAAAGGAATAGAAATTAAAAACAAAGCAAACAAAGAAACCCCCTTCCCGAATAACAACCAAAAAACCCTCTTTATCTTCCTAAGCTACCTAAACTTCCTTTATGGTAATTTATGTAACTGTTCTTGATTTGGTTATTGGTACACCTGCAGTGCAGTACCTACTAAGCATGCTGCTTAGACTCAGTAAACTAGCACAGTTTCTATGGTCTGTGTTTCAGACAGCTCTGTCTTTACTTATGTACCTCATGAAAATTCAAGTCTTTCACAATGCTTAGCTTTTGCTGCACTCTCACTCCATCACTGTTGCCAATACATAAAGTTCCTTGGCACATCAGGGCAGACAAACTGTTTCTCTGGATGGCTCATTTTTCCAGAAATGACATGTGTCACAAAGCAGCTCAGACTCCTTAAACCCTACATTCATTCCAAGCCACTCAATATATTCTCATGCCCTTGTATACAACCTTCAGTCCTTGAAAGGAAGAAGAATTAACTTTCATAAAATCAATCCTCAGTATTCCTAGCATAACTGACTGTACTGTCACACATGAAGTCTCTGCTTCTCCAAACGTCCTCCTCATCCTTTAGGGGCAAGAAAGGGATAACACCAGCTTTAGGAATTCACACCCTCAGAATAAGCACAAGTATTTATGGAGGTAGGAAAATGCCATGCCTTCGTGGCATGGAGAGAATGATGGCCTCCTTTTGCTGGAGATAGACTCTCTGAACACTTGCAGCATCATTTTTCCATTTCTGGGCCAGGAAAACTCACCCAGCCATTCTTTGCAGAGTCTGATCAAGCAATGTGACTTGCTTGAGGCTATACATAATTCTTAAGATTGTACTTTGAAGAATGATTTTAACACAAAAGGGATTTTTTTGCTCCTTTCAATCTAAATGGCTTATAGTGACACTTTATTTTATTGGTCAGCTACATGAAAAGATTAGGTCTGCCAGACATTACAGTACGTGGGTAGTGCTGATCAGAAAAAAAGAAACAAAACCAAAACCAAGATTTACAACTGTGGGTAGTTTATAACTCTGCTAGTCTTCCTTCTTAGTCTGCCTTCTCTAAGGCCATCAAAAGTTTCTTTGGAGTTGTTCTTATGACATGACTTCAACATGTAAAGGGATAGATCAGTATGAGTTTACTTTGCTTCTTCAAAGTGCTGTTCTTGCAGACACACAGGCTCTCATGACACAAGGAAACACTTCATGTTTTCAGTATCCATCACAAATGCTCCACTCACTGTCCCAGATTTATTGCCTGGCTGAGCATGTTTAAGCAGAAACAGCAGGGAAAAATGCAGGTGTGATGAGGTAAGAACCTGGGTGAGGAGGAGAGCAGGGCTGCCCTTGGCTGCTGCTCAGGGCTGATGTGGCACAGCCACCCCTGCCACCCTCTGGCCATCACAGCCTGCCCTGGGATGTTGCTCATCCAAACCAGGAAACCACCATGCTTGTTGCATTAGGAATTGCATTTCCATTTGGAAGCTAAAAAAATATGTAGTTCTACAGCATCCTATCTCCTGTTTCCAGAGCTCCTCACTGGCCCAGGATTTCTCCTTTCTTCTTTCTTTTTTAAATCTAGGAATGCATTTGCCTTTGACTATTAAAAAAAAAAAAAAAAAGAAGAAGAAGAATATGTAGAGAACTCAAACACCAAAATCCTTCAATCTCTAACCACAGGTATGGAATGCTCAACAACTAGCACAAAAGAGCTCCTGAATGACAGTAGGAAAAGCACAAATGTGACTGAAATGGCATTTACAAAATTAAGACTCAAATCTTTGGCACTTTCTAAAAGCATTTTTTGAAAGAAAGATGTGTTAGTGGTGCACTAGCATGGGGAATAACTCTCCTCCAAATCTCTGACAAAATAGCTCACTGAATGATGACTGGTAGATTTTGTATCATTCAGAAAAAAGAAATAAAAATCAAATTTGAGTAGCTGAGCATAGTATATATTAGCATTGAATGGTTATTATGTTCTGGTCAAGTGTTAGAAAGCTGTTAGAAGATGACGTCTGCTTTTCAGAAGAGAACCATACTTAAATGGGACTTTTACACATAAGTGATTCATGTTTTTAGCCATGCTCGGTCACGATTTTTTCAGACATATTTCTTCTTCCCCCTTCTGATAATCAAAGCCTAAATCTGTTGCAAATCTGATGGATACCACTCCATCCTCTGTCAGAGTCATGGTCTACTTACAGGTAAGAAGACACTTTTACTATTAGGTCCAAATCATTGCTTGGTTTTTTACACTCCTAAACACCAGTGTCCTACTTCCTTCTTCAGCCCAATCCCAACCTCTTAAATAATTCAGTCCAAGTTTCCACATTATGTGCAAATATAGTCATTTCTATTTGAAAGAAGGCAGGAAAATTAAACACAATATGTCATTCTAGAACAGGGGTGCTACTAAGATATTAATGACAATTAGCACACAGAGAGATATGCAGGCTATGGACTGGTTTAATGGGAGAAAATCCATAAACTCCCCCAGAAGATGCTCTAGCCAGTGCAGAAAATATATAAAATCCAAAAATTTAAAAATTAGCTAAATGCTAATTTTATCCACCCAAAGACTGGGGGTTGGTTGCAACAGCCAGTTCTTTCCTAAAGCCTGCTGAGTACAGAGAAATACAGAGATAATATGGAAGTTTCTTCTTGTGTTTTTTAGGGAATTAACAGAAAACATAGGGAAGAATTAAATAATATTTTCATTGGCTGGGATGTCCATTTCAGCAATTCGGAGGACAAAAGATTAACTTGAGAAGCTAGGAGGAGTTCACACTTACAAGGAGTTTCAAAAGTCAAGTGCAGAAGAGGTTAGCACCAGAGGATACAATAAAAAAGTAGTTTAGTCTATGATCCAAGGTAAAAGCATTGTTCTTTAAAAGCTTACACAATGCTGCAAAACTGTATGGTGTGCTGCCAGCAAACAGCTTCAATAATATGCTTTAGAAATGGCAGCTTTTGCTTTTGGTGCTTATTTAAAACTGGTTCTTGTCTC
The DNA here is from genome assembly GCF_024509145.1 of Vidua macroura. Taxonomy (NCBI): domain Eukaryota; kingdom Metazoa; phylum Chordata; class Aves; order Passeriformes; family Viduidae; genus Vidua; species Vidua macroura. The sequence continues at coordinate 15,387,661 of NC_071579.1, forward strand.
TTTTGTACCATTGCTCATCATGTGTTGCTGTTCTGGACCAATTCTTTCTTTTTTGATTTGATGTTTCTTGGATCCTGAATCCTTTAGCAACTTATCTTTTAATTGTCACACTAAACAGAACACAGCAGTAGTACTTCTTGGTTTTGTCCTTAAGTATTATTTATGAAGCCCTGTCAGAGGGATTGACCTTCCACTCTTGCTTTGAGTCAGCAGGTAGTGACCAAAGACTAGGTTGAGCCGTTTCTCTTGAAATACTTTTCCATCCCTGAGTTTCATGTTGAAAGGTTGGTAACTTCCCAGAAGCCAAGAGAGCAGCACCTTTCACTGATGGTGCTACAGGCCAACGTATGCAGGTACACACAGCACAATTACACTCTACTGCAAACAACAGGTGTTTTATTCCACTGAGGGGCTTTACAAACTGTGCAGTTTTCAATTCTTAACTGCTGTGACAAGTTACTCCCAGGAAAACTAAGCATGAAAGCTCAATTTTACCCTTCACCAGTTCAGAACCAATTGTTTTATGAACCCCATTAGGAAATATTTGTTTATGGACATGTTCCTCTGGACCAGAACCTTTGTATTTCTCTACTATTGCTTAGGATTTCTCTTCCGCCATGACCCACTATGCCCATCTCTGGACAGACAACAGCACAGGCCAGGAACTGTAATTTATTTCAGTTACACAGCACAATAATTTTGAGTCTATTTTTTCCATTCTGCAAGGGAAAATACCTTTTAAAACAATAATATACACAAACAACCAAAGTCCTGAAAAGATACACATTGGCTGTTTTAATTGGGAAATTCAGAACAGCTTTAGCTGTAGAAAGTATTTTAAGCTGAAAAAAAAAAAAGTAAAAAGAACAAACCAGTGAATAGCTGCATTTATAACAGTTCTGCACTGCCTTCACAGTGGCAGCATCTCTGTGAAAACAATCATGGACAAGTTCAAAACAGGCACTTGCTGATATGCTACTCTGAAGGTAGCCAATATTTGGGGCCATTTTTGGAAATTGACAGCCTACTGAAGGCTTGGATAATCTGTACTTTTGCCATTTGGTTTTCAAATGCAGAATACAAGCTCAACAGCCCTTACAAAATATTGCAACTGTGGAGTGATGAGGGCATATGCTGATAGAAAGACTTACTTCTGGTTCCAGCTGTGCAATGTCCTCACATCTCAAACATACAAAGGAGGTGACTCTCCCATTTCATTCATTACTACAATCCTGACTTTAATTCTTTCTAGATATTTTGCTAGGAATATGCATTTTCAAACAAAGCTCACTCCAAGCTGTGCCTTTGGCAGCACGTGGATCACCGCAGCAGTTCTTGGAAACCTTCATTCCTTGCAGAAGGCTCAGTCTGCTCCAGAGCTCCTACACAGCCACGTAAGAGCTTGCAGGACAGGAGGATGTGTGGCACTGCCCATGCTGGCACTGCCCATGCTGGCACTGCCCATGCTGTGCACAGAGGAGCATCCCCACTCGTGCAGGCACCTGCAGTCACGTGCTGCAATTGCCCACGGTCCATTCTATTTAAAATTTTACTGCCTTCTCATATCAGCTCCAAGGGCCAGTAGAATTATAGAGATATCCAAAAAGGGGAACAAGAGATGGTTGCAGATCCTCCTGCCCTACTGTAACTTAGAGCCTTTACATCCCTTCCTGATGGCTGGCTGCTCCCTTCACCACCACCATGCTTTTACCACTAGACAGAAAATGATGAGGCAAGAGGAAGAGGCCTGCAATCATGAAGCAACCCAGTGATAGCCAAGCTAATAACATGAAATAAAACACATTGTGCTTCCCTGCTCCTGTGAGAGAAAATGATGAAGCACAAACCCAGCTCTCATCATTCAGGAGTCTGGCTTAAGGAAAAATAAAAGAAACCCCACATGATGGCTGAAGAAAAGGATTTTGGATTGTGCTACAAAAATAGCTCCATTTTCTGTATTCCATAACTGACCAATTTTAGGTCTTTCTTCATACCCACACCTGTGAAGTTGTCAAGCCTGGTAAAAGTGAAGGGGTCCTACATTATTTAACAATAAATCACACTCTCAGCAAGGTGTAACAGCAATCCTGTTTAAAGAAAGCACATGTATGTTGTTTTGCCTGTGGATTATTCCCTCTAATAACTCACAAAGAAACTCTTTGTTGCATTGTCTATATTCCAAGAAAAACCCTGATGACTGTAATGAGGGAAGACAGTTGCCTTCTCCTGTTTACTTATTACCTGTAAGACTGCTCAAAAGAGTGACAATTTTATTGTGTTTAGTCTTTTCCCCAAAAGCTAAATGGTAAGAAATGTAACCAAATAAAATGTCTTTGCAGTCCATTTCATAATCTTTAAGATAAGATTTTACTTTTTAGTAGACTTCTACCTTTTTTTTCCAAAACAGTAAGTATTTATGACCTGTCACAGGAAAAAAAAATAGAAGAGTTGAAAAGCTCTGACTCACCAATTTATTGCTCCTCATCATCACCTCTGACCATGGCTGGATCTTGTAATTTAAACTTTTATTTCATTTATTCTTTGAGCAGTCTGACTTCTTGGGGAAACACAAGAGCAATCAAAACCAGGCTAAGAAGCATCCTAAATACATAACATTATATTCAATTTGTCTTTAAAAAAATTTGCAATTTCTACTGTCTCTGACTTAGCATACAGAGACTACATATTCTTTGCTATTTTATAAAAGAGCTCTTCAAAAATAAACAAAGGCATAAGTCAATTTTTGAGATGCAGAAGTGTTATTAGTACCTGAAATTTTAGTTTCCCACTGTAAGGCCACATTTCTTTGCAGCAGTTCCATTTTTATCAGGGTTTCATCAGAGTACCATGATAAACAACTGTTGCATACCCCCAGGCTCACAAGCAGCTGAGTAAAAATCTGAAATTTCAGGAATGTACAATTGCTAGATTTTTAATAAATACACTGTGTCATACAGCTATATATAGCAGACATATATAACATATTAGTATTAGAGGCACATGCATATTATATAACTTCATTCTAATAATGCATTTATACCCTGATTTATATGAGCTTAATCATAAACAGAGACAAATTAAGAAGTGCATAATTACCAGCTCGGAGACCAGCACCTACTGTTCTGCACAGGGATTAATATTTTACTTAAAAACCACTGTGTAATTTGGAAGGAAATAATCTCTTTTCTCATGTTTGCATTTCTCTAGCAAAAGGAAGTGATTAATGCTCAAGATATTTTCTACGATGAAAGAATCTGCTTCCTCCATACCTTTTGATTTACTCTCTCCTATTTTTGTATTTTGATAAAGTCCATCAGGACTGCTCTGAATCTTTGTAACTAACCCAGTTCCTGAAGTCCTCAGGCTTCATGCAAACCATTATTACTTGTATCCAACCATATTACCAATTGCTCCAGACACAAAGCAGCTCCTTGCAGCCACACTACTCTTTTATTTAGCCTCAATATTTATTTAGCCTCTTATAAGAAGAAATATAATCAAGAAAAGGCACCAGAATTCACCATGCAAAGAGATATTCATTGCATAATTTTATGGCAGCAGCCTTATTTCCTACCAGTTGTCAATGTGTTGGATCACAAGTTCCTTTCTCTCAAAATCAGTACAGCTGACTTCTTTCTCAGAAGGTTTTCCAACACACCCAAGAAGAAGAGAGTCCCCTGCCCAGTGCTGCACAGCAGAATGCTTTGCCAGGGAGGGCTGCAAGGGGCAGCAGTGGAGGCACAGGGCTTGCCCTGCCTCCCATCCATCACCACCCAGCCAGGTACCACCTCACTGAGGCACAAACACCCACCCAGCAGGGATCCCCCCCTGCCTGACTACAAGACCATGCCTTCCCAAAAATACAGAGCGCTCCCTTCCCTGTCCTGGAGGCTCACTGCACAGAAACCAAAATCCTAAACCTCCACGGTGCCCTTGGTCTTTAGCCCTTTGTCCCTCAGGCCATGTCAGCACACAGCAGACTCGGGCTGTGTCTCCCTGCCCTCCACACCCAGCTGCAGCAGAAGAGCCACATGGAAGGAAGCTCCTACCTGCAAAAGAGAAACCCCAGCCAGACCTTACAAGCCACATTTGACAAGAATGCTGTCACCTGTTTGGCTATGACACCTGCCTAAGTATAAGTTAAATATCAGAAAACACCCAGTTTTAATGCTAATTTGAATATTTTTGCTAACACTTGTTGAAAGGAGATGACAACTTGCCAGGAGCACAAATGCTTCAGGAGACACTGCATCCCAGTCTGACTAACAGCATTTATTCCCTGCAGCTTATAGCTCAAAATGGGATAAATGCTGGAAAATCTTTCAACTCACAGCACACAGGAGCCACCGTAGAAAGCAATGTTTGTTTTAGAAATAAGATTACAACAGTGATTCATAAATATTTGCATTTTATGTCTTTCTACAAATGAGTTGGTAAGTCAATCCATGTAGGAATGAGATTCTTCCCCTACAAGGGGAATGAGGCAAAGAATTTTAACTGCCTGTGAGGTCTGGCCACTTTTTCCCTCTCTGAGCTCTTTCCTCATTTTGTGCAAGCGAAAAGTTACTAGCTTTTCTTTTGCACATCTTGGAGCTGTGTGGGAAAGGCAGCCATTCCCAAAAAGCAACAGAAATGGCAGGAATAAAGCAATGGTCAATTCCAAAACAGAGCTGATGATTCAGTCACCTTCCTGTAGTTCCTTCCCTCTGTTGTACAGAGTGTAAATACTTGGCTGCCACAAAGTCAACATGCTCCAGCTACAGGGTCTAAAGAGCACAACCAGACTTACAAATACTTTTTACTGTGATATTAAAGAAATCCCTAGCAGTACTGGGGAAAGCAAAAGGCTCATTAGCTCTCAACAGGGATGCAGAATAATGCACACTCTCAAGGGTGCTTTTCCTGAAGTCCAGGTATCCGAAATGCCAGTGCCACATTCTCTTCATCCTTCCTGACCTAAGGATATGTGGAGGCTGGAGATCCCTCTCCATGCTGATGAATAGCAAATCAAGAGTACATGGAATTGTACTGAGTCACTTCTCTCTCCTTCCTCAAACACCATAGAAAGAAAGGGAGGGAACACAAAAGGTTGAAGAAAAACAATCCAAGTCACAAACCAATGATCACATGGCAGCCCAAAAGCAATGTGGTCACCTACCAGTGCACAAAGCAGACAGCATTACATGGAGAAAAAAAAAAAAAAAAAAAAAAAAACACCTAAGGCAGCAGCTCACAGCCAAAACAGCACAATACAGCCTTCAGGGCACAAGCCTTGTGGGCTTCCTACTCAGCCACGATGTTACTCTCCCAGGCCTCCAGCATAAGGGTTGCCTCTCCTAGGGAAAGAGAAAATGTCAGGTGCAGGACTTCACTTAGGAATAAACACCCTGAAGCCCTCCTTTCCCACACTCCTCTCCAGACACTCCCTCCTTCATCCAGATACAGGTGTGCTCACTGGGCAGTTTTGCTCTTTTTCCACACTGGGTTGGACTCTTGAACAGGCAAGAAAGTGTAAGGGACAGGTGGCTGCTGCAAACACATCAGCAGGTGTGTCCTCCTGCTCTACCCAAGGGAAAGGGCTGCCTTCAAGAGAAGCTTGCTCAGTGAGTAAACCAGGCTGAGGAGAGAGATGAGCATACCTAAAATGAAGGAAAATAAACACACTAGCAAACATAACAAAGAAACTATCCATGTCTACCTACCACAGGAACAGACTTACACCACTGAAACAACATGGGCACATGAGGAGGTGCAAATGTGCTTAACCCAGCAACCAGAAGTGTGTTGCAAATCACACTGAGCCAAATGCACGCGCTTAATCTGGTGGCAGTAGTGGTTCCCTTCTCCATTCTGGACATTAATTCTTTTCTTTCCTTATCCCGTGCACCTGGCAAGCTCTGTGAGATATCTTCCAAATTCCAGCAAATACACCAATTTCTGACCATTTGAATGAGGCTGTTGCTAAGCAACACCTTTTTCCTTTCTCTTTTGGTTTGTTTTTTTAGGGTTGGTTTGGGAGGTTTTTTTGTTTTGGTTTGCTTTTTTCTGTTCAATTGAATTTACAAGAAAAACAACATAAGATTAACAATCTCAATTTCTTTATGAAAACAGCACCTCAAAAAACAGCTCACTTTTGTGGAGACTAACTGTATTCCTATAGTCTTCAAATAAATTCTTTACATGAAAAACAATTTTCTAAATAATATGATGTTACTAATTCTTACCTACAGGCCATTTTATACTTTTGGTGGCTCCAATGCTAATCAGCTTCCTTACATCCATTTTTTTTCCTTCCCACCCATGCATCTGCTCCTCTGTGTGAAAGATGGAGAACCCTTTTCCCTAACTGAGTTATGGTAAATACGTGAGAAAAAAAATCCACATAAGAGATGACCCAAAGCATGCAATACTAGTGGGAGATTTTCTTTTAATTTCAACAGATTTTGGATCTGAAAGGAGTCAGACCATTTATAAATTTTCTTGCAAACACTGCACATAAAATCATGAAGCTGTTTCTGTAAGCAGCTCATTAATTTAAAAGGGTGGCTGATCCCTGAAGGGAAGACCCACTTCAACAGGAAGGTTCTGATGTCACGCCGGGATTTCATTAGTGTACCGGCTAGAAAAAATGCTGAAATAAAATGTAAATAACTAACTAATTATGCATGCAGTACAAAATGGAGCGCCTCCAAAGTAATTAGAAATGTCCATACATGGCAGTCGGAACTGCAAGCTGAGCACAGAGGGTTCGTGCTCTCCAGCTATGACAGCAGAGCCATCACAGAGAGTTTTTAGGCTGCGGTGGGGCAAAAAGAGCTGGCATTTCCTGAGTGTGCAGCCTGTGACTACATTTAAATTAACAAAATTACGGGGGACTGAACCATTGCCAAACCAAGATATTCTGGGTTCCTTGTCTGTCAGAGACTCGTGTTAAGGAAGGCTGAAATCTTACACTAGCAGAGAGTTAGAAATGGATTGTTTTTAACAGAGCTGAACCTCAGTAAAGACAAATATAGTTCTGTATATTGTGAGTGAAAATGGTGGGAGCTACGAGAGAGGATGAATATAGTGACAGGTCAGGAACTAGGATGTTTCCCCTTCCCTTCACCAATTAAAATTTTCTTTTATTTTCATGTCATTATTCTACCTGTAAAACCAAAGGATTCAATGTAAATTCTTCTTTTATATATATATATATATATATTTAAGAACTCCTTGTTAGATCTTTTTAATCCTTGGCACAAAGAGATGCAATTTTGAAATTATTTTCCTTCTAATGAAAGTACCGTCTTTGCTAGGAGATGTAGGAAACTTTCTTTGTAGAGAATACAATTATGCAGAATGGCACAAATTTTGCTGTCATTTGTAATCCTAAAACTCCTGTGGAGCTATTGAAGCTACATGGGCATTTCAGAGAAGAATCTATTTTAACTCTTAGACACTCTCTGCTTTTTTACAGCAAGAGCTGTCACTTCCCACTCAATTCTTCTGCCAAGACATCACTTCTCCTCTGCTGCAATCTGAACTGAGCCCTGCTCTGTCACAGTGATGTGATGCTCACTACCTGGGCCAGAGGTTTCATTCTGTAAGTCACACCTGTAGAAGCATTATTAGCAGCCAGAAGAAACACCATGCAAGGCTACTCAGCCTGTGCGTTTTTCCCTTCTAAAGCCTCTCCTCCATTTGGATTTAGAAAGTGGTAAACTAAGGAAGAGTTTCTCATGTCTCTTGTTCTTGGCTGGGTGTTGTGGGTGCTGATGCTAGTCCCTTCTTTTTGGTTTTTTGTCATACCATAATAAATCACTCATCAGTTTTAAGGTTCTTTATGGTTTACACTATTGTCACCCAAGCCCCTACATTTCCTCCTATAGATCAGCTTTCTGTCCTTCTTGCAAAAGTCTGTCTTGTCATTGTCTTTGTCACAGCTATTCATAACATCTTCTACTCCTCCTCCAAAAATGCTTCTATCTAGGAAAGCCAGATTCCTCCTCCTATCTTCAGAGATATTTAAAGTATTACATGTTACAAGAGGCTTTCCAGCTCAACTAGCAACAATTTTCCATATGTTTGTGTAATTCCTTATATGCCACAGGTCTCTCATGTCTAACCCATACTGGATTAGAAAGCCTTGACCCCCATCTCCCCAAGGATGTCCTGTGTTTTACCTCTTTTGCACCTTTAGGTGAAAGCAGAGCTTGGCCACCTCCCAAACCAAAGTCCTGTTCTGAAGTGGCATCAGGTCTAGTTACTAGGAACTCCTGCAAAATGAGAGCCATCATCATCACACTTGGCACAGTAACCTACATTTTGGAACAGATAAAGTGCAAACTGCTCTTATTGCCTAGTTTCAGTCTCTTGCTCAAGTCAGATTTCTGATGTATGCCCCTGGAGCAAGCACTGCTGTTCCCCTGCTCTCACCTCAGGTCAGGAAACGCTGCTTTATTAATAACTGAATTTAAAGCCAAATAAATGTAAGGCAAGTAAACATTCCTTTCCAAAGAAAGAAAGAGCTGATTATCTGATATTTTACCAGTGCCTTCTGGTAAGATCCCAGGATGATCATGGGCTCAGTTGTGATTTCTGAGCAGTGTTTCTTAAAGCGTGATGTTTGTTTACCTTGGGTGTTTGGGCTTTCTAACCCAGGACTGATGTTCCCAAGTGTTAAGGGAAGGAGCCTGCCCATTGGGAAGAGCAGAGTGGAGCCAGGCAGGGATGGAGTTGCACACCAGGCTGCCCATGCAGCAGGCACAGAGCCCAAGGTGCAGGGCCAAGGAGGGCTGGCCTCACACGGAGCCCAGGCTCACCCCTACAGGATGCCACATCCACAGCGTGGGGGAGTTGCCATGGGAACTTTATTTTCCCAGGCAAAGCACACAGATGCATGCAACCCAGCAGCTTGCTCACTGTAAATTACTGGTTTCTCAAGAGCTCAGTAACTTATGGAGGCGCTCCTTCAGAGGTTGCTTGAAGAGTTATGAAATAAACTCTTTTTTGGGACACTGTAATGACACCTGTGCCACAAAAGGCAGGAGTTGGCCAGAGAGAGAAGGGCAGGGGGATGGGGGTGCTGGGGGGGGCAAAGGCCACCTGGCACCCCTGCCTTCAGAGCTGCTGCACAGCCATGGAAACACAGGGAAGCAGTTAAAGGAAGCAAGTCCTACGTAGAAAAATGTGTCATGGAAATAAAATTTCATCTTAAATACATTGTGAATATTGTGAATTGATTGATCAATTATAGCAGACTTCAATGAAATCACTACCGTAAGTTCCTAAAACCCACAGGAGTTTTTTTAATAGCCTACAATTTTAAAACCACCTGCAAGTTTAAAAACATACCTAGGCTGCAGCTTAGAATTGAGAACGGGGCATGAACAAGGTGAGTTTACTGTAGTATGATTATTAAATAAAAATAAATTATCTTTTCAAAGTTTTGGAAGTGAAAAATAAACAGTTGAATAATGCAGGTGCATGCTGCATACCCTTTCACAATGACCAACAAAAAAGGTTAGAAATCCCTTGCGCATAGAACTTAGTTACCAAAATAGACTGAAAAAAATAAATGAACCAAAATCTGTACATCCACAGTCAATTATTTCTCTGCCTTTATAAACTCTTCATAAATAAACATACATTTTTTAAACTAGAAATATTCTATTCTGTTGAAGTCACAGGGTGAACACTGGATTCTGAAAAGACAATGGATCCAAAGGGCAAGACACTCAAATTTCTCTGGGAAACATTTGCTGTGCGAGCAGAGCATTTACAACTCTATGTGCAGTCTTTGGTATTTTGGGTTTTTTTCCCTTTCTTTTTTTAGAAGATAAAGAAGGGGGGAAGGGGAGAGTGCTGCTTCTGGTTTACAGGCTACAAGATGAGATTTGCAACATGCCATATTTTGTGTGGTCTAGCAAGCTACTACTGGTTCAGGGAGCAGAGTATTTGCAACTGTTTTCCTGGATAATAACACCCCATGCAAGTGTTTTCTAACCAAATCATATAGAAGGTTTGTAATCCAAATGTATTAATACTCAAATAACTTTGTGTTAAAGCAGGTAAAAAAATGCCAGAGGGAAAACAAACAACAAGAAATCATGTTTGAGGAAGAAAACCAAACAAACAAACAAAAAACAAGGAGAGTGATGGAAGGTGCTACTGCTATTTTTATCATGCAGCGAGGTGTTTTGTGAGGACGTTTACATCCCTGCAAGATAATGTTAAATTATAACAATATTTTAGCCATTCAAATCATTAACAAGTCGATTTAAACTATCTCCTACTGAGGATTTGATCTAGGGGTAGAACACACAAGAAAGAAGAAGGAGCTTCACTGCTTGCTGTATTCTGGAAGTATTACTTAAATTATATTCAAGCCATCAGATAATTATGAACTTTCTTTTCCTGTATATTTATATGGAATATTTATTGAATTGCACAGTGTGCTTTTACAATAAAGTGCTTTTTACGTTGGTTTCTTTGTTCATCCAAAATAAAACTGACAGTTATCCTTTTATAACCTATTCTGAGAACATTTTCTCTTCTTTGAAACTGATTGATGCACTACTTTAAATGTTCCTGCAAATATCGTTTCAATTCAAGTTTCTGCATAATGTAATAAGAAGATAAAAGAATTCTATACTTCAACAAGAGACATTACAAAGCAACTAAAGACATTATCAAGGGCATTAACAAGCTCCTAATAGCAATAAAACCTTTTAACTGTCTGATGTAGAACATGCTCCCACCAAACCACCACATATTATGGTAATTGGCTCCAATTTCTGAATCTTTCATTGAAAAGTTACAAAGAGTTAGGTAGAACTGAAAAATGAACCTGGAATTCACAGTTCAGTTGCTTATCTTCTTTTTGTTATTGTTATGATGGTGTTTTCTGTACAATACACAGAATCAGCATGAGTTCCAGCTGCAGCAGCATCATTTTATATTCTGCTCTAAGGTTCCTGAGTCTCCTCTTATTCTTGTTTCTCAATATTTAAAGGTATATGGTTTTAGTCCTTCTAACAGCTTATCACATAAAGACTATTACAATGTGTGAATTAGTCATATTTTGGCAACCTCATTTGCTCGTTCACTACAACACTGAAACTTCAGAAAATTAAATAGAACTTAACTTCAGTGTTCTAATTTACCTTAGGAAATAACCTGGGGTAAGTCGCTTACTTTTCTTTTTTGGATTCTCCTCTCAAAAACATAGAAGTTCAGGCTTCATCCAGGGTCCCGTGAAAATAAATATAAAATTCAGTACACAATAAAAATGAAACCAGAACCTGCAGCAGAAAAGTGGAGAAGAGACATGAGCTGCCTGGTGATTACCCTGCGGTGTAAAGCCACGTGTCCTGCTGACACGTCCATCGCACCACACCATTCCTCACAGGCTGGCAACCTGTTCACTGGAGAAGGAATCATGGTCCAAAAAAGAAGTTGTCATTTCATGTCCCTGGAACTATCCTGGCTTAAAGGACAAGATGCCAAGAAAAACTATAATGCAAAAGAAAGGGCAAGGAGAAAAAAAAAAATCAACCAACCAACCAACCAACAAAATTTACAAGTTTGTAAATTTTTCCAGCCCAAAGCTTGGTGTTCAGATACCACAAAACCTGCCAGGCTCCATTAAAATGACAGGCAAGGTTTAAAGAAGAAACACACACTGGAAACACCAAACAGGATAACTGGACTCCACATACCTCTCTCTCAGAAGAGGGGGCAACTACCTCATTTCTGAAGTTCTGGCTGATGGCCGGAAAGACAGTAGCTGGGACTTCAGTGAGATCACAAAAGCACAGCATGCAATTTCTACCTAGTCTGGAAAAGCAGTTCTACTATTTCCTGTAACACTGAATGGCACAATCCTTTCATTACAGTGTAAATTAAAGCAATCTTTTATTATTTCCATTATCAAAAGCTGTGTTAATTAGACTCACTTAAAGGTTTGTTAAGGTTCTTGACAACAGAGCACACAACTATTACAGTTATAAATACGCTTTCAGCATGATTACTGATAAACTCCTGAAACCTACTCAAAAGTAAAACAAAACCAGGACAAACAAACTCATTTTCTCCCAAAATGCTGTGACTATGGTCCTTTTTCTGCAGCTGTTGTAAAAGTTTTGGGGGATTAAAACAAAAAAATTAAACAAAAAACAAACAAACAAACAAAAAAACCAAAAAAAAACCACAACACTTGAGGAGCAACAGACCAAGGACACCAATTATGAAGGTGAAACATTTTATCAAAGCATTTTAATTACTTTGACTTCACTTCCAGAAAACACAAAATGGACTTTTTGCTTGATACCAGATTTTCTCCATAAATTGCAATGAAATCTGTAAAGCCTTGCCTTTGCTTATTCCAATCTATTGTATCTCTGGTGTAAACTCATTAACTATTACAAGTGAGACATTAGCCTTGAGAAAACAATAAATGCATTACTCAATGCCATATTACCTTACATATTTCTGCATTGAAGGAAAACCTAATGTGGTGGTCTCCATCCCAGATCAACCTTTTGAATGGTAGCATTGCTAGAAATATTTTTAGGGCATTTTAGATTAATTCCAATGTTAAAACAATACATTTTCAAAACATTATTTTACAGAAACCAAGCAGAAAGAAGCCAGCCACTCCAGAGCACGGGAAGGGGAATAAGCTGGCATCACGACACTGTCTTTGGCATATAGCCGAGATAAAAATCGCGCTGATACCGCCTCACGGAAGGGAGACGCGTGAGTTATCCCCTGCGAACACGTTCCTCTCTGATCATCGCCGGGGCTGAGCGGCACTCGGCCCTTCACAGCGCACCGGCGGGCGACTTTAAATCACCGCGCTCATGCCTTGGGGGGAAAAAATTTACAAAATTAAAAATAATAATAATAATAATTCTTTTAAAAATAAAAAAAAAAAAAAGGAAAGAAAAAGGAAAAATATCCCGTGCGGTTCGGGGAATTAATTAATTAATTACAGCCCGCATGCAGGGGCTGGCGGGGGGGGGCGGCAGGGGCTACGTGCGGAGCGGGGCGGGGGGCGCTCGGAGCGGGGGGAGCGGAGCGCTCGGAGCGGAGCGGAGCGCTCGGAGCGGAGCGCTCGGTGCGGAGCGGAGCGGAGCGCTCGGAACGGAGCAGGGAGCGCTCGGTGCGGAGCGGAGTGGAGCGGGGGGCGCTCGGTGCGGAGCGGAGCGGGGGGCGCTGAGTGCGGAGCGGAGCGCTCTGTGCGGAGCGGAGCCCGGGCCGGCCCGGCCGCCGCCGCGGTGCTCGAGCAGCCCCTGGCGGAGCCGGGGAGGCGCTGCCGCCGCTCCGCCCGCCGAAGGGGCAGCTCCGGCCGCGACACCGCCCGCACCGGCCCGCCGGGTCCCGCTCCCCGAGACACGTACCGCTCCCTTCGCCGTGTGCTTCCACACCGTCTGGCTCCTTCTGGCACTCAGAGAGGGAAAAACCAATGGGGAACGTTCAAAAATGTCTATTCGTCTCGTTAAAATGCCGTTATCTTCAGACAGGTGATTTACCAGACGAGCTGGCAATTCCACAAAAATTTCCCCTCAAAAACTTCCTCCGATCGCGGCCCTTGCTGGGTTTAAAAGGGCATGTATGATATTAGGCGTCGCATATGGATCCCGATTTTAGGCAACGAGCCCTCGTTTAACGAAGAGCCCGGGAGGAGCCCCGGAGTGCCGGGGTCACCCCCGGCAGCGGCCATCTCCCCCGGCTGGCAGGGGAGGCGCAGCTGCCAGGACCCCGGCCCCGCGCTCCTGCCCCGCACCAGGACGTGCGGGACTCAGACTGCTCCACAGCCCCGGCCCAAACTTGGTTCTAACAAAGACTGTTGAGCGCTGCAAGACTGAACTGCTCCTTCAGTACACGGGAAAATAAAAGGGGTAAGATCGGACAGTTTCTGGATAGGAAAGTCAGTTTGATTATGAGTTTAAAAGATCAATGAAATCAAATAAATCACTGAAAGGGGGATAAAAAGTTCCACTGTAAGTTTCTACTAAATGTCACTTTATTTGAACAAGAAAGGGAGGAATGAATGTGAGGAAAGCAAACAGTGTGAATAATCTCAGCCTAACGATTAGTAATTGCTACTTACCTGACATCCGAAGGCCCCTCGTGAGCCCCGGGGACAGGGCTCTGCAGGCTCTGGCGGGGCTGCTCTGCAGACTCGAGGGGTTCATGTTAAACCCCAAGCATGGGGGCATCGGGCTCCTGCACGTGGGGTCTCTACACAATCTCTTCTACATCCTTGTAATCCACTAAACACAGCGCCCTGGACACAATGAGCCTCACACAGGAGCCACTGCTCAGTGCTGGGTGCCTGCTCAGGAGCTCAGGCCACTTCACCATGACACCTTGCACCAACATATCTCGCAATGACCTCTTCATGAGGACAAACCAAACCACTACATGCCATTTCTTCTCCGAATCCTGCCTTTTTTTACAGGCAGAGCTGTGCAAGCACAGACCCATCCATGGGTTAGGACAGCACCAGCAGCTCGTGTGCTGCCCCTGAGCTGTGGGAGCTGAGTGCAGGAACTGCCGTACTGTACTGCTGGAAGTGAGAGATGAAGCACATCTGCCTAAATCACAAACTCTAGCACAATGCATGACTCATTCTAGCACCTAGAAAAGGAATTGCTTTTGCTCAGGTGGCACCAGCAGCTGAATTTTACAACCAGTTTTCCAGCTTTGCTTGTTTCCTCCCATATGAAAAAGTAGGGCCCTGCATTTTTCAGACTATTGTTGAAAGTTGTCTATTTCACTGTGCCTGCATGGTACTTAAAACACAGCCCATCACAGACCACCAATTTTTCAAAAATAAGTGGGCAAAATCAATCTCTAAAAAACAAAAATCACAAAAAATCTCAAAAAGGGAAAAAAAGGGGGGGAAAGAAAAAAAAGACCTTTAAGGGCCCCATCTGAAGTTACAAATATCTCCAGGGTCATTCAAACACATAAAAGCAAGTAAATTAGCACACAGCATTATTTTCAAGTAATTATCCAATCCAACCAGAACAAATGCAAATGGTTAAATTTAATCTAAACAGACTGCACAGGGCAAACAGATTCTGGACTAGGGAGTCCACAGAAACCTAAGTGTTTAAGAGTCACAACATTAGAGTTTCTCACACTGAATTTTTGAGCAATGTATTTTGATCAATTCTTCTTCCCCCTTTTTATATTCAATTGTCAGACAATTGAGCTTGGAAGGGAGCATGGGAGTCCATCCTATCCAGCCTGTGCTCAGGACAGGGTCAGCCAGGAGACCAGACCAGGTGACTCTGGGCTTTGTCAGGTTCTCAGAAACCTCCGAGGGCGGAGGCTGCAGAGCCTTCCTGCTGCACTGCTAGAGCTCCCACCCATCATGGAGAAAGGACCCTCCAATGGGGAAAGTGCCTCCAGCAGGCTGCTGGAAGGTGACAAATCCACTCTCCATGCCCTCCCCTGGCTGAGCAAGTTCCCTTCCCTCACCTCTCCTCACAGGGCTCCAGCCCCAGACCAAGCTGCTGGCCCTTCACTGAAATCCACTTTAAGGATGTCATTACTGTACTGGAGGTACAAACTTGATGGATATCTAGACAAGATCTAGCAAGTCCTGAGAAGGAGATAATCACTTTCCTCAGGTTCCTGGCTTTGCTCCTGCTAAGAGCCCAGGATGTTATCAATCTTCATTTCTGGTGCACTTTTCCACAGAGATGTCCCCAGACAGCCCATCCCAGGGCAATCCCAGGGGTTTCTCTTTCCCCAGGGCACAATTTTGCATTTGTTGCCATTGCATTTCATGAGATCCTTGGCAGCTCCCTTCTCCAGCCTGGCTAATTCTCCCTAAAGAGCAGCCCTCGAGTATGTTGATTGGTATCCCTCCCCCAGCTGCAGCTGGTGACACCTGCACACTTGATGAGACTGCACCCTGTCACCTCCCCAGGTCACTGACAGGGAAATCAAACAGGACAGATCCCGGGACAGACCCTGGTACCACACTGGTGACATGCAGAGCAAGACCCACCACCCATAACCCTCTGAGACCCACCCTGGGTCTATATCCTCACAGCTTTCCACCCATCCAGGTCTTAGCATCCTAATCTGGAGCCTCCTTCTATTTAAAAGTGTTTTGTCTTGTACTGACATAACACAAAAAGAAATATCTCTGTACAAACCTCCTCCACAGGCAGAATAAGCAACCCAATCACTGGAAAAGACCATTACTCCTAACAAAGAGTGGAGAAGTAAGAAAACCACAGCAATGTCCTACACTTGACTTTAGAGACAAGCCTGTTTATGCAGCATTGCCTTATGCCATAAGTGCCTGAGCAATTCAAGGAGTCATTACACAGTGTAACAGATGTTTCAATACTTTACAGATCTAACTAGCAAGTACAAGCCACTCCATGCTGCTGTCACCTGCTTCAGTGCAAGCAGGAAAAGATGTGGACCCCCAACTCCATTTTTTTTTTACAGCATTAACTTCTTTCTTCACCACTGCCTCTCTTCTGAGTCCCCACTGCCTGTGCCTTTCCACCTCGCTGGGCCAAGGCCCTCATCTCCTCACTGTCCCCAGAGTCCCTACCTCAGTTTCCTCTCTCCCTTCTACTTTCACTCCTGAAGGACACAAGCAGCCAAAGCCAGACAGGCCAAAACAGATATTTTCCATGGTCAGAGAGACCCAGGTGAGACTCTCCTAACTCTCACCTGTCTCCTGCTGGGGCTTTGCTGCACGTTGCCTCCAACATTTCATGACAAACATTTTCTATTACATTTTCCATTTCCAACTCTCAACCTTTCTATCATATGATTTCAGGTTAAAACAGCAGGAATTTTGTACGGCTTATCTAGTACAATGTGATCTTTCTGTCAGCTGCTGAAAAGAGATTGTAGATGTTAAAGCCAAAAGCCAAAATCCAGCTGTGATTCATCTCCAGCCTCACCCTAGAAACTTAACCTCATCCCAAATACCAGAGATTTTCTAACTGAAACCCAAGGCTTACACACATGAACCATCATCTGTAACCTGAACACTCACAACACACTTTCAGCCACTATAAACAGGTTTTCCTCAGCTGTGTACATTTTTTACTGATTAACATAGTACAATAGCTAAAATAGAAAATACTATGTAGTTTCAGCTACTGAACCTGTATTTAACAGCTGCTCACTGCCCTGTGGGATTGCCAACACTGCTTTTGCTCCAGGCAGATAAAGGAAGAGTGCGAGAAGAGTCACGTTGGCTGAGACCACAAGCGCATCCAGGCAAGGGCTCTCATCCCAGCCAACAGGGAAAAGGAGGAGAACACATACACCCACAGGGATATTCCCTCTGGCCATCTGTGGCCTTAGACATAATGCCTTTATATTAATAAGAAAACATACAAGGAAGAACACCTCGCTGCCTAAAAAGGGGGAGAAGGCTTCTGACAAGAACAGTCCTTCCTCAAACCGGCAGTTTGCAGTGCTCCTGTTAGAACAGCTCTTCCAGGAGACCCAGAGGAAGCTCATCCCCTAAACATATAACAGCTCTACAATGGCACATGATTTATATGAATTCAACTAGATTAGGAAGGAGACAAATTATATTTCTGCCATTTTAAAACTATTTCCATATTTAGACATTTTATATCACTTCACAGAAGGCTCCATACCCTTGTGTTAGCTATCTCATCTGTATCCTGTAGCAGGTTTTTCCATATTTTCCATCTTCCTCATGGCAGAGGAGTGGTTCCTGAACTGCAGCCCACCAAAGCAACTGATCCCCAGGAAAAGGTACACAGGGGTTTGCATTGCCTTTGTAATGCTCAATAAAGTTAAATGAGGAGGACACTTCATTCCTCCATCGGCCTCTCCTTGCACGTTCATAGTTGCCTGTGCTGGAAAGGCAAAAAAGCTTAGGAGTCACTTTCTGCTTTCTGTTCCAAATAATAATGGCTTTAAAATGGAATTTTCCAATGACAAAATTCGTCTGATCATATAACCAATTAGGATAACTAAGAAATTCACAAAAGTATGTCTCTGCAGCAAAAGACAATGATTCCAGAATTTTGCAAATCCCAGACACTAACTGGCTTGATCTTCTAATTTACACTGACACCACATTACAATGACCTGCCTACATCTGACATTAAACATAATTTAATGCTTGTTAATCAACAATGAGGGGAAATGTAAGCTCTGTGTTCCTTATCTAATGCTTTCCCTTTCCTCTGCTGAGAGAGTTAGAGGATTTGCCTTGTTCTGTCTATCATCTTCTTTGGTAAATACCAATCACTGCAGTAAATCTGGTAAGCAGGCTGACTTCTGACCTCTTTGTTCATATTTGTGCCATATATAAATATGTTGCTGGCAATATTTTCTGGTGTTTTTTTTAACACATTAAACAGAAATGCATTATAGAATAGAACAGAAGGGAATTTCAAAGTATTATAAATATAGGATTAGGAAACTTGCCAGCAATATCTATTGCTGACAGCTGACTTTATTAAAGTTCATCAGCATTAATTGCCTCATTGTTGAATGACTTTTGCATGTAATTATCACCAGTCTAAACACAGATTGCCTCAGGTACAGTATCTAATGTGATCATGCATTCTGAATCCTATTAAAATAGCCAGGATGTAGCAGAAATCATTCTCTCCCTACCAGTAAGGAAGTGAAAGAAGCAACAGAAACAGGGGGAATTTATTTTGTTCCGTCTAAACAGTGTTATTTCTCTGTCTCATTCCAATGTTTCCAGCAATACTTTGGTGCCATGGATGCTGGAGCAAGACTTAAGAGATGCCAATTCTATACCAGTGACATTTATCTCAAGGACAAGTGAAAATTCCTGTGTCCCACTAGAAAGACAATGCCTGAGGCATGATTGCTAAAATGGGCTTTAAACGTCATGCTATATTTTAATAGACAGAAAGATGGATACATCAATGTCTAAAATAATAATTCTTAGATTATATTTATCAGAACAAGGCAAGGCTTGAATTGTAATTTGAAGAAGTCTGCGTTCCAGTACTGTGAGCTAATATCCAAGGAGAGAGGACACATAGCTCCTTCTTTGAACTTCTATGCTGTTTTAAGATGTTTTCAAGATCTAAAGGCTCAGCATCAAAGACAAATTTTCATACTTTTTTTACACCTCCCTAAAATCTTCACACCATATTACTATCCCATTCCCAAACCCTACTTTCTCAATAAAAAATAAATAAATTCAATTACTATTCCCTTTTCTCAATGTACCAGCTCTTTTGAGACTGAACAGAATATACTCTACTCTTTGGAATCATTACATGCAATAGACACATGAAGGATTTTTTTTAAAAATGAAATGGAATAAAATTTTGCAATTTAGCTTGCAGATTTATTTAAAGTCTTCAAAGGATAGTCTTAAAAGCTTCAATATCATCTTAGAAATGAGTTGCTCATCATAGCAAATTTTGTCAGTGTCAAATACCCACCATTCTCATGCATGTGTCTCCTTGTATGCACACCAACCTATTACCAGCCAGGCTTCTGGAGTGACTTTTCAGAAATGCATATTCAAGATTGTGTTTCAGCCACACACTTAGTAGCAATGGGTTTCAAAACTGTTACACAATATTTAGAAAAACAGCATGAAAACCTATGTTGAATATGGACTTTAGGCACAGAAAAAAAGATTTGATTATGGATCACAGACAGCTTCAGAAATTCTACAGTCTTTTCAAACACTACTAAGCTGTTCTCCATTTGATGTCTGTTGTCAAGGGCTTTTGCAGTTCTCTTGTAAGAAAAGTGGCTGCAGAAATAAATGCTTGAATAAAGACAAAACTTGCCACATACTACCTTCCCTTACCCTCCTCACATTGCTTTCTCTCTCAAGTTTATTAACATTAATAACTGGAAGCACTGATGTAGCCTTTTAGGGTATTAGACCAAACCTGTAAATTAATGCATTGGTTCATCACAATTCATTAATCAAGCCTGTGCTGGATTTAACAGACAGCAGATTATTAAAGACACCAAATTACACACACGAAAAAGCCCAGTTCCCAGAGGGTCAGCTGTAATGTGAATGGTTTTGCATAAAACCATAAACCTGCTATTAAATTAAAAACAGGCAAAAATTATGTCCACTGCTTATCTAAAGTAATTTTTTTTAAAAGGGATGCTACACTAATTTACTTCTTAACTGGTCCTGGTTACACAGCAAAGGACTAAAGGTTAACGGCAATGGCTCCTCTGATGCTTGGTTAAGCAACTTACACCAACATATCCTGACTGAGGTGAAGAAATTAATGAAATTACTACTGTAATTCATTACTAATGGAAAATTGTCACTGCTTTCAGCCAGCAGTTCACACAAATTTTCTGCAGACATGAAGACCTAGTACAGTGACTCATGCTCTTAGACTTGCTACTCTTATTTCAAGTCCTGGCACCATTCATCACAGCCGAACTTTATGCCATGCTATACAGCAAAGTTGAGCAACCTTTGATCTCAATAGTTGAGGTCTTTCTACTTCTGTGACACAGCTTTATGAAGGAGGAAAAAATAACATGTAATTTTCAGCATCAATCTAGGGAATGCTAAAATAGAGGAGAGAGGCAAAATCACTGCAACCAGAATCCAAAGTGTAACAAACATAGAAAAGGTTGTAATTTTCCAACTAATGATGCCAAAAAACAAACAGTGTAAATTAGTGTAAAGTTTATATATCAATTACCAATTTAAAGGACAATATCTGTAACAAATTGTGAACATCAACAGTTAGAACCTAAACAAGCTTGTCCTGTTGTACTACATAGTCTTGGCTTCTCTTTAATATTCCTCACTAAACCACAAAACAGAACATCAGATCAAGGATAGCAAAATTATCCATCCCAAAAGAGAGAAATATTCATCTGTGACTACTCTAGTAGTTGTCATCTACAGAGAGCAAGAATATGTTATATTCAGTGACTTTGACATAAATAAAGTATTTAATATTACTTGACTGCATATAACAGGAAACTCCTAACAGGAACATTCTTTTACATTAATTTATAGAACAATGTTAATTTATAGAACATTGTTTTATGGTTGTGGAGTTATGCAGGGAGGAAGCTAATAAAGCTAATCTTTATGATCTTCCCATTGATTTGCTTTTCATTTGTGAGCAAGAAAGATACTGTTTCTGATGGCCATAAATGCCCAAGAGATGAGAATTGTGCAGCATCCTTCCCAAAGAGCAGCAGAGTTACATTGATGGAAACAAAAATTAAAGTTTGAATATCAGTATGGTTTTCTCCCATAAGGAAGAGCAGAATTAAAAGGGGTAGGGAAATCTCTACCCCTATAGGAACCCGACAAAGCAGATCCAAAACTGCTTTGACTCTTCTGTGCATCCCACCATGTGAAATGGAAAGATCTGGCACAATGGTAGTAACATCAGCATGGAGGAGTTTTTAGTGGAAGAAGATAGCAGATTTGCTGTCACATTCTTCCCTTCCTGTGGGGAGTGGGGCTCTGTGAGTAACAGAAAGACCCTGTACATCACCTATTTTAAGTGATAGATGGTCTTCTCAGGAGAATCCAGTGCAAGTAAAAAGACCAAAATAACATGGACCAGGGAGGAGCCTTTCTGCAGATACTGCCCATTCCTTATCCTTGCTCTACAAGCATCCCATCAGCTGCTTACAGGGCGCACGTGCTGAGACAGGCAGGACCTCAGTACACTCCAACCAGTATTTCTCAGGCTAAGCAGAGTTCAAAAATTAGCATTTCTTGTAAGTCAGAGCAGGGTATTATAAAAGCTCTTAGTCAAACTCCAGCTAACCTTGGCATCGCAGTGCACACCGAGAGCAAAGCGCTGTGTGAGAAAGTGTCTGCCCGCTTCGCTTTGAGCTGTTACTCCCACGGATTAATACAGAGCAGAGTTCAGAAATGCAACCTAGAAATCACAGGAACAGTAATGTCTTCATGGAAAAAAGATGCTCAGAATGTATGCAGTGTAAAAGCCTCCAGTTATGTTATTTAATATAAAAATTGCCTAGACTTCTAAGCCACTTCTTACTGAAATCAGATGAGTACTGCCTTTGCATACACATCTATACTGGGAGAATAAATGTACTGCATCAGGTACAGTCCTTTTGCCAGTACCACAGGCCAAATCTTCAGTTTGCACTGCGATTTACAGTGCAAATCAGTAACCCTTCTGTCAATTTTTTAAAGCATTTTAAAGCATTCTTTTATTTTTATTCTATATTAATATATTATTTATATCCCTAATTTAATTTTAAAACTTTATATTGCGAATGCCACTCTAGCATTCAGTGGGATAGTACACACAGTCCCATCCTTTATGCCAAGTGTCCCAAATACCTGGGGGATTAGGGAGACAGCACATAAATATAACACTGCTGCAATAGCTGGACTTCTCTATATTACAAGCAGGTGAAAACAACAACTAGTTTAAGTGCAACAACAAAGCACACCTTCTTAGCACTGTAGAAATTGCAAAGCATTAATGAATGTGTTGAATGCATTCCTTAATTATATAAAACGCTGAAAAGAATAACATGATTTAAATTTATTATTCAAATGCTTTTAATTTATAACAGATTGCTACTTCAAATACAAGTATTAAATCTCTATTAGATTCATTGAGGTAATGCACTAATATGCATGACTGAGATCTTAAATTCCTAAGCAGCAATAGTGTTGGCTAGATGCAATAAGGATTACCTTAATTAAAACACTATCCTCAGCATCTCAGAAGATTTAATCCAAATCTTTATATAGGGCACATTCATTATCTATCTCCAGTTAATAAAAATATGACCTACTTCAGTTACATTTTAGAATTTAATCTTGATTACCATTTTGTTAATAGAAATAAGATACTAAAGACTTTAAAGACAAGCCGAAAGCAATTTTGCCAGCCTAATTAAAATATTATTTAATGGCCTCAGAAGGAGCTTTATATTTATTCATAACTGTGGATGTAGACTTTTTAGAAATGTTTTTAAAATATCAAATTAGACAATAGACTCCTAAAATATACCTAAGAATAACAAGTGAGATTTATAACCAACGAGCTTAAAGCAGAGCCTGAAGAGATTCAGAGAAGAACTCCTAAACCCCACAGGGACACTTTGGAACACGCGAGCTGTTCTGATAAGCTCAACAAGACTCTGCACTTCTGTAGGAGGAGGCCCATACCATGTGTCTTTGCAGAAGCAAGGCTTAAATTAATCATAACACTCCAAATGTAGCGTCAGGTTACTGCTAAGTAGTAGTTTCCAAGGAGACATGATGCTTATCAAAATACTCTGATGCACTGCAGGCTGCCAGATCTAAGACAGCATCTGAATGGTTTAGTGAACTTCTTAGCAAAATGCAGCTTATTCTGCTTTAAACCAGGGATGCAGCCGGCTCAGCAAGAAGGCAGAGTTTTGTGAGAGCAGGGGGAGCACACATCCACACCATAAACCTTCTCCTGTACATACTACTGACATATTAAACAGCATAAAATGAGTAAAGAGAGATCACAGCCAGCCAAAGCATGTGGTCAGAGCCCTCACGGGGCCACCACTTCCCCAGAGCAACCCATTCACCTCCTTGGATTTCTCAAGCTGAAATTGTCCTTTCACAGCGTTGCTCAGCAAAATGTAGCCTCCCTGTACATATTGCCTTTTCCCTACAGAAAGGCTGGACAAAAACATGGATCCTACAGAGAGAGCATATCCTTCAAACAAAGGTGTCACCTACAACATCCTAAAACAAAATACTTACTTTTGAAGGTACAAACGTCAAGTGATGGCTGAATTCAAAGCCTTGTCCATCTATCACCCAACAAAAAAATCTAGCATACAGAGTTCCGCTTGAGAAAATTCATTCAGATTGGACAGCTCTAGCTATTACTGGATTTCATTTGTTGAAAGGGCTTGAGAGATGAAAGAATCTTGTTGCTTCCAAGAGACACAATGCTTATGGCTTTCTACTGAAAGTGATTATCAATTCATACATTGAAAATGAGAAAGCGTTCTGGGTAAACAATGCTACAAACCTCTCACCAGGGTTCTCACCACAAGAGGCAATTCCCAGTTTAATTAAAGTCAGTACACACAGTTTTCTCTTGATCTCCATCATGTAGAAGCCACCTGCTTCAACAAGGGAACCAAGCAGACAGTGCTTCCACTTGGAGTTTACAGAGGTTGGGAGAACAAGTGGCATGAGTGACACTGCTCAGAGGAGGCTGCAGGGAGACACACAGAAGCCTTGCTGCAGCCTGTGGTCTCCACTCACACGTTCTGCTCTAACACACTGTGCTCTGTCTGGCACCCTCTGCTCTCTTCCCTCACACTGGTTTTAGCATCAGTTTCTAGTCCAATGTCTTTTTCCTCCTCCCTCATTTAGTATTTTGACACTATTTCTTCTCTATTTTGTAATTCTTTGCTGGCCCCTTATCAATAAAAAATGTCTTCCCAACTCTCAAATACACTTTCAGGAAAAAACAGGGATAATGATGCACGTTCATAGAACCACAGTATATCCTGAGTTGGAAGGGACCCACGGGATTGAGTCCAACTCCTGTCCCTGCACAGCACCATCCTCACAAGTCACACTATGTGCCTGAGAGTGTTCTCCAAACACTTCTTGAATTCTGCCAGGCTGTTGCTGTGATCACCTCCCTGAGGAGCCCATTCCAGTGTCTGACTACCCTCTGGGTGAAGAACCTTTTCCTGATATCCAGCCTTAATCTTCCCTGACACAACTTTGGGTCCTGTCACTGTCACCATGGAGAAGAGATCAGTGTGTGCCCCTTGTCATGCCCTGAGGTCTCACCTCAGTCTCCTCCAGGCTGAACATCAATTTTGCCACACTCAGGCTAACAGCAGCAGCTGTTGCCCAGAGCCATTTTGACTGCCACGTGCCCATGGCCAGCAGCATCCTGTCCTGTGTCTCTGTGTGTCCCCAGCTCCACAGCTGCCCAGGGCACCCACTGCCACACACACCTGTGGGGCTGTTCTCCACAACTCCCAAAGGCTGATGGCCGAACATGAGGAGTTAATTTTATAAGAGAGGTAATTTTGTAAGCCTAAAAAAACTGATGACATTAGAAAGCTCATTGTAAATTTTACATAAAGAGGTCTTGTCTCTTTATCATGTACATAAATGTCACCCACTGGAAGACTGTTGTCACAAATGCCTCCCATGAGTGCCAGATCTGTCTGTACACGGCATATAAGATGCTTGTTCTTCTAGTAGCTGCACTTTTCAGCAATTATTAATTCCTTAAACATTTAAAACAGACCTTTTCAATTGTGCTTTCACCTCTTGAGGTCAATGCAGCAATCTCAGCTTGTGTGGCTCATAGTCCCCCTTTTAACATCATTTTCAAAGACATATAAAACACCCAGACAAACCAAGAGTCAAAAGCAGACTCCTGAGGCTAAGATCTGTTTTTCCCCAAAAACTCTTCCATATGTTAATATGGAACCCTTTTACCAGGCTTCATGCATGAGACAAGGGATTGTAAAATATTTCTTATCTCAGGGAAAGCACAATAGTCAGGATTTTTCCCCTTTCAACTCTCAGCTATTCCTCTCCATGAGACCATAGGCTGCAAAGATGATAAGGAGAATATTCTAGCAGATCTATCCCTCTCTCTTCCTCTATTATTAAGAAAGCAAAAAAATAAAAAACCCATTACCTCCAAAATGGAGGCAGGCATTTTGTGAGATAAGCCACTCCTCCACATCATATATTCCACCAAAGGGATTCATACTGGGCTCAGTATCTTCTAATGGTTTCATCAGTTAACATTAAATTGGTTTTAGATAGGAAAAAGGAATTTTCCTTGCACTGCACTAAATAAAATGCCTTTATAGAGACTGCATAAACTACATTTCTGAAGAGGAGCAACAATTATTGTTCCATTTCTATAAGTGACAGATTGACAGTTACATCCCATGCTGTCAGTATTTTGCTGTCTAGTTGACTTTTACCATTTGGTTATTTTCTTACTGCTTACAAATGGAAAGACATTTCATGGTAAAAAGACAAAAGGGTGGTGGTTCATAGCACAAAGCCCTGGAATTAAGGTCTTCCCATCATCATGACAGCAAGACAGTCCCTTGTGTCAGGGTTAGAAATGCCCATATACACAAAACCACCCATGTAACTTGGACAGTTGATGGGACAATGTGGCACATAATGTATGTGGGGTGACAGTCAGCTGTCCCCACAGGCACTGTCAGTACCAGTCCTCATGCAGCCTAAATCCAGCTCTGATACCCACCTGACCCCTTGTGCCTGTCCCAAGGTGGCCAGAAACAAGAACTGCTGGGAACAGCCTCTGCTCCCCTTGCCTGGACAGAATGGACATGGCTTTCCTGTTTCTTCCAGCCCCAGCTGCCAGAGCCACTTCCTCAGTTCTGGGGCCAGCCAGAGTGAAATCTTGCCCATCTGGTGCCCCTTCAGCCAGCAGCTGCACCAACACAAACTGCAGGAGAAAGCCTGGGAGCTTTTGCTTGCAGCACATGCCTGCTCCTGGAACAAGCAAACCTCTGCTCTCTTCTCTAGGTCATTATTGGCAAATGGAGACACTGAAGTAACACCCAGCCTGTCCTGACACAAGCACCCTCCATGGGAAGCAGTGGCTTTACCATGCCAGCTATAGCTTTCCAGGGAAATGACACTTCATCACTAAAAACCTTAGGATGCTGCCTTCCATCATAAGCCAATCACTACACCTTTATTTACAATTAATAATTTAATTATAATTAATAATCACTAGCCCTTTAATTACCATTCTGTCTGTATTCACTACACAAGGGGCTGTGAAACCAAATGGACCAAAGAGCAATGTTAACCACTGCACATTTCTGCTTTTTACCATATTGTGTAATGATCCTCCAGAATTGCCAAGGCTTCCTGTTCTCTTCGGTTTATCTGTGCAACATCCACCCTTCTTCCTTTGTATCCAAGGGTAACTAGTCCCTGTTAAGGAAGCTTCCCTGTTCCTGTCTGACCATCCAGGAGCCAATCCAGCAGTCCCTCTCAGCCACCAGAGCTGGGGCTGAGGCCCCTTCCCAGCTGCACATCCCACACTCAGTCACACCACGCTTCCTTACCAGCCCTGCTGTCCCATGGCAGAGCCTCAGACTCCTGCTCCTGAAGATAATTTAATCCTCGTGCAATAACTAAATAACACAGTAACAGCTGGAGCTGGTGCCTCAGAGGAGGGACCCCCAACAAAGCAGCACCAGGGCTTTTACCCCTCACAACCCAAGGGCTGGGATCCATGGGCTCCCACCACGTCCCTGAGTGTCCAGTCCCGGCTGTGCCAAGGTCAAGGGCCCTTTGTGCTGCCAAGGGTCAGCAGTTCAGGTGCTTTCCCTGCAGCTTGGGCTCACCCAGAGCTCCCTGCACTGAATGCATTCCTCAGCACACCTTTGGAACAACTCACATCGTGTTTGACCTTGAGTGGCGACCTGAGGTTTACTGCAGGTTATTTGTTCACATACTAGCTCTTGCTCAAATGTTTCAGAACATTCCAGCATCCCTTCTGGCTTTAACAGGAAAAAAAAAAGAACAAAACCAAACCAAAAGGCACCTGTGCAGACAATCATCTCTCAAATACATGTGCACAATCCAAAAGCTATCACTTCAGATTGCCACAAGCTGTATTTTACCATGAAAGTAATTTTTTCACAGACTGTTCTGGGGTTTGATGGTGTTTGGTTTTGAAACTTATGAATGAGACCTACAGATTTGTTAAAAGTTCTGTTACCCCTTCATGGTATTCCAGAAATACATCCCTTTTCTTTCTGCTGTCGGAAAGTTGGCAAAAATGGAAACTCTTGCTGCTGGCTAAGAAAAAAAAATTAAATTCTTATTACTATTCAGAAAATTCTGAACCCCTCCCCGCTCGCTGCAAATCCCAAGGGTCCCTGCAAAATACTGAATAACAGCAGTTATACTCACAGCTTTCTGCTGTAGTGTATTGAAATTTTTCTAATGCTTGTGTCAGTTCTTTAATGATTTGCTGTTAATAAGACATTTTTAGGGAGCTGTAACTCATTCCTACTTCAGAACCATAAGAAACCTAACAGTTAAAATTTCTCTTAGAACTCTCACATTCTACCTAAAGTAGGAAAACTTTTGCTGATAAACAATTATCCACAACTCATTTGTTCCAACTTAGCAATGAATTTCTAGAAAACTATCCATAATTACACAAGCAATAATCAATGGGTTTTTTTTTTTCCTTTTTTTCACACCTATTGCTAAGAACCATGCAAAAAAATCCTACAGATTAGCTTTTCATTGCCCCAGCTGCTGAAAACTATCCAGCTTTCAAAAACCAGTGTTCTCCAGTACTGAACAGCTTCACCCTCTACAATCACCACCTCTCTTTGGGAATGATTAGAAAATTTCAATTTTGTTACCTTTTCTAATAGACTTGGTCTGTTAAATAAGAGCCAGTAGAAGAGCTCCTGTGGATATTACTGACAGTGTTACACAGTGAGTAGCCCAGCTTTCATGACTGTTCAAAAGCTGAGACCCTAAAAACTGTCAGCATGCTGCCTGTGCTTCCAAGCTTTTCCTTTAGCTGTCCCCAATCTTCCAGCACTAAAAGCTCTTTAGTGCCAGCATCAGGCACTACTGAGTAGAAATACCTGTTCTCCTCTGCTAAGCACTAACATCAGCTTCTGCCAGAGATCAGAGAGATGGCAACTCTGGACCAGTGCAGGGACATCTTTACTCCCACTCGGCTTTATGACTCTTCTTCTTGTGATAAATCTTTTTTTTTCACTGCTCCAATATGTAAATTAACAGCTTCTCCTGAGATTTTATCTCTGTTCCTTTATTTGTTTTAAAAAGCATTCCCCTGCTTCTTCAAAATTAGTCTGAAGGAAACCTGTAGCATCTAAGAACAGAATTCACAGTGAACTCTCTTCCTGCAGCTGCCTTCAAATAAATTAAAAAATTAAAGGGGGTGAAAAAAATAAAGAAATTTAGTGCAATGCTGGCAGAGAAGACACACATACTGTGCCAAGCACTGTACAACCCAGAAATTCTGATTGACACCCTCACACCCAGCTGAGTTTACAGCATTTGGCTCCTTGTCAATGCAAGGGTAACCCTGAAGTTTTCCTTTGCCACACCAGTACCTCACAAACATGACTTTCTGGATTTCTTGTAGCTATTCCAGTGGAGTGTTTTCTTCCCCTCCTGTTTTTGCCCTTATTAGATGTGCCTTGTCTAATTCATACTTAAAAGCTGTTTCTTAATTCCAGAGCAAGACCTTGATCCAGAATAGGCTTGCAGTACTTAAATCTTTTCATGCCACTGACCACCAATATCACCCAAAAATCTTCTTAATTGACCTGGAACTAAGATACATCAGGTCCCCAAGACATTAGGCGCTATTTGAGCAAGGACCATCTAAAATCTCTACACCATCTGTCTACAGTATCAATGCAGAAAAAAGTCTTGTAAAAATTAAACACTTACCTGTATTCTCTGATTTCACAAATAAGCAGAATCTTTTTTCCTCAAAAGTGATTTGTGAACCCCCTTAACCCTTGCTTTCCAGAATGCCCAAATTTTGTAGAAAATCTTCTGGGAGCTGCTGGTCACCTCTTCCACCAATCTTCCTGACTGCTTGGAGCCACAACAGCCTGGTTCTTAAACCATGAGACTTTTGGAGTTTGTTGCCTCTACAAAGTCTCTGTCATTTCTGAGTCATTTGAGGACAATTTCTAAGAACTGCACTAATTCCTTCATGGACAGCCTACAGCTCTTGAGTGAGGTTTGTCATTTCTATACTCGTGAAAACTTCCACTACTTGTTCTCAGTTCTACACGCCGGTTCTGCTAAAAAGAGAAAATGACAATGAAACTGCATATTTATTTCAGACATTTCTACTTGAAGCTCGGATACAGTAGCAACTTCTTTGCTCATACTCTGAAACTTCTTTCCAGAGAGAAATCAATGCAAAAACCCCTTCCTTTTGCTTCTCTGAGAGCCACATCACCAGTGTTTTTATTGCAGTCTGTTCCTTTCTAACACCTCCACTTCCCCCAAATAAAAATCAGCCTCTGGCACAGCTCAATCCATACAGCTCAGCTTCTGTTCAGCATCTCACGTGGACAACATTCTCACAACCAACTCAGTTATTTTACTTCAAAAAAAGAACTGCTTTTTTTTGTATCTTGGCTGAAAGGTAGTCATAGCACCATCTCCCATAAAAATGCACCCTGCCTCTGTATACCACTACAGATGAGTGACTGATCAGAGACCAACAAAATCATTTTCTGTTGGTCTTTTTTCCAAGCACAACTAAAAAATAGTCAAAGTACATTGAGTTTACCACCTTCAATCTTAAAATCGTGGCACTGATTTTGCTGTGCAGTGTTCCCTGGGACTAGCACATGTGTAAACTTCAGCTCATTACCCTCCATGGCATTAACATAAAAGGAGTATCAGAGAGCTTTCCTGATGTAAAGCTCAGCTCAAGCAGCAGCCAACCACTCATCTTCTGCATTGGTGGAATTCACTCCATCGATTCTCTACACAAAGTTCATGAAATATCCAGCTAATCCCTTCAGTGGCAGTTAGACATTATCAAAAGTGGTCCCACAAAGGCCTGGAGAGCACCCAGCCTCCACCCATCTGGCACTGAGATCTAGTGTAACACACTGGGTTGGCCTGTTAAAGCTCAGTTCCAGAAAACTCTCATCCTTGGACAGCCTCCCATGGCTGCAGGAATGTAAAAGTTGACAACAGGAAAAGCAGCACAAAGTAGAGTTACTGTTCTCATGCAGAGCTCTTTTGTAATGAGTCTCATCCTAAAGTAATGCTTTGCATTCAAGTTATAATAGATAATAATGTATACATATAGAGAATCATAGATATTTACAATGGGAAATACTAATAAAATATTGACCCAAATTCCATGATCAGCTATGTTGTAACACAGGATACAAACTGATTACTGGTATCACATTAAAAAACACAAAGAAAATTCAAAAGTGCAGCAGTTGCTACCTTATTATCATAAGATTAAAGCATCAGAGTGCATAATTAACTCAAAACATTAAAAGATTCATCTTTAGAGTCCAAAGAATTCCTTAAATTAATGTCTTTTAGGCAAATTTTTCTGTCACCCGGAAGAGTTCTCTTCACTGCAGGTTAATACTTTGAAGTTAGACAACACAAACTAATATAAAAGCCAATACATGAACATAGCAGAGAACAATAGCTGCAAAATGCTATCAGCATATTTATATTCCAAGTTCCATTTATGTCTATAATTAAGAATATAAACAATCATAACTCTTGCGTAAGATAACAAAAAAATTAAGTATACATACAAAATATAACACCACAGCAGAGTGCTGCCAGTGTTGCATGTGTTATACACAAAGACAGGAAGATAATGCTTAGTACTACTGTAAGATATATTAAAGTTGATTCCAGCAATTGCACTATTTCATAATATAAGCAATTTCAGTCTCAAACTCTGGCAGAAATACAGTGAGTGCAACATTTCATCATCTTATTTCAAATGTACTATAGCACGGTTATGTTTGTATTTTCACAGATAAAGCTGAACAAATCAAGGGACACTAGGCTTTAAATCATCCATATGTAGGGTTTATTAAACTATTTTTAAAAGAAACAATGTAAACAAAATATTTTTCCACTATGAAGTTTCTTAAGGTTCATTACAGTACCTCTGCATATAATTTATACTAATCTCAGTGGATTTTGTGGGTCATTCACACCCAAAGTAAAAGACAAATGCTCTTATTATAGGTAAATGAGATGTAACCACAAAAATCAGTCTTATTCACAAAACAATCAAATCTACTTTCAGTTATTTTTAATTCATTGTGTCAAGGATTTTCACATATCAGTTCTTACAGTGTCCTGTCCTCCCTGTAACATCAAATAACAAATTCAGGGGTGATGGGGGAAAGAATTACTGACATTAAGTATGAAAACCAGGTGAATACCCAATACTGATGATAGCCCTCATTTATTTCCCTCCTCTGGATTGTTCTTGTTTCCTCAACCTATTTTTAGTTTTCTTCATACTTAATAAGCCAAGGTATTCAAAAAGACCAATCAAACCTCTGTTTTGTCCTAAAAAACGTGATTCAAGTTGTCATTCCTATTGCAACATCTTTCATTTTAACTTGATTTTTAAAGGAAACTATGGTTATACATCTGTGCTGTCCATACAAAAGCAAGCATATTAATACTACAAAGTTTTCCTAGAACTTTTGAATTTAAGTCATTTCAATTAAAATTAGGTTAACAACCTGAAAGAAACCAAGTACCAACAACTTTGATTAAGAAGGTAACAGGTGAAAAAAATGCTATTCATACTTTAAAAATACTTTCTTTTCATACTGCAAGAAATAATCAATTTATGCACAATCAATACCAAGGGAACCCACCTGGGAGAACACCATCAGGAATGTATCTCCTGCAGGGAAGGCTTCATGTGTGCTATAGCTTAGAAACTAGCAAGGCCATAGGAAACAAGGCTTTACTGACCATGCTGTTTGAAGAACTATTTATAACACCACATCCACAAGAAAGCTAGCTTCTAATTTGTTAAATCACCTTTAATTGGTGGATTTCTTCTTCTTTGCAACTGAATTGTCAGATTCCGATAGTTACATACACTTCACTAACTTTTTACACAATGATGCATTTTTTCCTTGCTTCTTGTTCTTCTGTATCTGTGCATTTTATTCTTCTGTGTCTGCCTCAGCTCCCTTGGAAGGCATAACATGCACCACAGGACCCATTCTGATGACTTCTGTGCCCCAGAGGCTCACAGGCTAGCTCATCTCTTATTACAATGAATGCAAACAAACCATCAGTTAACAGACAGCTGCAACATCCTCCAAAAGAACAGCCTTTAAAAATATTGTTTACTTGTCTGAACAGAAGATATCCTCTTACCCTTCAAAATAAGTGACTGATTGATAGGTAGGCAAAAGCATTTGCTTTAACAGAATCAGACTGACATCAGTTTTCATGTTCCCTGCTGTCTGAACTGTATCAATCTGATCAGATTTGTAATTCTCCTGAAGCACATCAAACCAAGCTATAAATTGTAGTCCTTTCCTACAGTGAACTAGTGGATTTGTCCAGTGTGAGCTAGTGAATAACAAATTCAACTATGGTAAAAATCCATTGTATAAACTGCATTTTCCAACTCCTGAAACAAAGAAATTGTCCAGCTTCTTACCACAACTTCATTTGGCAGGAAGATGAGCACACATAGGAGAGAGCTGCAACTTACCCAATTGTAACTTTTTCTTTTAATTGGCTGTTGCAGAATGCCAGCTCTGGCCAACCAGTTGACCAAGAAGGCATGAGGCAGTAAAAAACAAATATGTTATATTCAAGTGCAACTGGCAGCCACTGACACCACAAATGGCTTTTCTAGTAGAGAGGAAAACTTTAGGAAGTCTGCATCTAATCTTGCAATAACCTATGCCTCAATTATTTTTGAAGTCACACGCATTTTGAGATCACATGAGTAGGTAATGCCATTCAACCTGATTCCTAAAATCAGCAAATTTACAATGCATCTGGCAAAATCTTACAACATTTAGGTTTACACAGAGATACTGATTATGTTTTCTTATACTGTACATGCATAGGCCTTTTCTTGAGTTTATTATTTGTCAGATCTGTCCCACAGTATAAGGAGAGACCCTCTGCAGCTTTTCAAAACTTTATACTGCACTGACACGCGTTTTTTCAACACCTGAGAACAGCTCGAT
The DNA here is from genome assembly GCF_024509145.1 of Vidua macroura. Lineage (NCBI taxonomy): Eukaryota > Metazoa > Chordata > Aves > Passeriformes > Viduidae > Vidua > Vidua macroura. The sequence goes on from NC_071579.1 coordinate 15,421,432, forward strand.
TCTGGAAACTGTAATTTAAAATACAAGTTATTTTAATATTTTAAAGATACTTCTGTTTTATTCTTCTTTGGAAAAGTAAGAATTCATCTTCACGTGCACTTAAAATGATAGAAAATTAGATTTCCTGTCCCTCGGGAAGCAATTTCAAAAAAATATAGAACAGGTTTGTAAAACCTGTTCAACCCAGTCTCTTTTCTACTGAGCCCGAAGTACTGTATGTGGTAAAAATGAAAGACTCACTAAGAACAACTTTGCTACTATCTCAGTAAATTTGCATCAGTGCATAAAATAACATGCAACATACATATTTGAGACACTCTATATTAGGAAAATCACCAAACTCCTGAAAAACTTCAGAAACTTTCAAACAATATGCAATCCATTATACATCTGATAATTCAAACAGTAAAATATAAAACTCTTCCTAGTCTGCTTTAGTTGCTTTTCTAGAATATATAAAGGAAGAGGTATGATCTCATGGTCTGAGCATGGAACAGGAAATCAGATCTTACATAATTATTTGCCAAACCACACTTTCGGAACTAAACAAATAGTACTGGTCTTCCCCCAGAACAATGGAAATAAATTAGTTTATACTGAATTGATCAAATCTCTTTAATTACAGAATACATGAGACATTTGGTTTCTGTGACTGAATTTTAGAGAGCAGTAAAGCATATGCTACATGCTAAAGCCAATTGAAATGGCAAACGGCAGTGCTAGCTACTAAGAAAATCATGATTGCAAATTTTTTATTACTGGATAATTTATCTAGTCTTGTTAGAGAATGGTTTCAGGTAAAATAGAAACTAAAGGACTCACATTAATAATTGTAATAAATAAGTATCCAATCTTCCCTAGGTAAACAGAACTTGTAAAATTTGCACAATTCCTAAAATTATGCATATAATTTGTAACGCTATACAGATGTAAAACACAAACTACTGATTAAAAAAATTACAGGTTGGCCAAAGCCAGTGACCAATTAAAAAAAACCCAAATAAAGAAACAAAAGCAACTTGGCAGAAGCCTTGAAAGATGGAAGACTGAAGTCTGCATATATACTGCTCCAACAGTTTAATTGAATCAAGGTAACTGAAGCTGCACAGACAGTAAAACCAGATAAAGTGCAAAAAGACATCTGTAAACTATCAAAGAAAATATTACAATTGGCTCTACCTCAGCTTTTTATCAATTTAAATCCTCTATGTGGATGTTTTTACAAATTTTAGAATAAAAACTAACATTCAAAAAGACACTTCTAAGTTTTTTCAGGCCTCAAGTGACTTGAGCTTTTTCTTCAAATCAACTATCTAGTATTTGTAGTCAATAAAGGGAGAATGAAAAATTAGCAGATGAACTCCTAAGGGACATTAAGTATATGCTGTCCTCACATATTCAAATGTGTTTTTGCTATGTTTTTTTTATGGAAATATCTTCATACAGTCTTCCAAAGCAAAATTAATCATGCACTCTCACAGGCCATTATTGACAAATTCTACCATGAGAGAGAAGAAACAGAACATTGAAAAACAGGGTCTATAAAATAGAGTCTGACTATAAGACTATTTTTTTAGCATTATTTCTTCCCAGTCTCTCATGCTTGCCATGCAATTATAACAACCAACATCACATTGTTTTTTGACATAAATCTCAAAAAATTACAAGTTCTTAATGTATTAATTGCCTTCTTCTTGCAAAAGGATGACTACTACTGGTATTTTTTGCAGAAAAGCTTCAACATTGTTTTGCCACATTAGTCCTTTTGTCTTCTATCAGCATCTGCAGTCAATTACTGCTTTGGTCAAAGGTCCAGTGGTTTCTTTTCATTTTATTTCAAGAGAGGAAGCACAAACTCAGAGAAAAGAGTTGTAAGTCCTGCAGTTTCAAATTCCTTTTGTAGCTCCTCCGGTGCCGAGTATTCTTTGACTTCAAACGTCTGAAACCTACATTGTAAAAGGGAAACTCATGAATATGCCTGGATTTGTCAGAATGTAATTATAGATTCTGTTACTTTTCTATCCACAACAGTACTAAATTATACCTTTTATGCTGGGACTGTACTTCTGTCTCACACAGTACTCTCATCATTTTCTCTTTGCATTTCTTTCCACTTGAGTCCACATCTACCTTTGAAGTTTTCTGAAGAATCAAGTATTCCTAAATGACAAAAAAAAAATCCCAAAATATTACATGTCACCTAGTATTTCCAAAGTTTAGTAAAATGCAAAAGCTCACTCAAAATGTAGTCTTTTTTTTCTGAACATAGCAATGAAACTTTGAAAGTGCCATGCCAAAAAGTGCACGACTGCTTCTATTCATCAGTTCTAAGTTAAGTAGGCCTAACTGATTGAGAGAACATGAGTTAGAAAAGCCAAAACATTCTCCTCCAACATCACCACAAAAACCCACCTAAGACAGTGGGAGTTTTTAAGTACAGACAAGAATTTCAAAGCTCAGGTATACATTAGGAGTACCACGTGGTTTTAAGTTAAGGAAAGAGACAGTTAGCAATGATTTAGAAATATGCCTGTTACTAATTCCTCACCAAAATTTTTTCCACTTCCTGTGACATTTGGGAAATATGGGAAACTGAATCTAGGTATATTAAGGTGAGGAAACAAAGGGATATGGGGGTATAATTCCAGTGGAAAGCAAAGCAATACAGGCCACAGGTCTACAGCTATCACTGTAGACAGAACACTTTCTTTTTCTTAAATACAGAATAAAGTTGCTGGGTCTTCCTACTCTCATAATGATCAATTTGCTTCCAAAATTGTTAATCTTAGAAAAACACACACAAAATATTCAGACATAGAGGTTTCAATGGTAAATCAATAGAACGAGTCAGCAGTCATTGTTCCTGCACCTTAATGCTGCTCCTGTCACCCTGAAGAAGAATCAATATTATCTTGCCCATGAACATCAGTCTTCCAGTCAGCCTTAAATTTGAAGCCCATTTTTCCACAGTTTTCACATATTTTGCCTTTGCTCTCATGTGATCTAAATGCAAAAGGAGCATCCAGATACCATCTTCTGTTCCTTTTGACAAAGTAGTTTTTTCATTTGAAACTGTTGCTGATTGCTTAATGACTTCTTTAAGATGCTGCTGTACCCAAAGAATCAGATCGTGTACCATGGGTTCAGAAAGATGCTTCTTTGCTTGTTCAAGTAATTTCTCTTTCACATCCATGCACTGGGCCCTTGTAAGCTGGTCTGAGTTAACAGAAATATCTGGTAGAGTTGATGGGTAATTGACTGGTAAATGAAACAACAGCTTTAAAAGTACATCTGTATCCAGCACTTCTTTTGCACTGATTTGAATTCTAAATGAGATCCCATGTATCTCTGGAAAACAGAAAAAAAACCCCAACATTAATAGTTTGCTTGAAGTTGAAATACATATATATCATTAAATCATGTTATTTTCTTTAACAATTCAACTCAAATAATTGACATTTCCTATAAAATAAGAGGGGGTGATTTTTTTTTTTTTTTCTGCAGGGTCGGGGCTTGCAACCAATGGCTCAAGCTACACCTGCAGGGAATCCTGAAATGAAACACTTCTATAACATAGTAGAAGGAAAGTTATTAACACATTCTAAAAAGCATTCACACCTTTTGGCTCTTTCAAAGTCTAGACAAGCCAGTAATAAAGAATTGTCTCTCTCAAACACATAACTCAGCTTCCACAGCTCAACAGCAAAAGCAAGGAAAAGCAAAGACAACTGAAAATAGTGACTTTTCCAGATGGATTCAGCACTGCCTTGAATTTACTCCTAAAGAAATCTGTAATACTTCTAACATCAACACTAATGCAAGGCAAACAGACTTGCACCAGGTATTTTTTAAGACAATCACTCAAAAGCAGTTCTAAGCAGAGACTTGGAAAAAAAGAAGTCAGATTCTTTGTCCCCTACAACTTGCAGAGAAAATACACTTAAATCTTTTCTGCCAACTCCTCTACAACAGTTGGACTGACATAAGGAAACCATCTCTGTTGGACACCTGACCCTAGATACTATATATATAAATATGCATGTACTCATATTAATGCATGTTTATATATCTTCATAGCTGCTCAAAATCTGTTGTAGGTCTACTGAAGAATAGAATTATTTTCAGAGTGAAAAGGATACATTCAGTATGCAGCAGGAAAGGCTGAAGACCACATCATCCTGATACATCATATAATCAAAGATGCTTAATATGAAAGTTATTTACAGTATTTCATTAAATAAAGCCTTCTTAACTAGAAGTTTCACAGAAAAACAATACAAAACTTGACAAAATGAAAAGCACGGACAAAGACCTAACCTATTTTCACTCCTCTGCCATGAAGCAAGAGGGCATCAATCAGACAAAAGATGATGATCTTCAGATGTTCTCTGCTTCACCCCTTTGATGCATTCTAAACACTTCACTCCTTTTCTTTCAAAAATTGCTAAAATGTCAGGTTGATTCACTCTATGAGGGCAGGAGATGCCAGATTTGAAAGGCAGATTAGAGGAGAGCTGAGTTTCAGAGCAGGTCTTTTGAAGTGACTTACACTCTTCCCCCTCCACCTTGCCTTCCTTTACATGACAGTCAGATGAATTATGTTTGATTAGTATTACTGATGCCACTAACCAACCTCTCAAAGTGCCTCTCACATAAAATGTATGATTTTATATTTGAAACCTTAAAAAAGTAAAAGAACCTAAAAGTGACTTGGACAGATAGAAGTACTTCAGAGAGCTTATCCAAGGGCTTGTTTTCAAACCTCCTTCCTGGGTTACACAAAGAACTCTCAAGGTCAGAGAAGTCACAAAATAAAATCAGCAAACCGTCCAAACCCAATAATCAAAATCTAGCAGTACTATGAAGAAGTTTCCAAGTCAAATCCAATGATGAAAGCAGTAGATGCAATTCCATTGAATTCAATGAAATCACACCCAACCATGCCCATATTCATAGGCACCACATGCCAAAGAAGTAATTTCCTGCCAAAAGGAGTTTGTCTTCTATTGTCCAAGTCCCTATCAAAGGTTCCATACTACTTTTAAGACAAATGTATTCCTCAGAAAAACACCAGCCTCGGAAGAAGACTCTTGCACATGGTCAGTAGCTACTGAGGAGGACCTCAAGCCTTCCCACTCCTAATTTCTGTCTTCTGCTGCCCTGACAAATGTTTCTTGCTGGGCACCAGCAGCAGTAGCTCCTCTGCCATTACGCTGGGCTCAGCACACATAATCACAGACACAGGCAGCAAACCTGCCCTGCGTGACCTGCGGCTCCCAGCACCCTCCTGGCCACCACGGAGGTGTCTGCACACACAACCACAGCACCAGACACTGCTGCTGCCCCATGTCCCTCAGCTGCCTCCACTCAGGGCAGCCACCTGGTACACAGCCAGCTGGCATCTGCTGAATGGGACGAGCATTATTGAAATCCTGCCTGCAAATCACTTTGTTTTAAACTATGTTGCCACGAGATTTTAAAATGCACGGCCTATATAAGTTGAAAAACCAGCTTAATTACAGTGACAGAAAAACATGTTACCTTTCTGATAATCCTCCTAAGATTTTTCCACTAGCTTGTCACAACAGATCTCACCAACTCAGAAGCAACAGAGGGATAGACCCTGCTCCTCCGACAAGGGCCTCCTGCTGCAGTGATCTTATTCTTAAACCTGCAAAAATCTCACACCTTTCCTTGTGATGAACTAATCTGAAGGAGGCAGAACAGCCTCGCATCCCAAGGTGTATCATCCTGAGCCATCAAGAAAAGCCCAGCCATGCTCATTTACATCTGCTTCAGACTTACTTTTAAAAAGAAGAATCAGTTCAAAACCTTTGCAGGGCTACAGCATCTAAAGTTTATTTAAACCCTGCAGCGTCCATTTTCTGCACCAGCGCTGCAGACACTGGCAGAACAAAGAGCAAACCACCGGCGCCCTGCGCAACCTGGCTCCAAAGAAATATTTCCTTTGTTTGCACATGCTACAAGGGCCGAGTTGTCCTCACAGCAACATGATGATTATTTCTGAAATAAAAGGTTGGGTATGACTGTTCTGCTGGCATTTAATGTGCTAATCAGACTAAACTCAATACATTTTAACTCATTTCCCCCATAGCAGCATGCTTATCAGTATATTTAGCTCTAGCATACTTCAGATTTTTTCTTATGTTCCATGTTAACCAGACAGATATCCCCCTCCTCTCCTGCCCAAAGGCATTTTATGCAACACATGCAGTCTATTTTTAAATTCAGAAAATGGCACCTACTAACGTACAAGCTTAGAATATCTAAATATATTTTTATAGCAAGCTTGGTGAACAGACCAAAAGAGAAGAGATTAATAATTAAATTATGGATTTCTATCTGTTACACTAATCTTTGCAAATAGATATGTAAGGTAAAAAAGACGCTGTAATTAGTTTATTTAAATTCATCCACACACTGGTTTTGATAAAAACACATTTTACATTCTGAATACTTCATTGTTAAATTCCAAAAAGCCAAGTTTTTACCATACCAAGAGACCTGTAAAAGCATTCTCTTACATTCCTCAAAACCACGAATCCCCAGTGGCCTCCTTTTTGATCCCATGGATCTACACACAAATTACTCTTAATGTCTTAGAGATTGCATAACATAACAGTCTTCCTGGAAGTTATGTCTGTGCACCCTTTGTCAATGACAATTTATATGGTTTGAAGAGATAAACCAAATGTAATCTAATGACTGGAGCACAAGTTAACTGTATACTGACTAGAGATTCTGCAGCTCCAACAAGTAAATTCCAAGAGTAAGAAAAATACCAATAATCATTATTGTAAAATAGTATTTTCAATTCCAGTAGAAAACTATCCTACCATATCATGAACACAGCCTGGTTAAAGGCCCTCCAAGATCACATAACATCAATATAAATAAAATAGTCTACTCCCACTGTGCACTTGTGGCACCTCACTTTATATCCAGGAAGGGTTTTAAACCTTTTAGATTACGGTAACTTATAAATACAAAATCATTTTTCCATATATGAAGCACAGAGAAGAATGTGCCTATATTTCTTAACAGATTTGGAGGAACAGATGTGTATATGCAATGTTCAGATATGCTCACGTTTTTTAAAATTATCTGATAAGCCTGGATACTGCTTTTCCAAACTATGCCCAGAATAACATTCTTGGAATTTTTCACTTAAAAATGAAGCTCAGTTTAAACATTTCATCAATCATATTTTAAAAATATAACCCTAAATACCAATTTAAAATTTAAATGGCAGTATTACATGCCTGCACTGGAGCAGAAGGTGTGTCATGTCTATCTAGATACAAAAATTGGTGGTTTTAGATTACTGTGGTTAGTTGTGCTCCCTGCAGATACTAATGCCTTCATCCAACCTCTCTTCTCAAGCACAGTCACCTACAACAGGACAGCTGCCCAGGACAATATCCACATATTCTGAATATCTCCACAAGTGAGGAAGACTCCACAATCTCTCCCAGCAGCCTTCAGCACTTAGTCACCCTCACAGTAAAAAAAAAGCCTCCTTATCAACCCCAGTTCTTTAGAGCTGAATACATACATGTGCAGACAAAATCTGACAGCAGGCCACTACATCCATCTTTAGCAGCATTCCCCAGGACTTAACTGCAGTCCAGCCAGCAGGAAGCTGCTCCCTGTCCATCACTGTGCTGGGCACCTGGGCACAACTCTGCAGGAGCTCCCAGACACCAGGGACCTGTGGCACACAATACAGGCATACTCTGTGAGTATGTGTGCATGTGTATCTCTCTCCAGCAAATATCTGAGAGTTGTCACATCTGTGGTAGGCACTACGCAAAATTTACCAATGGCCTGGATCTAGACACCAACATTTGCATATCCTACCTGGCATTTAAGCCTGACCGAGCTGTTATTATACACTGGAACTACTGAAATTTACTCTCCCTTGCTGAAGAGGCAGCTTCACAACACTACACAGCACAGACTGAAAAAAGCCATCTCTTAATACTGTGTTCTGATCAGCGGCCACCATGGCTGGGGCAGAAACCATGAAGGCATCGACACTCCCCGCACTCCTTGTCTACAGCATCCAGCGGCTGATGGGAGCAAGTATTACAAACCCGATCATCCCACCCACAGCAGACACGACACACGAGCCTCGGTACCCTGTAACGCCTACACCCGTACACATCTTGCCGAAGCAGGAGGAGTAACATCTGGCACGTCACAGTGCCCAGGTCATCCCAGAAAAATACAGCGATAACCCAATGCTTCTCATGCACTGCAACAGCTGTACTCTACTCAGCATTACCAGACAAATACCTGGTCTTGCTAAGGCGTACAAGCTTCCCCTGCTTGTCTGCCTAGAGAGCAGCCAGCCCGTTCCCAGCGCTGCCCCTGGCTCGCCCCAGGGCCCGCAGACCCTGACTATAACCGAGCAGGGCCCGCTGGGCTCCGCGCCCCAAGCGAGGCCGCCAGCACAGACACCCGGCGGGGCGGGGACACGCGACAAGCGACAGCAGCGAGCGAGTGCGCCCGTGCTGCTCCGGGGGCTGAGCCCCGCCGTGAGCGGCCCCGGAGCGCTTCCTCCAGGGGCCCGGTCGGGCCGGGAGAGCCCGGGCTGGGAGCAGAGAGCGCGGCCGCATCACCTGAGGCCGCCAGCACCTCGCAGGCGCCCGGCTCGCAGTAGATGGCGGCGAGCGCCGACAGCTCCTCCCGCGCCAGCTCCGACATGGCCGCCGGCGCGCGCCGCCGCGCCCCCTGCCGGCCGCGGGGCCTGCACCGCCAGGGGGCGCCGCCGGCCCGGCCCGCGCCGCTGGGAGGAGAACAAAATGGCCGCTCTGTGCGGCCTGGCGTGTGTCCCTGTGTCCGTGTGTCCCTGTGTCCGTGTGTCCCTGTGTCCGTGTGTCCCTGTGCCCGGCCCTGTCTCTCCGACCCTGCCCCAAGGTGCGGAGCGCTGTGCGACGATCTGACCCACGGGAGGAAGAGCCGGCTCGGCCTCGGGCTGTACACGACCCCCTGGATCGCAGCCGCACGCAGCCCTGCACGAAGAGTTATTAGAATATAAAATAATATTACTTATAATCAACTACAGTGGTTTCACAACCCCGTTACCAGCCCTCACACCGAGGTTGTGCACTGCCAACAGTACCATTATGATGTCTGAAAGATAGGCTGGAAATAAATCCCCATAGACCGATGTCTGCAGAGCAGGTATTTGTTTACAGCAGCGCTGGTGTGAGGGGGCTATCTCCACCTGACTGAGCCACCTCTGTCAAATGCTGTGGCCCATTTGCACAGGAAGTGTTGCTTAGTATTGCTGTGTCACTACAGCATCATCATATAGACGCCATACATTACGCAGTATGATCTCATGGTTAGTAGACCGTTCTTTTGCCCTGTGCTTGTGCCTCCCCAATTTGGGGGCCTTTGATGAAGGCTTCCAAGCTCTTCTTCACATCTGAACTTTTCAACTTTGTCTTTGGAGCGTGCGCAGTTACAGTGTTCCTTGGTCTGTCTGGTCTTGACCGGCCTAAATTCTTTGTTTTGTGACTAATTGGCTTTCCACTTGCCAATTTTTCATTAGTACTATACTTACCTATCTCTGAAGCTATCCACCTGGCTAGTTTTTTCTTCTTTTCTGTCTATTCAGCATTAAGCAACTAGTTAACCACATACTAGCTATTACATTGTATAAAAAGTTATTTATATCAGGTTATATAGGTATAAAAAACTGGTTCAGGTTATCTAGCTATCAGGTTATATAGATATATAAAAAGTCATGATTTAAGTTATACTGATACCAGGTTACATAGATACATCAGGCTCTACTGGTACTTTATAACTCAAGCCATATAAGCACCTTTTAACTTTGATCTAAGTTACATTGGCATCAATTAACTCCCAGGCAAAATCATCCAGTATGTCCTATTATTACAAAATCACTTCTAAAACCAAGGGCTGGGGGTTTACTTCTTAGGAGAGTATATCCTGCTATTTCTAACCCCCTAACTTGTGTTGAAATGACAAGAACTATGAGCTGGCTGAGCAGGGGAGGAGGAAGATGCTGGGAGGGAGCAGCACAGCCAGGCTGCTGTCAGAAAGAAGGCTGTGGTGGAAATTAGCCTTAGAAGTGCCTCAATTCTATTATTAAGAACTTCCATGCCCTGGTCTTTCCCCCTTCTCCTGTGCCACTCTGCATATTCCATTTTACCTGTTTAAATAAAAAAGTCGATGTAAATGTCTTTTGCATTGACACTATCACAAGACATGGTGGTCCCTATGAATAAGTTACTGCACTCTGACATTTGGAAGTCATCAAATGAGACAGTATAATGTCAGCTTGATATTTTTCACTCTCTGAAAATATCAGCTTCATGTCAAAGATCTAAATTCTATCTTAATGTAATAAATTTTCGTGTATTCACAGACAACTGAAAATGCTAAATATTTAAATTTGAAATGAACATCTACAGTTACAATCTGGCCTTCATATTGCATTATTATGAAATTGAAAGTCAAGATCTTATTGCCCCTCTTTCTTTATTTCTTCAAGCATTGAAGTGTTTGATAGAATTTTAGCCATATTCTCTAAATGGATACTTCCCTATCAACATGTGGCAAATAAGTTAAAAAAGAAAAGTTTCACTTCTTAGTCAGCCTATATTAAACCAGCTCCAAGATCCTGTCACAGAACAATTGTGCCACCAGTATCTTTCACTTTGCCTGACAAGGCAAACAGATTGCAACCCTTCATACATAGGTTAGATTAATCTTCCCAGGAGTATTTGCAAAAGCAATATCCTTTGCCTTCCAGTCACTATAATTACAGCCTCAATTGGGTGTTGTTTTAACAACCACTAGTGAATATACATAAAATAGTGCATTTAGACCAGTTTTGCCCTAACCTGAGTGGCAAATCAGAGGAGAAGTAGACAGACATTTGGAAAAAAGTAAATTTGGAATATCCCTCTTGGAATTACCATCATCTCCATGCCAGCCCCTTTGCCACCTCCTCAATCGTAACTGCAGGCAGTGCTAAAAGCACATCCTCCAGAAGGCATTAAAGGACACTAGGAAGTCTAGAAGTCACTGCAGGCGCCCATCTGGGGCTCACAAGGCCACATGAGGAATGAGGAACCCATAAGCACGGTGAAGGTGACAGCTGACCAGGTCAACACAAACCACCTCTGCCTTTTGTCACTGCTGCAGGACAGCTGCAGTGCCCATATTTTCTGATACAACAGTGCTGCCAGCTCTAGTGCAGCCAGAATGGCATAGTCAGACCTGTCCTTACCTGAGTTAAATAGCAATGCTTTTTCAGAGACCTGACAAAGAAGCTACCATTTCTCTAAAAACAACTCTAAGTGTTATTGCAGTGGTAGAAGTCTTACCCAAAGTGGCTTGTACAAAAATGGCAGAGAGAAACCAACAGGAAACTTGTAAAAATCTCTCCAAATAAACTAAGGCAAAAGCTTGAAGAAAACAGAAAGAGAAGTAATCCCAGTAACTGTGAAAATACATGATAAAACATGGAAGCATTTTTCTCTTAGTATTCTTAAGTACACCTAGTGGAAAAGTTTTCTTTTTTTTTTTCCTTGTGTTTTTTTTTACAGTTGAAATAAACGCATTTTAAAAAACTTACATTGCAAATTAAAACTTCCAAAAATTGCATGGTTCGCTGTAAGGTTAAATTCAGCATTTTCATGAGGTTTTGCTTTTCAGTTCTTGAAAATGCAGCAAGAAATTCTCATTGATATATAAAAAAATACTTAATTTGAAGAAAAAACAAAGCAGAGGAAGAACCTTTTCTATTACTTTTCCTTGTAAGTATTTAAGAAGTAAGTTTTTCAAGGATTTGTGATCTAGCAGTGCTTTTTAAAGGCACTTGCATTTATCCTCCATGCATCAAACTGCTCTCAGTCAATTCCCTGAGACACTTAATCTTTTGGCAGATGGAAACTCATTTTCAAAGTGTACTAATGATCAATTAAAGCATTAGCTATCTCTGCAGACAGGAGGTTTATGGGGTCATAGTCTTCAGAAGCTGGAGGCAAGAACAGCAGCATGTTAGCAAAATAGCTAAAACTTTCTCTACTTACCACAAAATTGGCATAAGATTGGAAAACAAAAAACATGACAGTCTTTTTTTTTTTCCATAATATGTAGAAAACAAATGTGATGGTTTCTATTTTATGTGAGAAGCCATAGTCCAAACTGAACGTCAGCAAAATAAATAATCTAATCTTTTAAATTTTCTTAATGAAGCCTAATAACTATCCTAATAACTTCCAATCAATTCAGATAATCCTTTGAAAATTGGATTCATTCCGACTCCAGTCAAAAGTATGTACCCACACTGCAAATAGGCAGACCCTTATTGTGGGGAGCTGCCATTGGAATCCGTGGCTCCCTGGTAATAACGTGTCATTTCACACTTGGCCAAGGCCCCACGATAAGGTCTGCAGTCCAGTACTCTGCCCAGAAGTTTCTATGCAATGTGATGTACAAGTAGTAAGACCAAATAGATGTAACTGTCACATTAATAAAAAAATATAAGATTCTTCCTTTAGGCGTTTGACAAGCCATTTTTTCTTGAAGGAGAAGCACATAAAAGTGATTATCCATCTAATGCAAACTAAAATGGTTGCTTTTTACGACCTGACATAATATGACCATAGAGTCCATTGATGAGAGAATCAATACTTACTTGATTCACTGCATAAATATCTTTGCATGCAATTTACCTTGTACAGGGGTAGAATGATAAACAAAACACATTTTCTTTCAGTGAGAGTAAAAATGCATGAAGTTGCCTACTAAAATTTTGTAAAAAGCTAGCAATCCTGTGCATTTTTTTAAATAACATATGCAAAGATACTTGTAGGTATCGATAGGGTAGGGAAGGGTATGATACTGAAGAGATAAGCACATCTAGCATAGAGTACTATATTCTATCCTCAGAACATTCAGCTTCCACATCAAGTACATTGCCTTGTGGAACCTTACTTCATGGCTTCTCCTCCAGGTGTAAGCAAAGGCATGCCATATCATTTAGTCAGTGTTGGGAACAGATGTCTTTAAAAAGTGATGGCTCTGAAAGAGGCATTTCTACCCTCTATAAAAAACAAACTTCAGTAGAAGTCCAAATATTAGGAAGTGCTTCTTAGTCTGGCAGTTCATTTTTAGCTGCTGAGCTACAGCAATGTATCTGCCTTCATCTTTTGCAATTTGGCACATTAGCTCCTCTTCCCCCACACTTTGATACAAGAGCGGAACAAACACAATGGGAGTGCGTAAGATGACAGACTATTTATGACCAATTTCAGAGCACTGAGAGGTTCTTTGTCACTCTCACACCTTTTGAAAGCAGAACAGTATTCATCAGTGCATTTGAGACTTCAAATTTACAGAGCACATTAAAGTCCTGATGGTAAATAAATTATGTAAACACTAGACAAAATTTCACACTAAACTAGCATGCCTTTTTCACCTCATAATTCAAAAGTGGTAATCCAGAACACTTTGCTTTGGCAGTAGAAAGTAGCAATAATCAAGAATGGACACAACTATCTTCTTACAGCAACACCATTTCTTTTACAGCAAAGCAGGGCAGAAATTTTAAGGCTTAGCTGAAAAATTCTTAGAGGGATTGAAGGTCAGACCATGGACATAGCATGAAAGGAAGGAGCAAAGGTGTTTCTAAGGGACAGGGGAAAAAAAATAAATGAAAACTGACAGAAGAGCTACAAACTGCCTCCAAGGGCAAAATGCAGGATGACTCAAGAGAGTCAGGAATTCCAGGCATCCCAGAAAGATCAGCCTCTGAATTACTCCCCAGTTACAGAGCACTCATGTTGGCCAGATACTAACAGGACAAACTGCAGAAGAGCAGAGAGCTGGTCCCTCATGCCTGAGCAGGGAGGGTGTTGCAGGCAGAGCAGCAATCTGGTGCCCCTGTGCAGTGGCAGCAGTGCCAGGCACCCCGGGGCCGGGGAGCCACTGCAGCCTGAAGTGACACAACTGCAAGTGGCCAAAACCCATCCGTACCTGAACACAGAATGGCTTCCTGCTCCAGGAAAACAGGTCAGAACCACTCCTGACTGCATGTGATTACAGCTGGGAATGTTATGCTGGAGTCCTTTTCCACCAGTCCCAGAGAGTGCATTTTCTGGGCACTGCAACATCCTTCACATCTTCAGGGCAGGCCAGGAGGGCACCCCTGACTTGTTTCATCTGCAAGAGTCAAACACAATAGGTCAAGCAGGGCTTTGATACAGTAAAGCAAAACACAGTGAACTTGAGGTATCTAAACAGAGAACTAATTATAGAAGCAGCCTTTCTTTAGTGAGTGTCTGCATTTTCCCTTTGGAATGTGCATAAGGTTAACCTTAGTTTGAGATGGGTTCCAAAATTCTGTTTCAGCCTGACCAGGATTGGGAAGCTGATGCCACTGCAGAATTCCCTGAAAGAACTTATCAGGATATGTCTTCACTTTCTTGGGCTCCATAAATTCTCCATACCTTCCTATACTTACAAAGAAAGGATATAAATGAATTTATTTATGCATATACACACATTTCTTTTAATATAGCCTAAACAATAGTTTTTCAGTTAAAACATCCTTCCTAAAGATTAAAAAAGGCCAATTTAAATCACCATTTTTCAAATTTACATTGGAATTGTAATAATTTTAATTCTAACATCTATGCATCATGCTTCAAGAAACCCAAGCCAAAAGAAAACTCCATTTACTTCCTTAAGTCTTACTGCTTGTAGAAATTAATTATTTTCCTTTTGTCTTCTAGGATTTTTTTTTTTTTAATTTCCTTGCATTCCTCTCAAGTTAGCCAGACTCAGGATGAATGTATTTTTTTGTCATATGCTCTTATTCTGAAAACTGCTGTTTCAGTTAGCAAACACTTGAATTTAGTCCTTGGGTTTTGGTTTTGTATTCACCTGAAAAATGAGTAAGAATATATTCAAAGATGTGACAATAGGTAAATTGTAGTAATATACAATAATACATAATAACAATATCAAATATATACTCTGTAGCAAGATTATAGTTCTAACAGACTAGAATCTCATATGACACTGCAAAAGCTCATTTTAATAATTCTTACAGCTAAAAGCATGATCACCAAATACCACAGTTAAGAAAAGTATATTTATTTGATTCTCCTTTTAGTTTGATGACAAAGTAGTACATTTCATTAACAGTAGCACAGAAAAGAACAATTTTGAATCTGTGATAGATGGAACATAACAGGAGATAGTAAACACATGAAGTGGCTTGTGACAGTTTCCCCAGATTTAGCAGCAATTACCATTTCCATGCTCTCAACATCACACTGCCAAAATCAACAAAGCAAACTCCTGCTTTTGAAGCTTCTGAAGTACTCCCTACAGTGGTGTAGCCTTTCCATATTTAGTTATGAGAAATACAGAATCCTCAGTGTAGCAAGTTGCCAAATACATAAACCAACAACTACCAAAAAAATCCCAAAGGAAAACAACCCACCACCCCAAAAAAGTACTCTTCAATCTTTACTGTTAGAACAGAGCAGTTCCTTCATTTGCTTCATAAAAACACTCTTTTATCTCATCAATACATTGGATTTAGATAGAATTTTTATCTTCCCTGTTTATCATTTATGTATCTATATCTATATAGATATAGATATCTGAATCACTGAAAAGGTGAAAAAGGAATAAGCAAAGTGGATATGGGTAAGAGCATGGTTCTCCTCTTAGTATTCTGGATAATATTTATTCCTACCATGCACAGCAGCTGTCTCTGAAGTGGGAACTATTCATGATCATTAGAATTCTAAAGTAGGAAAGCTTCCCTGACTAATTTTTCCCTAAATGGGAAGTGACTTTCCTGAAACATTACAGGGGGCTTCCTATCAAAAGAGGAAAGGGAAAGGGAACGTTCCAATGTCAGTTAAACATAGGCCACTTTCAGAAAATGAAATTACAGCTACTTTCCCGTTAAGGTTGGGGAGTTTCAAGAAGGCAGCTTCCCCCATTTGAGAAGCTACAATGTGCTATTCTCTTACTCCCTTCCATTCCCAAGTGTTTTGCACAGCACCTGAAACTTACTGAGTCGTGCAAACTTAAAGCTATTATAAGACTTTAAAAACTTAGTTTCCCTTACTAAGCACAAACAATAATCAAATCTTTACGCCATGCATCGCCCTTAGAAAACACTCCAATCAACCTCCTCCCTTGGCACTTTTGATACCCTTTTAGGCCAGTTGCATACACACCTATAATACACCTCCCTATACTCATGTGCGTGGCTGCATAGTCACACCCCCTTGTGCAATTCCTTATTATATAAAAAACCATGCTAAATAAATATAAATATCATTAATGCAGCCAGGATGCCAAATGTAGATGCATTGCAGGAGGTTCTTTAAATATGGCTTAGCTCTGTCCTAAATTCATTACATGACATACATTACGGACATGAAAATGCTGTAATAATGCATTTTCTTACATCAGAAAACTACCTCTTTAATATTCAAATAAATAACCATTAAATAAAAATTTTGTCCTTTTAGAAATGCTGTTTTAAAAGTGATACTCATTTTCTGCTTCTAACAGGTGTTCTTCAGTTCAAAGAAAAATTGCGGATTAAGGCATGAGTATATTCTCCTTTTCTACATAATATACCTTTAAAATACTCATACCATACTACACCTCCTTTAACTGATTAACTGAAGTTATCTGAGGAAGTATGTATTTGAATAGGTAAAATGTCCATATGAAAACAAATACGTGGTTTTGTTATGTAAATAAAACATGTAATTTGAAAGAGTCCACATCTTTTACCCTTTATTCATCATGGAGCTATCCAAATACTTTAAATATGTGAAATAATTTATGAAATTTCCAGTTTTCAATAATCAAATAATACTCAAAACTCCAGTCAGAATCAGAATTGCAATGTATTTGGAGCAGCACTGAAGTCATGAAATGAAAAGAAGGCAAGTTTATGCAGAATCTGAGACAAAATAAGAAAGGCTTCCCAGTTCTTAAGAAAATTAAGATACATGTTTTTGCCACTGTAACTTTATTATTCCATTTGAAACACCACAAGCATTGGTGTACTTAAGGAGAGACTTCCCTGTCCTCCCTTCCCACCCCCAGAGAACAGTGGTGATGATGAAAGCAATGACAGCTGCAGTGAACTTCTGTCTCAAGTCCTGATATGCACACGTCCATTGTCTAGGAGGAAAGTGGTTACTTTTCAAGTACACACCACAGGGGCAGTTAGGAAGTCCAGCGCCACCAGGCCACCTTCACTCTGTCCCAGACGGCCGAGAGCGAGTCCAGCGCAGGGCGCACGTCCAGGATGGTGAACTGGTAGTTCTTGTCCACTGCTCCGCCATCATAGTAATCAATAACGTAGCGCACTTCCTTCCCACAGCGGTCAACGATCCAGTCATGCCGATCAAAGGGCAGCTCGTACCTGGAGAGACAGGGAGGTATTTTAATGGATATTATGAACCTGGCAGAGGGAGTCCAAGATTTATTTGTCCATAAAATCCCACCAGTACTTCTATCTTCTGGCAATTCTAACTTGCAATACCAGTTCTGAAAAATGTTTAAATTAATTCCACACCATGTTTTCAGACACATTTCTCCAGCCTCCCATCTCACTGAAAGACCTTCTCCCCTGCCCACGTACCCCATCCATGAACGTATTCTGGCTCTTGGCGAGTACTCCTTTGCTTTGCCTCCAAACCGCATCAGTGATGGCCCACATGGACATTCCCTGTGCACACAGTTAAAAAGGAAAATAGTTTTTACCTGTTAACACAGTCTTATTTTCAATGATTAAACCACTATGGTAATTTGTTTTAGCAACAGTAAAAAATTAATTACAAGTGATATAACCCAACGTTTTTTTCCTTTTTTTAAAGCTTTGATAAGTCACCCACTTTCTGTCAGCACTTACTGCTGGTATTATAAAGTATCTCTGATATGCTCCACACCATTGTTCTAATTTGTCAACAAAGCTGTTCTCTGCAAATCTAATCCACAGATTTAATACATTAAAGAATAGAAAACCATAATCCAAACTACTGTGTAAAAACCATCACAGAATTTCAGAGAAAAATTTATAATCCCAAATGCTTAACTAGTCTGTGTCCTGTAGGAACAGGGACTATGCTGATCTAAAAAGTGACAGTCTGCTTTGCAGCAGTCATGCTAATCTAAGTTTACAATTCATATCTTTGTCATAACAAATGCATATGCAACATTTCACAGGTACATACACAGCATGTAGAGCTTCCCACTTCAAAATCTCCTTCCAGGCTTGCTCATTATTTTGATTATGAATCTTAATAATGTTGGTCATGTCTTCACTTGTTATGTCATCATCTTTCCACCTCCACCTAAAAAATAAGAACTTGAAAAGAGTTTATAAACATTACAGCATAACTACTCTACCTTCCTATCTTTACCTGATGAACTTTTGAATCGAGATTTAAGGTTGTATGCAAGACACAATACAAGTATGCAAACTTCTGGCTCATCTGCTTAAGCATCTTGAGGACCACTTCATTTTCTGTGCAGAAGTGTGGTTATCCAAAGAGATTCACAAATTCTACATAGCCAAATTAACAGTTTAACTGGATCAGAAAGTTATCAGAGTGTGCAAGCATCACCACATCCACAGTATTCATAAAAATGCTTAGGAAAAATCCCACTTGCATTCCTAATGCACAGAATCCTGTATTCAATACATTTTGCAAACACTTAGAAATAGTTTCCATCTCTCTTGACACTGCATTTTGACTGCATGTTTGCTTCCTTATCAACTGGCATAACATTAACACATTTCAGCATTTACAGGAGCCAAACTTGTTCCATACAGGCTGCTTATGTCATACTGTTTTATGAACCACACTGACACATAGAAAAAAGAATTACTATTCCTCCAAAAGTAAACTACCTGTAAAGTTCACCTGTTCGAGAATGACAAACAAATCATTACAAAAGAACAAGGAAATATCATCACAAGAGGATTTTTAGTCTTGCCTACACTAAATTTTTGTAAATACCAAATATATCTACTTGCAAATTCCCCCATTTTTAGCTTCTGCAAAGTTAGATGTTCTCACTTAGAACTTCTACTGTCATTTTACAGCATTAGCATGAAACCAACTTTGTTGAAAGCTGGCAATCATGCAAACTTTGTCTACACCTGTGCATGGACTTTGAAGAAAATTTTCTGAGCCAGTAGCAGTTGCTTGACATTTTTTACCATCCTCCTGATCTCTAGAAGACATCTGGCCTTTTGAGACCAACTCACCCTTTAAAATATAAAGATGTTTATAAGAATAGTACTTTTTTAAAAGAGATGCTTTATTATTTACTGGTTAAAATCCACAAACTCTCAAAAGAAAAAAAACACCAATAACTAACGATACTAGTTCATGAATTCCATGCTCACAGACACATCTGATAATTCACAGTGTATTTACCCTTTTCTTAGCATAGCATTCCAGAACATTTGCTCTGAAGGGTAGACCCATTTCTTGTCAGAATGTGCTCTAGGAATGGAAGATTCTTCTCTAACAGTTGACAATGGAAATGGTTGACCTGGAGATGGCTGCTGATTGGGAGGAGGCATCTAGAGAACAAGGAGAACCAACAACAAACTAGAGTATTAACATTTTGGTAAGTTACAGTGTTTGAGAAAAATCAAAGCATGATCAATCAACTCCTACAAAGATCAAGAAGTACAGCCTTTATTTAATTACACCAATATTATCCTTTTTTGCAGTAGAACTCTGTACAAGCTTATCATCACGAGACTACAGGAAAGCTTTCTGTCTAAACTTCAACTTTCAAAAGAGCAATGCTTTTTGTAAATCAGAGGAAATCCTGGAGATGCCAATCAGAACTCAACCATACTGCTATTACACAGAAAATGAAATCCAACAATGTATCATAAAAAACATTTATGTAACTAGTAAGTAGAGAGCAAAAGATATTTAAAAACAGGAAAACCACCACAGATGTAAATTTTAATACAATGCTAAAGAAGATGCAACTTGTTTTTAAATAAAAATGTGCACGAAAAAAAGAAAAAAAGCAGTCTTAAAAATAAAACAAATAATGTTATTCCCCAGAGTTTCCAGCTTACATAGTAATACTATTTACATTTCTGGGTATAAGACTTCAGAAGAAACAAGATAAAAGAAAACATGTGAAGCAAGCAAAAGTTACCATATTGCTGGGATCTATGTCATCTTTCATTTGAGATGCACCAGACTTCACAGGACATGCTACAAACTCATAAGCTCTTTCTTGATGTGCAGGAACATCATCTGTGTTCTCAGTTCTATGATCAGCAGTCTTCATGTGCATTGGACAACCTTAAACACAACAGCAGTATACATTTTGCTACAAGATGAAAACTCTAATACATGAAATGGAAAAGTTCATTGAAGGCTCATATAAATGCAAATGGGTATTTCACTCTTTCTTCTGAGCTTTTCTACAGTTTTAACTGCTCTCTTTCCTGCATTTCAGGACCCAAAATCATTGTAAGATCTGAGTTTCCTGTGTAATGTTTGAATGCTCATTTCGTACCCCCATCCTGGTCCCAATTCTGAACTGTTTGCACAAACAGTTGGGACAACTGGAAGTGAACCACAGGTTCTACAGTAAGCTCCTCCTGTCGTTACAAGCAAAGCACAGTGTTCTGGTGAACAAGTGACTCCTCCTAAGGAAAATTTACTTGAGAATGACTTTTGTTAAACAAAAACCTCAAGTTTATTTGCAGAATTTCTCCCTCCCCCCACCCCCCACGCAGTATTTTTCAGTCTTGTTTCCATGTAGAGTTTAGCTCATTTAAATTTCAAGAATGATTACCGCTCATTTTTTCCTGATGCATGGGACATTCTGAAGGTGGAGACGCCGCTGGCTGGTACTGCCTGGATGCATTTGGCGACTGCTCTGTAGCAGCCGGGGAGGATGCGGACAAACCCATGGCCTCTGCACACCGGGCCTTTTAAGATCAAATTTCTAAAGAAAAAGAAAGCAAATATTCGTAAGACAAAACTACACTGGCTATTTATTAAAATGAACGCCAAGTGCAGGTGCAGTGCTGCACCACAAATTAAAAAAAATTAATTGAAAAATCGATGTAAGTAACAAGCTTCCAGCCCAAACAAAAACCCAAGCCCCCAGCAGCGCTGCCCCGAGCTGCTGCCCAGCCGCTCCTCACGGTCCCAGCCGGGGGCTGTGCCCGCACGCCGAGAAGGACAGCGGCTCCCTCCGGCCCGGCCCGGCCCGGCCCCCGCCGTGACCGACCCGCAAGGTCAGGGCAGGCCCGCCCCTCTGCGCGGCCCGGCGGCGCCGCCTCAGCGCCCGCCTCCCAGCGCCGCGGAGCCCGGAGCTGCCGCTGCCCCTCCGCACCCCGCACATCCTCCGCACCCTCCTCCTCCTCACCTCGCCTCACCTCGCCCGGCCCGGCCCGGCCCGAGCTTCCGCGGCGGCCCCGAGCGCCTCGCGAGAACGCGGCCCCGCTGCACGCCTGCGCCCGCCGGCGAAGGGCGGGACGGGGGCGGGCACGGGGCCGGGTCCGAGCCCGGGTCCCGCCCGCCGCCGCGGCTCCGGGAGCGGGGCGGGCGCGGGGCCGGTTCCCCTCTCGCCGCCGGGCACAGGGCTGGGTCCCCATCGGTGCCCACCGGCCCCGGGGCTCCGCCCTCGCCCAGCGCACGGCTGCCCAGGCCTCGCAGCCCGGGGGAGGCGCAGGGGGAGCCCGCGGGGCAGGGGACAAGAGCTGGGTGTAAACTTGCCAACGACAGCGAACTCTGCGAACCGGGGCTCGCGGGCAGCCCCGGGCAGCTGCGCTAGCCAGAGCTACGTGTGCTCGTACCTCCTGCTGGGGCTTTATCCCTTACAACCGCAAATAATCGCTTAAGTATAGAAGGAGCCCACAACGTCCTAGCAGCACGCACCGATACCGTACAGGCGTATCCTTTTGAGTACTAAACTTTCGTAGATAGTAAAGTTATTTAAGGTTATTTTTAAATATCAACTAGCTAAGAAAAGTATCACAGATCTTTTAAGATTTCCTAAGAATATTATTTCCAAGCCAGAAGATGCATTTTACCTGTGTGTGTGAAGTACCGTGCATAACACACAGAAGATGGAGCTCACTGTGCATCAGAGCACGGAATACTGCCTTCACCGCATGCCCTTTTGAACAAGTGCTCAGACCTGGCTATGCAGTGACCACTGAAACAGTAGGTACAAACCCCGCAGGACTATTTCAATGTTCATCCCACCACGTGGATTCTAAAGAGGCTGTCAAGTGCCAAAAGCACGTGGGGAGCCGAGAAACATTCATTATAAATGTATAACAATTAGAACTGATTAAAAAAATAGCAATAGTTTTTTTCCCATATACTCTATTTCATTGTAACAATTAAAAATAGAACTGAAGGAGACAGGAATTTAATCTTCAAGTGGCACAGTTATTACAGTACCTTAGGATGAAAAAAATCCAAATTCTTATGTGGAAGAAGGGTGTACGTACATACAGAAATGACTGATTCTCTCCCATGTCTTTCAAAAAAGACAAATTCTAAACCACACTGAAATAGTTCTAAGCAGCAGTATTTCAAAATATATATCTACCTGAATTTAAAAAGCTTTTATATATTCCTCTCAAGAGGTTTTTTGAGATAACTTTTACATGCCATCTTTCAAAGTAGGGTCTTTCTTACTAACAAGGACATTGCCATTCAGTGTGAACATGAAATAAAAATACAAGTATAAAGCAATACCAAATATTCATTCTTTCAGTAATTTTTGCCCTTCTATAGTCTTGATTACTTAAGAGGAAATTATTTTCTACCCCTTCTGCATGCAGGAATTATTAGCACAGCATATAGAACCTTAAGATAGAAATTTAGTATTATATCAGTAACCAAATCTCTATTATATGCCCTGGAAAATGCTCTGATTGCCTCCATCATTTCCCAGTTTATGTATATTTAAGTTTACTGCAGTATCTAAGACTACACTCACAGTAACAGCTGTGTAAGCAGCACTAAGCAATCATTTTAAGTCTTCACTTGCTACACATACAGAACCACAGAACAGATTGGGTTAGAAGGGACCTTAAAGTTCCTCTCATTCCAACCCCTGTGCCATAGGCAGGGACACCTTCCCCTGGAAGGAATGAGAAGGAAGTGTCTTTACAAACAAAATGTGGGTAGATAAGGCCAGATACAGAGAAGTGAAAGAAGCAATGGGGGGAACCACAAATTCCATAGGAATTCCACTAATTGACACAGACTGCTACTCACTCAAGACTGTGCTAAATCTCTGGATTTAGAGAAAAAGAACGGAGACACAAGGAAAAAGAAAAACAGGGCGGAGGGTATTAGGTGTTTCAGAGAGTCTGTACCTCTGAAGTACCTCAGCCAATGGGGAAAGAGAGGAAAAATGCAGCCAGGAAATTAGGATAAAAAGGAGGCTGCATCCCCTAAAAATTTTGAGAGACCTGATGGAGAATGCCCCATTACTTCTTTTATTTGAATAAAGTTACAGGACTCCTCTGTCTCCTTTTTGGACATAAACCTCTGGTGTTTGTGGATTAATTTTCCTGACAGCTTCACCAGGTTGCCCAAAGCCTCATCTAACCTGGCCTTGAACAGGGGCACCCACAGATTCTCTGGACAATCTGTTCTAGTGGCTCACCACTCTCACAGGGAAGAATTTCTTCCTAACATCCAAGCTAAACCTGCCCTCTTTCAGTTTAAAGCCATTCTCCCTTGTCCTATCACTACATGCCTCTGTGGGGCTCTAGAGTGTCCACAGAGCCTTCTCTTCTCCAGGCTGAACAGCCACAAGTTGCTCATCTTGTCTTCACTTAATGACACTGTTTAATAAGATCCTCCCACAGAGCAACTGAAATCTCTGCTTCTAAATATTTCAAGTCAGTGGCAGAAGGACCCTACGGTAAAACAGATTTTCTCTCTCTGATGTTCTCAAATGGAAAATTGCTTCTCCTCCTTCCTCTCCAAGTAGATAATGCTGTAGATGTCAGTATGCCATCTCCCTGCTTCCACCATCACTCTCCACCAGAAGCAACAACTGCACTATTAGTTATTGTATAGATAATAGTTTTCACCCTCTGTAAGATGAGCCAAGTAGGAAAATTTTTTTTACTCAATGTAACAGCTTCTTCACAAAGAACGTCAAGGTCCCAATCTCAATGAAGCACAATCTACCCATAGGTATACTGCACTGAGAACTCCAGAAAAGCAGAGCAAAAGAAGACACCACAGTAACCCACCTTCGAAAATATGATAGATATCCATTGCAAAGATTGAATTTTTTCTTTAATCTTAGTCAAAATTATCACACCAATATGAGGAGAGAAACCAAAGTTTTCAGCAAGAACACAAAGAGTAATAAAAAAAAATGGGGAGAAAATGAAAAGTACCTGCACACCCAAATATGACAAAGAAGTAGATATAAAAAATACTTCCTATATCCTACATCTTAGGGAGAGATGTTTCTCACACTTTAAGCAAAATTTGTTGAAAGCATCAGTTTAAGAATGGCTCACTGAAAGGCATCCCTTGTTCCCAGCCATGCTCAGTCCTTCCTTCCCACTATTCAGTGTTAAAAGCTGCCTGTGCCAATACAAAAACCTCCTACCAAGCCCCATTTTCCTTCCTCAAGCAGTTGGAAATCTGACCTATATAGCATCTGACCCCAAAGAACATCTGGTCCCAGAAACTCCCACTCACTTTCTAACAGGCCAATTAGTTAATGAGTAGTTTACTACATTAGCAATGTAAAATTAGTACCTTAAGTATATACTTTACAAATGCCAAGTAAATTCCCTTCAAAAATGAGAAGAAAAAAGTAAAAACACTGGAGTGCTCTGTGCTTTCTTCTAGCAATTTAAGCACTACATAACACAAGAAAACCCAAAGAAACATGAATAATTCCTGTGCTTGGAACCCAGTGGTTAAGATATAAAACAGCAGCAATCTCTAAGGATGCTCAAAGAAACCTGTAGGCTTTACCACACAATTCATGCTTCCATGCACATATAGAACCTAGGAACTACCATATTGAGGAACTTAATTGCCCATCTGAGTATGCAGTAAGGGACTGTGTACTGCATCATATTTATAATATGCTGACAACAGCAGCTTTTTATCCCCAGAATCTTCAGAAAACTGTCCAGCCTATGCCCTGACACACATGGTATTACAAGACAATGCAATAGAATTATATTATCCAATCCAAAAGTTCTTCCCCAATACACAAATTTACATAATGTACAATTCCCCAATATACAAACTTAAACTATATGTTACGTTCCTGGCCCCAGCGATGTCCTACATAGAATTTCAGCATTCAAAATTCCAGCTACCTGAGCAACAGTGGGGCTCAGACCTCATACACCCATTTTCACCTTCTTTAAAATACATAAGATACAGCATGAAATCTCAAGATACCATAAAAGCCAGTTGTTTCAGAATTTAATCCCCCCAAAACTGTTCTTTCATGATGTACTCATTATAGGTACATAAGTTCTTAACCATAGTAAGAAAGAAAAATTCACAAAATAAGAAACTGTGTTCCTTTCCTTTATTATGATGTACCAATACCTTGCATACAACATGCAATTTATTGCTTATTGACATTATTGCATATATCAAAGGGAAAAAAAAAAATCAGCCAATATAATTTTATGCAAGCTCCTAAACTGTTTAAACAAAATACAGAAATGCTTTACAATATCACTGAAATGCTAACAAATAATTCTGATTCTTTCTTGTAATAGAAAGTAAATTTAAACCCATAATACTTAATAATTCACTTTACTATGACGGATTACTTTTATCACCAATCTTCAGAATTGTTATATTGCATGTTTAAGTTCTTGTGCCATGATAAGGATTGCTACTCCAATCAGGTCACATTACTAGTTGAATTTAATAATGTGATCCTGACATTTTGTGACAATATTAGAATTTACTGCAAACCAGATTGTCAAGATTTATCAGAAATCAGTCTAGCAGAATCTACAGTTTTCATCCTTGCTCTGCACATAAGTTAGATAAATTCATCATGTTTCTTCTTAGGTAGACTATATAAACATTTTCAAATTACAGTCTCCATTACTTATGCCTAACTTGTAACTCATTTGTTCCAAACAGGTTTTTAAATTTGATTTTGTAACAGGTTAGCTGTGCTTATTCTACATAAATAGGTATCTGTCAATATTGAAGAAAACACTGTTTGGTAAATGCATGCTAGAAACAAATCCAGGACATTTGGATGTGTGCATATTAAGTGTGCAAATTATATAGCCAAGCTCATGAGTAGCCCTTTTCCTCCCCTCCCCCTATGATTTGATGTTTCTTGTGAAACTTGATTAGGATTACTATAAACAAAACCCCATTGAATTCAAAATTTTGTATTCTGTATTACAGCTTAGTATTCATATTTAAATGTTGCTTTCAAACCTAGCAAATTTTTAAAAATACCAAAATTCAAAAAATTAGAAGACAATTTACATGCAACATATTCCATTTGGGTGCAGATTCTCATATACTTAAATATTTATAGGCTCATAAAAGCATGTCCTGTCCACAAGACAAGTACAATGTTTGACATCCCACACACAGATTAAAAATAAAGATACAATACAGAATATTTTATTTGCATTTATATTTTCAATTTCAGTAAGTAGGAAGTTATAAATAGCACACTGAATCATTATGTGGTTGATACCAAGCCATGCTGATCTCTTTGTACTTCACTCTCTTACAGACACTTCTTTTACTTACAACTAGTTAAAAATGTATATATTTCGTATTAAACAGATGCCCTCTCAGTGCAGGGCATCACACAATGAAACTGTTTTTGCCAAAATATTTCTTAAACCAAACAATATGATTTATTCTTCATAGCTACCTTCCATTCTTTACTGAGCTTTTATAAAGTGCTTGGTTATTATAAATAGAACGAGACTTTGAAAGGAGGTAGCTAGTAGGAATTTTTAATGGATAAGAAACCTTACCAAGTGTTACCATCTAAAAGTATGACTTGATGCTTTATCCCAGATCTCTAAATAACCCAGGCAGCACATATTTCATCTTCTCTGCCATAAAAACAACTTTCAAGTTGCTTTCAGAAAATCCTAAGAACTTCATCTAACACAGATTTCATCCAGGTTTGGATGAAGGTTAAAAGTCCACAAATATTATCACTATTTCCATCTGACTGTCATCAATCAGGGTATCAGCAATGAAATACTATTCTTTTTCTGCCTGTATTCCATAGACAGAGAAATCTGACCAGGAACAAACTTTACCTCATGGAGTTCCTTGTAGCCAGATAATGCTGTTGTACAGTAGGTTATTAAAATATGAAAGGGGCTTGCAATGGTTTTCAAAGTCTTCTACACTTGCACTTTTTCATCTGAAAATTCTAGTCCCTTTCTATTTGCTTCATTGATAGCTTTCAGCAGCAGCCAACAGCACACCAGACACTAAGCTGGAGTAATTGTCAAGCAGCCCTTTATTTTCCTCTGAGTGGCTCAGCAGAAGCATCACAAAACGATTTTTCAGGCTTCTCTATTAAATGGTCTTTTACAGAAAGCTTGTACATCCATATGCTTAAACACACTAATGCCATGAGGGAAAAATTCCTCTTCATACAATAATCAACAACTGGTATTCCGTTTTATACCGTTTTATATTTATTTATTTTAAAGAAGAAAATTTCCTTTCTCATCACAAACAGAGGCACAAACCTTTCTGCTATGTATCTTCTGCTGTTCTCCCAACCACAGCAGTAGGAAGACATCTGGATCTCTAGGTGTGTACTCAAAGTTTCCTCCTCTTCTCCTCTTTAAAGCTGCCTGAATGCATTTACTCACTTGTGTAAGCTTTTACCCTTAGGTTGTTAGTTCTGCAAGATGAGTAATCTTCTCCCACAATATTTGAAGATGGAAGTCATTCTCTTCCAAACACTGTAAATAGTTTAACTTTTAATAAACTTTAGTATATAATTTGGAATTGCTAAGAATTTATATATGCAGTCAGCTCCCCTCATTTTCCTCTGCATGTATTTCATTTTTCAATGGATTATATTTTTTAAGCAATTAAGTTATTAAATTATGGAGCTCACTCATGATAGCATGTATTTATAGAGGTAGAGTAGGCTTCAGAGATGTATTTCTTACCACTGAAGAATTCACACAGATAACCCAATACAGCATCCCTGTTGTGTGAGACTCTCCACTGAAATCCACCGAAACATTCTCTGAGAAAATGAGTATCTGAAGTATACTTCCTCTCTGCAAGTACTGATTCCACAAACCAGTTACAGAACACCTAACCTACCATTCCCCTCTAGAGTTCTGAAAGTGGTATTTACTCATCTTTTGATGAAAAATTAAAGCCATAAAAAAGGGAAACCTGCATTTCTACATACAGCCTAACCGGTACCAACAGTCTGTCCCATGACCAGCAAGCTAATGTCACCTGGTATTGAAGAATGGAAAAGAAAATAAAAGAAAACTAAACAATTTTTTACAAGAGTCACTCCTTCCATTTGATATGCCCACAGAAAGGACACCTGGTGACATGCCAAGAGTCTGCTTTTACAATGCATCTGTTAAAAATAGAAACTTTAAGCCACTAATAAGATATTACATTCAAAAGCATTTCTTACGATGCTAATTACCATGCATTTACTTTTTTTGCATAAAAAAAGCAGACGCAAGCTTACAACATTAAATTTTATCAATATTTCACCACATTTTTAAAATTAATAAAGTGCAATTAAAATATAGGTGCCACAGCTATCTAATTTGCTGTATCATAAGCTTTTAATGGCAGGCAAAAAGTGCCCTATATACTACTGTATTCAGTACATCACAACTTTGCTGCCTGTTTACTAAAGTCTTTGCTGAAACCACAGCTGTTAATAGTTTTTTTTAATTAGAAAATTTTCCTCTGATGCATCAGGACATAACTGTAATAATTTTTTTTTAAAGATTATAAAATTTTGAGCTAACACGTTGCAAAATAGATTTTTAATTACACTAATTTTGTGCAGCAATCCAAAATACTAGCTGTTCTAAAAGAATTATCTCACTGCCCTTCAATCCTGGATTGTTGGCCAAAGTGGAGTATGCAGAGTTTTGGATTGTTTTTTGTTTCTAATCTAGTTTTAACATCAATTTTATTATAGCTTGACTTACTTTTTTTTTCCCCCCTATCAAACACAAGTCTAACTGGAAGTGGAGAAGTAGGCCATTTTAATGAATGGCCTCTACTGACAACAAAATATTTAAAGTACTGAAATACTAAAATCAATGTAAGAAACTATAAATTTCAGAAACTTTTCATGAATTATCACCCTAAGAGTTGCTCCAAATCATCTTCTCAATTTTTTCATCCTACTTCCCTAAAAAGAAAAGCAGACTTCTATTTTCAAGCACAGTTCTCCAAAACATTTGAATGTACTCAGTTTTAGAAAGGAACAAGCTTTTACAAAACTATTAATCACAGGGATCTAGTGATGTAAAAAGCAAAGAAAATAGTATTTTGCATCAGGTATACTGAAATCACATTTTAAAAGATACCAGGTTCTGCAAATTAGCACAAAAGATTCCATTGCTTTGAGCAGGATGGACTCTCTGTGGATTTACTGGTACCCAAATGAGGCACTGCTCACTCAGATCATACAGCTCAAGAGATTCATTGTTAACTCTCCCAAGGCATAAACAGATCTTTTGTCTGTGAAGTGTTAATAACCACAGGATCCAAAACCACAAGTACTGACAATCCTTGCTATCTCCCTCAACAAGGCAGGATTGGGAAACTTTTAGAAAAAAGCCTGCCGAGCAGAGCAATGGAACTAGGCTTTCAAAAGTGCATTTTACACAAGTCCCAGCAATACTCCCCGACAGCATTTTAACTGGGCAACTGAACCCATTGCAGCTGCCTTGGTTAGAAGGCATTGCAGCCTGCGCAGTTCTCCTGGGTCTTACGTGCAATTTTTGGACGAGGGGAGTGCCTAGTTCCTCACCAGGGAGGACAGGGCCACTCACACCTCTGACTACAGAGGGGAAAGCTCATGTTACCCAGCTTTGTCAGAGGGAGCAGGACTCATCACCCAACACGGGGTAAATATGCTGCCTTTCTGTTTAAAAATGAATTGCTTTAACAGATTGCTACAATAATCGGGATGTGCACTGAAGTCTCAGTGAAAATGAACACTTCTACCACACCTACACCAAGGGAAAAAAACTAGAAGTTAATCAGGCACAATTCTGGATTAAAAAAGTGAAACAAAATAAATTTACACATAAATATAGCTCTCAAAATAATTTTAAATAAAACATAACTCAGAATTTCCTCAAATTGTATTACAAATAAGATTTAGGACTATTCCTAGATGGTGAGATTCCTCTCTGATGTCTTCTAAGCCCTCAAGTTCACAGACAGAATAACTGAGTATCTATTAACAAACGTGTGGTTTAAAACAACAACAAAAAAAAATTGTGTCTACAGAGGTCAACTGTTGCTTCTACGTAATTACCACACAGTTTTAGAGGAGTTTGGCACAGTTAATTCAAGAGTGTTCTTAATCACACCTCAGATTTCTAACTTGATTAACAAGAAAAATGTGACAAAAACTCAATGCTTCATATCAAACAGGTAATTTTTGTGATAAAAGAACAAAGTATTACTTGAAGTTACACATCACACATACAGAAGATTTTTATATCTTTGCAATTAAACTTTGAATCCAAATAGCCAATGGTTAAAAATACTCTGAGAAGAATTGCAACACTTCTCAAAGGTAGTAGCAGCAAAGGAAAAAGCACTTCAGTAAGAACTATGCCATTTCCACACATCATCTACCATATTAACTTACAAAAAAAGTTCCATGGGGAATTTAGAAGATGTACTGTTGCATGTAACCTAGCACAGCACATGGGAATCCTTCCCATCAAAGTGAGAATTTTAACAGCTCTTAAGATATCATGTGGTCTTATAATACAGCATTTTAGATAAATTATTTCAAAATTTCCCAAAATGGTTTGCATTCATATAAGGCAGAACAAAAAGCAGTAAAAGACTTCATAGAATCAAAGCCAAATTTTTAGCTTTTCTTGTAAAAATTATAAAGTTGTCAAGAATGAAATCTTGATTGTTATTCCTAGAAGAAAACATAGAAACGTGCCTGGAAAATTGCACCATATCAGGAGTTTGGGGAATTTTTCATTTTCTAAAAAAACCAGATATGTCAGTATTCACTGGATTTATAAAACATTTTTATCGGAGAAACCTGAGAGAAACACTTTGAACACACTGGTGGACAACAAGCAGTAACCAGTCTGCTCCTTTCCAATTTCTGATGCTTGCAACTGCTTAGAACAGGCATGTGGAACTCATCTGTGTGAGCTTTTGCTTTTATTCCTCACTGGACAGGATCCGCAAAGCGTGGCCCTGGGCGTGCAGGCAGTGTGGCTAGGGAAAGAGTAAGGTCAGTACAGAGGTAATACCTTGTTTCTGTAATATGAGCATTCCATGGCAGAAATGTGCACTGTTTCAGTGAACCCAAATCATTTTCATAGCAGAAATTTCATTTATGTATGATTTCTAGGCAGATTTTCCATTTCTATGAGTTTTTGCTTCCTCCTGTCCAATAAGACATATGACCTTGTAGCATCCTTTTGCAATTTTGACCATCCACATCACATTCATAATATCCAAGACAACACTTGAGATCATCCAGGCGCTCTGGGCTGCAAATCCTAATCTCTGGAAACCTTCTGTTCCAAAAGAAGAAATTACGTGGCTGTAATACACAGGCATGACGGCAATCCTCACCACGAAGAACACAACTGTCATCAGCACACCATTGATGATGTTGGCCTTTGAAGATTTGGGATATCCCAGAACCTCAAAAAACCACCTGCAAAAGAAGTGTTCACAAATACCAGGCAGACTTGAAGCCATCTCATTAAAAATTATTTTACTTCACGTTTATTTTTAATTCATCATATATTAATTGCTTCTACCTTTATAATTTCTAAATTATTGCTCTTTTTCTTGGCCTAGTTACAAATCCTTCTGGTTGGCTGCACTTTTTCCCCACCACTTAAGCAGTGTATGAGATCCACAATACTGCAGAATAACACATAGAAAATCCTGACATGAATTGTGAACCAGTTGACAACGCACGTGCATTTCAGTGAGTATTGTGTAATATACAATAATAAAACTATATTTTAAAATCATAAAGACATATTTATTACTTACTGTTATAGCTTATACCAACAGCAGCTAAAATTCTTTATCTTACTGAAAGCAACTCTAAAATTGCATTTGGATTTGGTAATTCAGATAGAGCTCTAATTTCTTGTAATTAGGATTTTCTGACTGCTTCTGTTCAGCCCAAAACCAGAACATTTTCAGAACGAGACATTGTGAACTCTTGATCATGTCACAACTTGGAACATTTATCCAATGAAAAAAGAGAAATCTAAAAACTGCCTCTCCATCTACTGCTGGGTCATAAATGGTCTCTAAAAAAGAATTCTTGCATATTTACTCCTAGATATAATAAATATAGTAGACAGGCATAACTTATCTATTGCCTAGCACACAGAACCTGAGAGTTGAAAAAGGAACAACAAACTTCTCTAATCCTTTGTCATTCACACTTAAACTAGAATGAACAAGTAAAAATTGTGCAGCAGTGGCAGGCAAAACCACAGCAAAATAACTTGAAACACTGTATTCATAATGGGGGATGGGGAAGAGAATGAAATAATCAGTTTTTCTCCAGTAAGATACATGGCTAAAATGATTTAACAAAAAAACAGTTCTAAACCTGGTTTTAAAAGTAATTTTTAATTTAATTACCTACAGATTACAACCTCAGTAATTATAAGTACACTAGAAAGATTTTTCCAGACATCCAGCTCTAACAGAAATATTCTAGAAATTCATTAAGCATGCAACTAGGACAATTAAAATCCAGACACTCGAGGTGGCAGTCCAGCCCGGAAGCAGGATGCCTCACCATAGAAACACTTACTGACATCATGAAGAGCAAGACTTGATATGTTTGGTCAGATTAACAGTCAAAGCCTTTACTTTCAATGATATATATAAGATATATATGATATATATACAATGCAGAATCGAAAATTAATGTAAAAATGGTTTTCAAACATACTGCAACATGCTAGTATAGGTAATTGCCATCTGTTTAGCAACTTCCCTTTCCCAGCAAATAAAAAAAAAAAAAAGTCTGTAAATAACAGTTACCATTACAATTTTACTCACCACAGTTCAGAATTAATTACATAAATGCTGATACTAACATTAAAAGATCTAAATGCTTGGCATGGAGACAACCTCCAATTAGAGATCCCTAACAACACAGACAGGAAATACACAGACAGTTCTAAGATTAGAATATCTTTTTATATTTTAATAAGAGCTCTTTTGGTAGAGTAAGAATGCAAACAAGAAAGATAATGTAAGTCATTATCATTACCCACTACTTACTCTCTTAAGGGTCTGATTCACTTCAAATTTAATGGAAAAAAATCATGCACTAATGAGATGACATCCCTTAGTGCAAGGGACTTTATTATCTCCTGCAGCAATTTCTGCTTTTCTGAGAGTGCTAAATGTCAGTATTCAAAGACCCATAATCTCACTATGGGCATTTTAAAAGTATAACATAAATTACTTTTAATAGCCAGATGTACCACAGTTCTTTCTAACACCACAGTCTGAAAGGTGAGCACCACTGGAGGAACCCACGTGAACCCAGGATGACAGCCTATCTTGATAGAAGCTGGGACAACAGCCTTTCACAAGGACATGAATAACAATATAAACCCTTTTTTCTTCATTAAGTTCAAAAAAGTGTTTATTTAGTCTTTAGTTCCTCTGTGAACACAGAGCACAGGCCACAACAGACTGTTATCTCCCATTCAACTGCACTGGGGCAGAGGAGAGCAGCCTCTGGAGAGCTCCATTATCCCACCCTGTCCTCCTGAGAATTCGAGTTTACCAAACTGATGTTCAAAAGGGACTACCACACAATCTTTTTTATTTGTAAGAGCTCTGAGGAATGCATCAGTGTCATGAAACACTTCAGAGATTACAGTCACAATGCAATGATGGGCAACAGCCTGTCTGCAGGAGGAATGCAGTTTCTATTTGCCTTATCCTTTCTCTACCAGACATCTGGAAAAGCAAACAGATGCCACACATACACCCCAAAAAGCATGGTTAAGGAAAAGGCATCTGATATACTCAAAGTCCTCATCCTACCCTGAAAAAAATTGGAGGAAGAGGAGAAGACTGCAGCCCTGCTCTGTACCAAAGCCCCTCACCTGAGGTGAAGTCTTTCTGGGGCAAATCCTATCCCCAGCTGTGGCCTGAAGGCTACAGAGTAAGAGGAGAGGCCACCCTGAAACTCCAATGACCCTTGCAGCAGTATGTGGCATTATCAGCCTCCTTTTCTGATACAGCAGCACATCAGGTAACAACACTTGAACCAGTAGCCAGGGCAGGCTCTGAGCTCTGCAGGAGAAGCTTCAGCCCCTTTCTTCTCTAATCACAGGTGTGAAGATTAACCACTTCAGATATAGTTAAGTGCTCAAAATAACTTGCAGAGCTATTTTTCAAAGCAAATAAAGAGTATACATTTATAGTATTCTAGATATTCATATGCATATATTAATACTGATCTACAAGTGTGGAATATTGGAAAATAAATTTCAAATTATACAGGACAATGCAATTCCATTCTAGGATTCTGATGACAACATTATCTTGCTTCTTTTCCTTGTCCATGATACAAAGAATAAACATCCATATTGAAGATGGCTTTATTATAAAAAATAAATGAATATACAAAAGTTAATAAAGAATAATTTATTTGTGAATTTTTGTCTGGTATTTTATAAAAAGCTGGCATTTTATACAAAGCCTGATCTAATCTAGAAAGGAACTCTGAGATGAATATATTAGTTATACTGTTGCAGCTATAGCAGCAAAATATTTTCATAGCAAAAAAGACTTTCATATAGTAATTCTTAGTTCAATATATATAAATTCCCTGTCAGCAGACATTTGACAACTATTAAAAGACTTCCTAAGTGACAGAAATAGTAATGCAGATTAAATTTTAAAAGAACTACAGAAAAGCTCCCTAACCACTTACCGCTGATTGACAAAAGGAGTGGAGAACTCTGCAAGGAGACGGAAGTTTCCAAAATAAGCCAGCAGACCTTTGCTCTGGTTAGCAAAACAAAACAGACATACAAAATCAACAATGTAGATGTGAAATTGTCATTTGAGTCTTTAAGTATACACAGAATGATACATCATCTCAACTTCTTTAATGGAACTGAGTTTGCCAGCTGTGGCCACCTTTCCTGCACTTTCAAAGAAAGTTTTTTCACAAAAGCTGCAATTGTCCTTCAGGTATCTCCAATCAGCAGCTTCTTACTTCAAATAAACCTTTATAAGACCTACAGCTGAATGGCCATGAAAACTAACTAGAGAAGGTTTGCACAAGTAATCATAGATTACTAATTACCATGATAGCATTACTGTCTGAAAGAATCATAAACATTTTTGATTTTTCAACGTTTAAACAAGAAACACTTTATGCTGAAGAAAAATCTCCCTGCATGGCTGTAGGAACGTATTTTGCCAAAGCAAAGATGAATTCCCAGCTCTTATTTGACAGCAGGGAAGGGCACAGGATTCCTTTCTTCCCTCCTGCAGAGGGCAGGGGCAGCCCTTGCCAGCAGCTCTGCCAGGTCGCTGCCGTGCCCGTGGGTCGGGCACAGCTCCTCCATGGGGCACATCCACACCACACCCCCTCCAGCTGAGCTCTTCCCTCCAGGTGGCACACAGTATCCACTTACACAATTGCTGGGTAAGCAGCAGTTGGCAGATGTAGAGATCAAAAGATTGGGGGTTTTTAATTTCCTTAGGTTTCCTGAACGCCCTATGGAGTGAATGTCACGATTCCTCTTTCCCCCACCAAGCAAGCAAATACCCACTACTTCAAGCTTTTCACATCAGATTGCACTCACCAAAGAGAAAACCTGTGTGTTTAACCAAATTCTTTCCTATCCCCAAAAGGCAATTTGGAAATAACATACTTAGGGGTAACTTTCTCTGAAGAGAACAGACTGAGAGCAACACACTGGCATTCACAGGCAGAGCTAGATCCACATAGAAATAAATGCTTTTAAAGAAGCTCACACTAATATCATGCTTTCTGTTTCCTCCAGAAACAGCTAATGAATTTTCTGCATGGGGGATTAGCCTTGGTAGTGGTATTTTAATTTATCTAATATTCAGCTCTAATTCACTTTCATTCATGATAATATTAGTAAATTTAATTATCTTCAACCAGAAACAGAGTATTTATTTGACAGTGTACTTCAGCCCCTTAAAACCATTACATGGGAAATCTGACAGTAATCTGGCATCTCGACACTTTTAGTATTATAAGCCTGGGATTCACACAGTAGGCAGGGAAGACATCATTAAGGCTGGAAAAGACCTTCAAGATCGAGTCCAACCATTAACTGTGCTCTGTGTGCTCACCACTAAACCATATCCCCAGGTGCCACATCCACATGCCTTTCAAACCTCCAGGGATGGTGATTCCACCACTTCCCTGACCACCCTTTCAGTGTAGAAATTCTTCCTACTATCCAAAATAAACCTCCCCTGGCACAACTTGTGGCCATTTCCCCTCATCCTGTCACTTGTTACCTGGGAGACAAAAGTAGAACATAACCACTTGAAACCATTTCCTTCTAACTTTCCAACTAAATATTCAAGCTTGTTAATAAAAAATATTAAAACCCTGTCCCATAATAATATGAAAAGCTCTTCTGTCAAAGTCCCTTTACAGCAAAAATTGAGAAAAGTTTCTAAATTCAACAAAGTTACACATTTTTGTTGGAATGTAACATTGAAAAGTCATGCATTTTCCATAAATAACTGATAAAAATAATGATTCAAAGTATAAGTATTCCTTTCATTAACCAGTGAATTTTTTTAAGCAAGTGAGGTCTATAAAAGCTGTTTCTTTAATCTCATCTGCTTATGTTACAAGAAAATACAGCACTTACCAGTACAAAATAGTAAGCATACAGAGCTGCCAAGTGATGTATTACAAAAAACTTGTCACCAATTGCCTTCCAGTAGTAAATAATAAGCAACAGATCTACAAGAGAACAGAAATAACTATAAAGAACTATTTATTATACAATCATTTTATACATATTATACAGAATAGCTTCTGTGCATTTTAGAGATATACCAAGATATGGCATCAGTAGAAACCCTCGGAATTAACGATGCCTGAAGAGAACATCTTTAGGATAAAGACTTTACTTCAGTCAAAGCATTAGGCAGTAGTATTCTCCCAACACTTTCCATAAAGGATTACTTTCCACATCAATGGAAATACAGATGTAATAACTTTAGCCTAAGTATTTTGGAAGGAAAAGGTGGATCCTGAATCTCATAGTGACTTCACAGTTATGACCCTAAAAATCTGGAACAAATGACATAAAAAAAAAAAAAGGCATGTCTGCAGGGGGCATAGCAAATACACAAATACATGCAACAAATACAGGGATCAATTACAGAGAACCTCTAAATCAAAAAGTAAAGTATATTAGTAAATTTGGAACCATTTACCAAAACTATTCGGCAAGAGGCATTTGGAATAGGAAGCATATTTGCTTTATTAAATCCCAATTTTCTAACTACTGCAAAAGTGACATAGCAAGTTAGTGTTAAAAAGAAAGCTTTAACATAAAATAAACCAAAAAAAACAAAAAAAAACTACTAAAAAATAATCTTTCTTCTTCCATGATGGTCTGAGAATTCAGAAGATTTTGTTCTCTGTACAGGAACAAGCCATTTCTGTCCCTACTTTCTGCAAATGAGTACTTTGGACTGGAATATTATTGACCAAGGTTCCAAATCAAAGACTTTACCCCTGTGCCTTTCTAAAGTCCAGAGTGTGCCTTGATCTCTTTTATATTAGCTATCCTCAGGCAGGGCTTTACATCATCTGACATAGCTGCTCCCTTCCTATTAATAATTAAACATCAGCTATATAGGGAAGTGAGAGAGAATGAGTGGTCAGGTTGAGATGCCTGTTCAAAGGCATTCATTAATTCACAATGAAAGTTTAATGTATAATTATTCAAAAATAGATACTGATTAATTTAAACATGGCAGCAGAAGCTATGAAAAACCCCAGACATTTAAAGTAATGCACAGTTCAACTGAATATGCTGATCACCAGATTATCACTTCCACTGGGTTGAGAAATCCAGTATGAGATAACCAAGTCTGTGGCCCAGTTTCTGATCAGAGACTTCATCCTAACATGAGAAGTTTTCACTGAAAATAGTCCAAGTCACAAGTTTTTGTTTTGATAAGCCAGTATTATCACCACACAACATAAAACAAAGCTCCAAAGCATTTTGTAGCAGAAGTCCCATGCCAATTTTAGTTGACAGAAAAATTAAGAACATAAAACATATGTAGGAATAAATAACATACAAAATAAATTATTTCCATGTTTTATACATGGCTGAATTTTGGCTTAAAAGGAGACTAAAAGATGGGCAGGCAGGATCCTATGGTATCAGTTGTCTCAGCTTGTATTGAGGCTTACTAAAATTCCTCTGCCAGCATTCTGGCAGGTCACAGGAAGAAAAACATGATGGAAGAGCTACGAGTTGTAGGCACCGAGAAGAGAGTGAAGGCCACTGCTCTAACACCTTCTCAACTCCAAAGGACAAAACTGAGCTGGAGCTGGTGGTTGCACATCAAACCATGACAAAGCCACACAGTGGTATTTCCTCAGTGCTTGGGGAGATATTCCATCTTTCACATCTGCTAGCAAGATCCTGCGATTTCACCACAACCCACAAATCCATTAGCAATTTTAAAAGCCACAGTAGAAACTGTATTGTGTACACATACCACATCTTCACCACAGTAGCTCAGGATAAACATATAGGTATAGTGATTCAATATAAATAAACAGGTCATGCATGCTATATACATGTTGCATAATTACCAGAAATGAGGTAGCCTGTGGTAATAGCAATATTCAGCTTCACAATTGAAGGGTCACCCCTGTAAACATACCAAAAATACATAGTTACAGCCTCATTTGTAAAGGACATACACATCTCAAACACCATGCCCATCAGGGCACATTATTCTTAGCCCATCAGCAAGAGATTAAGCAATCTAGTTAAGAAGGGTTCTAATCATACAAGTGGATTCCTTTTCCACCCAAACACAAGACACCTACTAACTACCCTAATCAGGATCAACCCCTGCCTTGGTGCAGACTGCCCCAAGAGCCTTGCTAGAGATTTGAACTGAAACCCAGCAAATACTCTGAGCTGGCTTCTCAGGAAACTGAGGATAAAAGAGAACAGCCCAGTCTCTGTCTCTTAGCCCTTTAACTGACACTCTGTGTCTCCATTTTTGTTTTCTGACAGTGCTAGAAGTTTGTTAAGGATGACAAAAATATCTTGCTCAGCTGATTCCTTTCATATTCATAATCAGATGGATGTTTATAGGGATAAACAGAGTAGAAGGACACAGGAAAGGAATTATTTGCCAGTTCTCTGAAGTCAAAGAACCTTTGAGCAGAAATGCTTTTCAGAGTGGTTTCCACACCTTTTATCCCCTCCCTTTTGGTGCCAAACATTCAGCAGGCAAAGCTCTTCGTAGCATACCCACAACTTCAGTTCCTCTAGAATGTTCAACAAACCCAAACTTGTGAATACAGCTCAAGAAAGGAAAGCATCCACATTACAGCAAGCAATGTTTGTTCTTCTCTCCACTGTCCTCTGTGCATTCCTGCTTTGAGGAGTTTGGTAAGCAAGTCTTTTTTCCTTGGCACAAGGATCGTAACTTAATTTTTAAATTAAGTTGTGCAACTAGTCTAGCTATGTTTGTGTAAATATGAATTGTGCTTCAAATGACAGGTCAACAGATCCATAAAATGTAGACTGCTCAAGACAAGCTGTGAAAGCAATCCTTGTTGTAAACCTTCCCAGAAAAAAGGAAGCTAACTGTGCTTACAGCCAACTCCAATACAAAGTCTGCCTCGGCATTTTACTTAAGTAAAATGCTATTTACTTAACTATTTTTTCTTAATCCTATTGGAATGGAGGAGTGGGAAGAGATTTCCTGTATTATTACAATCTGATCACTAAATTGTAAAGCTTTCTTAGTGCCTAAAACTAACTGTTCCCCTCAGTGAGAGGGTAGTTTACAGGAAAATAGGACTCACAAAACCAGAATTCTGCTGTTAGGTGAAGAAAAATCATTACTAGGAGAGTTTGGAATTCACTCAATCTGTTAAGATTGGCCGTAGATGTTCTTTTAAATACAGCTTGAAATGGGAACATTTTTCCATGGCTTCAAAACTTGATTTCATGAGCTACATATGTAGTGGGCTAAGTGCTTCTTTAGAGGCCTCATGTTAGAGCTCTCAGCTGCAGCAGTAGCATCATAACTAAACTTCTCAGGGGTCCCAGCACACTTCAGCACATCACCACCAAGACTAAGCCTGCACTCAAGAGCCTTCATATTCTCCAAAGAACATGCAAAAGGACTGAGTATATGAAATTGGTTCCTTGATAATGGTAGACATGACTTAACTGGATGGGACAGGGAATGATTCACTTCCCTCCTTTTTTCCCCAGAGAATGGTCACTTTGCATCAAACCTCCTCTAGGCCTTCTAAACCAACACTTCAACAGCATACATGGCTGCACTATCCATCTGTCATATCCTTTCAAGAAGAGCCCATGTTAGAATCCCAAATTATTGTCAATAAATGGAGATCTCAGAATTTAGTCTAAAATCTTCCAGATTTCCTGACCTATCTCCTTGAATGGAAGGTGCAATGGAATTAATGAGCCCTGATTGCAGGCCAATTTTGATGCAAGCAAGAGCCCAGAGTGACAAACAGGGAGTGACTTGAATAAGCAAATGGGAAGAACTATCTCTTTGATGATTGCTAAGAAGGTATATGTGGCAAATTAATTACACGTGAAGATGCGCAGGCAGATAAAACAAACGAAAGTCCATACGACTGACTTTCTTCAAACTTCTCTGCAGATACAGAGTTATATAAAATGCTAATCAAAGATCAAACTTGAAAAACTGTAATGACTATGAAGTGAACAGTCATAGGAAAGAGCCTGTTCTCCTATGAAGCTACAACTTAATCTACTTATTATGTCTTCTCCCTCTCCTTATCTGATCTCTACCACCTCCACATTTTCTACCATGTGATTCTCACTACCACAAAAACAATTTCTACATCATCTGTGTTAGTCCCTAGTACATACAGAAAAAAAGGAAAAGTTTTATGAGAAGTCCTAGAACATCAAAAACTGTCACACACAACACTGATGCTTCTCTGGAGCTTACCAATGCTCCAGACTCTGTTATGATCTACTACTGTATCTATTTTCAGGCATTACCTGACAGTAATACCACATTCTCTCTCCACTGAACCCAAACCCTTTGTAGGGTTCAATGGAGAACTTTCACACAGATATATACTATCCAGATCTGCTATAGCTTTTCAATTTCACTTTAAAATGATTACTGTAAATAGCAGAGTTTCAGTCATACTGACTTATAGTTACAGTTTATTCTTTAACAGTTGAATATGCTATTTCAAATCAATTGCTTGTATTTTATCTATTCCACTTCACAGAAACACACTGAACTAAGACACTAATACTGACACAATTGTTACCAAATTTTCAAATAGTACAGACAAAAAAAAGAACACATCACAACTGAATATTTTAATGGAAAATGAAACAATCATTCAGTACTCAATACACTGCAGGAATCTTTTTTTTCTTCTCAATTATGTTCTTTTATTGTGCAACTATAACATATATGTAACATGCCTTACCAGAGATGGTCAGCATTAACAGCATCATCGTACAATAAAATATAAAGGCAAAACCCTCCAACCACCAAGGCGTGGAATGTGGACACTGTCCTGAAAAAGAGATCACAGTCACAAGGAGGTACTGCCATTCACAACTTCCCATACTGTGCTTAAGGTAGGATGGCATTCTCAACTGCCTCTAGATACTTCTGTGGGAGACAATCATCTGTTCTCTATGCTACATCCAACCACTTAGACAATGACAGGTGGGAAAAAACAGTCAAAAAGAAGGAATCTATTAGATTGGAGTGGGATCGACAATACTAGATACAAAGTGAG
Organism: Vidua macroura; assembly: GCF_024509145.1. Taxonomy (NCBI): domain Eukaryota; kingdom Metazoa; phylum Chordata; class Aves; order Passeriformes; family Viduidae; genus Vidua; species Vidua macroura. Next base: position 15,463,819 of record NC_071579.1, read on the forward strand.
TTTTAAAAGTAAGGGAGATCTAAGTTTTCTTCCAATTATCCCATATATTAATGAATCCTTAAAGACAGTATGATATCTAGCTCTCTAACAAATGTTTTCTGTATTGTCTCATTTGCTGGAAAATGTATATGCAATTTCATACTCAGATTAGCCCAGGAGTCCTGCAACAGTAGGTTTCTCCTTTCAGGCACCAAATTAGAAGACCCATAATAAGTTTGGATTTGGAAGGTGGCATTAAATGAAAAATCCTAAGGTTCAGATAGAATTTCTAGTGCATTTGAAGTAGATTCTGGTTTTCAAAGAGAAAACTTGTATAACTTGGCTGTAGTTGAGTACCCAAGGTAAAACAACTACAGGCTTATATCAATTAGCAGCTTTGTAGCAGACAAGGGAAATATAAAATAAACATCACAGTAATCAAGGTTGCCTTGTCCCTACCTGGGTACTAGACACATTTTTCCCCCCAAAGACAACAGTCTCCAGTTTACAGGCTGCATGCACAGTGTAGATAAACTCTGCATGTTAACAAGCATGCACTTTTAGAGAAATATCTATTTACAGAAGCCCCAGTAGGGTTTCTGCCAGCACACCAGCCAGGGCCCCTCCTGCCCTTTCAGTCCACATGTATTCTTGGAAAGTAGAACAATGCAATGGGCATGGCTCCAAAATGTGTAACCCTCTGCTCTAGCCATGGATTTAACACAACTATAAGGTGCACCTAATACTGTGTAGCTACAGTCTACTTTCCCACTTTCCAAATGTAAGTAGAAAGAAAAAAAAATGATGTGAAAAAATATCCATAGGGAATTACAGATACTGTTTGAAAGATGAGAACTAAGTTCAGTGCTGTGTGATTGGAAACACTTCACACCATATTCACAGCACCAACAATACACACACAAATGCACAGATGCTGTTAGTTATTATTCTTGTCTTTGTACATATTGAATACATGTATTTGGGAGTCATTAATATTTTAGATATCCTTAAGGCACTCTCAGGAATCTAAGCTCTACCATGCAAGATTTGAAGAAAACATCTTACTTCCTGCAGAAGACTTCACATAGAAAGAGGTTATAATCCCTATTCCATTTCCAGAAGTGGTATTATTATCTATTGGCAATAGAAGATTCTGTAACTATTCATAAAAGAGACTGTATTTACAATTTGTTTCAAGAATGTCACTTTACTATTTTCAGCAGCTTTTCCAATAGTGTGCCAGAAAATAAATGGCGATTAGTATAATATGAATAGTCAAAAACTGGATGAGAACAATTAATAATAATTACAGTACAGGCCACACTTCTGCCCTCTCTTCTTTTAACAAAGAAAGAAAATTTAATTATCAGAATTTTAATGACAACTAATAGTTTAATTAAAAGGTCTACTTTGTAACACAGGATTTAAAAAGATAGGAACTTTTCTTGCTTTTTAAGAACAAAGTGGAGCATGTGATATTAGTGTCTGAGAAATACCTGGAATTTTTGAACTTGAGGAGAGGATAATGCTACAAGAAGGAAGATTTGTCCTAAAATGTAGCTCATTAGTTTACAGTTGTAATTTGTCTTTGAAGAGGCCATTTACCTGAACCTTTCTGTTTAGAATACAACTTTTATACAAGTAGAACACTTGATGGGAGTGAAATAAAAGAAAAAAAAATAAGAAAAGAAAAGGCAGCAGATTTCCTCCTTAACTCTGGACTTTGAAGCTTCTCCATAGACAGGGCAGAAGGGAAGTAGTACAACAGTCCATTTTAATAAGGAATCTAGGTCAAGCTATCAAGCTCTGTACATTTCCTTGAAATTTTTTTCAAAGCTTGCATCCTTTAACTCCTCATTAAGCTGCAAACAAAAAAAAGCTGCAAGGCTAGGTTGCAGACTTGCTTTTTTTCTAAATTTTTTTTTCACAACTACTTAATAGCAGTACAAGCATGTATTATAGGAGAGACGAAAGGAATATATGCACAGCTTGAAGAGTTATACTACATCTGAGACCAAATATAGTTTTTAACTCAGTTTGAGTGTCCATATACTTCAGATGCCAGAAGCAATTACTTTATTGGTTCATAATTCTTGGAAGGTCAGAATGAACAAACTGACAGCATGGAAAATACAGTCAAGAGCTGCAGCTCAAATGCTTGATTACAAAGCCCTCCAAACTGTAAGAATATATTTTCAATGCTACAGCTCATTTCAGGCAGATGCCCTCTTGCAGACCCAGCTGAGCTGATAAAAATGCATAACCATCCTCTGTGCCAGTTTCCTTAGCACTGCCAACAGAATCATTTGTGTGCACACTCCCTACACCAGTTCAATATAGGACAAAATAACAACCATCTACTTTTAAATAATTTAAATGAAACCAACAGATTTTACTGGGACATAGTAAATGTCTCTACCTGCAGAGCTCTCTGCAGAATAAATAGATACTCTGCATTCTATGAACTTGCAAGATACTCCTTGAGGCCTCTCTTCATTTCCAATACTGGAGTGACAGGGCAGTTTGACAAAACACTGTGTTTGGTTAGCAGAGCTGAAGTAACACAAGCACAGCTAGCCTTTCTTTCCCTTCATGCCCTCCTCAGTTATAACATCCACAAGATGCTGATGAACCATGCTTTGTGTTTCATGCCTTCCAACTCCTGAACTGGATGAAGCCTGGAATCACAACCCATCTGTGTGCTAACATCTACATCCTGCTATCAACCCCAAGGAAAAGAAAATGTGCAAAGAGGTAAAAAACGACATAATTGGGGGTACTGTGTCAAGTTGAGCAGTTAAACACCTTATTACAAAGTAGCCCAGAGATTATGGAGCAGCTTATTTCCAGCACATTGTGATGTGTAAAACAATTCATGTTATTATGCAAAGCACTACACCAGCAAAGCGCTACCAGGCATGGGGTAAGTTCTCATAAAGCCTATTATGCAATTCAAAGGACATTTGATGTGGCTTACAGACAATAGTGCAGCTTCACATGGGAACAGTTTAGTTTACTTTCCCTGTCTGCCTCTTATTGTTAATTGGAACAGAGAGATAAACCTATGCTGCATTGATACTGTGAACTGGTATCCTACACAGTTGTTCTCACAGATAGGTAATTATTCAAAGATGGAACTGAAATCAAGATGGTGCCTTTAAGAACACTGCAGGTGGACATTTGCCAAATGGAAGGGCAAGGCTATTTGAGTTGCTAATGCTGCCTAGAACAATGGAAACAACTTTAAAAAGTATCCACCTGATACTAAACAGCACTGAGGAAGAACAGAACTGCAACTAATGCCTTTTGAGTGCAGTGACAACATACTGTACACATTTTTGAGCTTTAAATTTGGGAAACAGCTGAAAAAATATTTTAAAATTGTAGTAGGCTACTCAAAGTTATACTGTACCAATTAATTTCAACTGGAGAACTTTGTGTGCCATATATACCCTCTCAGAGTAGCATGTTGCAAATAAAACCTCACTGATCACCCCATTTTCAATTACTATCTTATACTTCCCTTATGGCTTAAAAGACTCATGGGTCAAACAAGTTTCCAGAAGTCCTGTATCTGAGGAAACAAGTGAAATGCAGGTGGATCCATCCCACTAATGGAAATGCAGAAACACAGAGTGAGGCATGTTTTTGGACTGAGTTTCCACAACTCCTTCCTGCATGTGTACCCTGCATCTGCTATAGCTTCCCCTCCTCCTCCTGCAGTCTCCTTTCCCAACACACATGAACCTGACTCTCTTCAATACTACACCAAAGTGTCACTAAATTCCTTGGGAAACCTTAACCTATATAAAATAGTTTGTAGTGTAGTAGCACCAGGTGAACAGAGAGCAAACTGCTTTGCTCCCAAAAGCATGACCAGAGATACACTGGGACTCAGAATAAATTGCCATAGGTTTGATTTTCACATGTGTTTGGAAAGGAATTTTTTATCTCTTCTCATTACTAGAAGCATCACAGAGCATCGCTTCAGTTTATTCCCTCTCACCAATCACTGTTTTATCTTTGTACTGACCTTTACTTGGGCACCACTGTCTAACAAAGTCTTTAATGTACAAGTGTTAGTAATGCTGTGCTTCCATGAAGGGGCCTCAACACTTCACATGCATTATTTGTCCAGTGCCTAGAGCCAGTCCTCTGATCTTTACAAACATTTAACTAATAGAGTTTTCTTCAGTCTTACACATACACACACAGGTGGTGCAGGTATCCATGATTTCAGGTAGGTCTTTAACTGTTGTTTTGAACACTTTACCTTGAATTCCATTCGATCTTCCTTTTTTGGCTGAGATTGTTAAAACCAGGTGTTATTCGTGTTGACACCCAAGAACTTAAAACATGGAACAGGAGCTGAAATACAGTAAAACTGGCAACAGCAATGCCAATAGTCAGGTTGCTGAAGGAAGCCATTGTTCTTCAACCTGTGAAGAGAAAGCAGAAGGTAATTTCACTCCATTCTCCATTTAATTATTTTAAGCAAAAACAGAAAGCGTTTCTGACAGCAAACTTACCAACAGAAATATTATTCACTAGAAGTTTCTACCTGTTCAATGGCTCTACTTAAACATTAACAGTATAAAAGTATGCCCAAACTTTTATATACACAAGTTGCATTTTCGTTTTGGTTTTGTTTTGTTTTGTTTTTTTTAACATTTGCATATTATACATTTTTGTGACCTAAAATTGCATGTATTTTATCTACACAGAAAGGGAAGAGAAGACCACTGACCAGGGCAACCACCAGCTCTGCAGCCTCCACTCCTGTCCCAAGAAGCTCCAAAGTTAAAACTTGTTTCATTATTGCCAGATTGAATGCTGCCAACGGGAGTTTAAAATGCAACAATGAAATCAGATAAGCAGAGAAGAGAGGGTTTTGGGTCAGCCCAGAGAAGCAGTAGCCTCGCTGCAGCTCTGTGTGTGCACTTTGCAGAGCCAGTAGCTCTCAATTCCCACTGCGCTCAGTCCTTGGGACAGGCTGCCGGCTATCGCATTGGAGCTTTCTTCCTTCACAGAGCTCTAACCTCCAACATTTCCACTCAGGGGAAAGCCTCTATCATCACAGCTGACTGGATGTTCAGCTATTTCATGAGGCCCAAATACCAAAAGAATTCCAAACATAAGTGTCAGTCTCTAAATGCTTCAGTTGTTTTTCCTGAGTTGCCAATATTTGCAACACAGAATGATATTTTCCCAGAAGCCACAAACTTCTGACATGCATCTCCAATTTGACAGTGAAGTGGTTTACACTCCAAGACTGGCAAAAGTTACAAACTCAGTAAGTGTCAATTTCTATTAAGTTGAACAGGAAAGGGGGAAAAAACCCAAATGGCTTCATTTCAAATATTTAAATAATTATTTTAATACCTATAAAATCTGCTGTTACTTAATTTAGTTTTACTTTAAAAAGTATCTAAAAATAAAATGAAGACTTTTAGGACAGCATAATTTGATGTTACTACAGCAACCTAATGGCCAGCAAAAGCAATACAATGACATAATACAATTATATCCACCTTTATTTCATGTGCATTACAGAATGAGTAAACATGCCTTAGATTTTTGAAATTGTATCTGCATTGCAGATGGCAAGAAACTTGAAGTTCAGGAAGAAAAAACAGAGGAAAAAGTCCACCACAATAACAAAATAATAACTTTTTTAAAAATTAAGTACAATATTCTCACTTTGGGATGTAAATGGTGAGTATATTGAAACATATAGATCAGAAAAAACGTACTTTCATCTTCAAAGACTTAGAAGCAGAAGGTTCAATGGTTTCAAACTTTTCCCCCTCTACTTATTTTCTTTTCTATTTATTCTCCCAGAACTGAAGACAATAAAACTTCCTCTGACTAGTACCCACAGAGCTACATGTATAAAAACAGAATGCAGGACAAGTAAGAGTAGATTTGCTGAGTGAAATCTGCCTCTATCATGTAGATTTCAAGCGCTTACTTGAGACCAGCTTTAATTCTCTACTACAGACTCCACAATTCTTGGAATATATTTGATGTGTTCCTAGGGCCTATCTTCCTGCCCAGTTGAACCCAAAAGGAATCCAGCTTGCATGCTCTGGGACAGCTAAGCAGCACAAATCACAGGGGGTGATACAGTTCATAAATGCATTTTTAATCCAAATTAAAATTGTGTACACACACTGCAGTGCATTGCATCAAACTAATTGATTCCAGTTGTTTTCTGATGACCTGTTCTAGTGCAGCAGCATGTAAGTCCTGCATACTTTTTAATGTTACTCTATCAAAACTTCCAATTTCAATTACAATCCTGAATATTCAGTATTCTCAATTCTCCACATACTTCTCCATTTACTTCCACTGACCAAGAAGACACAAAACACAAACCAAACTTTATATCCTTTTCACATAAACTACCAGAGACAATGGGTGTTAAGCTCAATTTTCTAAAACCTTACAATTTGAAGGAATAGAGCTATTTAGTATCTACCAGTTTAAACCCACTGAGAAGCACTGCATAGTGTCCAGTTCCAGAATCTAACCCCAAGGACAAAATTTTGTTATTACATTATCTCATTTGTAGCAACCAAGTCTTCTCTTGGACCATGTAAGGGGAAAAAAAATCAGTTGGTTTAATTAATGAAGGAAGCCAAAATCCAGGTTAAGTACAAATCTCTTCAGAAAAATGGCAAAACCACTGAGCATTAATCACACCTATTTCATCCTTTTGACTAAAATACAGCAATTCTCATGATGCTACATTTTATTCATCTGCAACAACTACACCAGTATCTCTGAGCTTCAAAGACACTGACATAATCTTTTGGACAAGAGAAAAGCATGTTTTATTTTGTTTCCTTAGTACCAGAAGATTATATAGGTAAGTAGTATTTCAGCTTTTAACAGGTGCTCATTTTAGTACAGATTATGGAATTGAACAACCTTGCAAACATCCCTTGAAATAAATGCATTAGAAGACTAATCTTTCACCTAAGGAGCCTGTGGAGGGAACTAATTTTTTTAAAACTTACTTGCATGGAAAGTGCATGAACTGACTTTCAACAAATGCAGAACCATGATGCCCATGAAGGAGAATGGTACAATGGTTTTAGAGAAGAAGAGAGGCAGACAAGAGAATTAATCACTAAGCCTCTCTAGTTGGTCTCACAGATGCTCAAGTTTTGCAAGCCTGATTTCATATATGCTTATCAAGATGCTGTTTAAGTATAGTAACTACCAAGTCCAGAATAATTTTATGCTTTACCTAGCAATTAATAGTGTCATATTTTAATTCAATTCAAGGACCTGGTGTAAATTCAACGTTTCACATGTGTTCAGCTATAAACACTGTCACATCTATAGGATGTTATTTTCTCATATCTCTAGGTTGTTTTCAACTGTATCCTGTTTAACATGAAAATTTACTGGTTTTTACCAGATTTTCTTTTCATTTACAAGAAAAATTATTCATGTTGCTGAACCTAAACAGCTTGTTGCATTGTGCTTGATGACTTAGAACAAGCACAATTAGCTTCTGATTGCAATTTTCCTTGACGAAGTCCAAAGTTAGTAAGCCAGACAGCTTCAACTACACTGTGGGTTTTTTTTTTTTTCCAAGTATCTTCTTGTAGCTGTACAGCAAAGTCTGATCAAGATACAGAACTTTGTGGATTATGTATGAGCAGACACTTTATCACCCAAACTGCATAGTCATTGATTACTGTTCTGTCAGCTGATACGGGGTTTGAGCTAATGGGAGGTTGGCTGGGGAGGAGGTTTAGTGTAACTACTTTGTAATGCAGGAAAAACAGCACAGTACACAGGTTGGCTCTCCATCATTAGCATTTGCCTTGCCTACCCAAAATTACTGTCTTAAACACTCAGACAGTAACTTCATATGATCAGAACTTCACTCTTGTAGCTTTTCAATGGAGTCTTTAGGTAAATAAATATTACCAAGCACTTGAAACTAACATTTTTCAGCAAGGTAGAGCTGAACATGCCTAGTGTGATTTCAAATTACTCTATTGACCCAATGACTTTGAGAAGGTTAACAACACAGGTTTTTTCATCATACTCCGTAAGAGCTAAAAATATCTTGGTTTTCATTTGCTATTAACATGCAGTGGTTTTCCTTCACTTCTGTTTCTACTTGAAATTCAGAAGAAAAAGCAATATCCATTCACCCCCAATATAACACTATGAACTCCTGATAGAAACAAGTTGGCATTTAATGAAAGAGGATAAAGGAGCAGGTAAGTTATCAAGTGTTGTACTATCAAAAGTATTTAGCATTTATGTTTCTCCTCCTCTTACTCCTTCTACATCATAAAAATAAGAAAAGTTACAGTATAACCAACAAGACATGGTAAGAAGGTGCAGTGGAAGGTTTAAGGCCCACGGCTCTTACTTTCTTCGAGGCTGGATTTCCAGATGACTTGGATCAATTTCCAAACAAGATTACACTGTAAAGCTGCTATTGATACCAGGACATCACATGAAATACTGCGCTCTCCTGATCCGCTTAAAACTGAAAGCCAAATCCAACAGCTGTAAAACTTGTCAGACCAATCTGCAGAGAGCAACACTGGACTACTGACTGTTTCCACATTTTATAATAAGCCCAGTAACAAAAGCAGTATTGGAGCTTTGCTGTGCTCTTGGTTCTGAATGGCAGATCCTATTCGTTTGATATCTTATTTAGCTCAGTAAGCAGCGTTAAGGAGAAACACAACAAAATTCAAGCTACTCACACTTAAGCCGTTCCCCTTTCTATTTAAGGCTATTCACACCCTAAACTCCACTCAGCTTTCTGCTCTTAGAACATCAAAGCAACCGGCAGATAAAGCATTCTTATAAAGGCAGTGTACTCAGGATGAGGTGGCCGCTGCGATGCCATTTACCGAATTTCCTCAAACCCCGCAAGCAGTCTGGAGTCGCAAAGCCCCTGGGAGGGAACCCGCCCAGACCCGGCGGGCGCGGAGGGCCCCGGGCTGCCCCCGAGGGACGCTGCCCCCGAGCCGGGCATTACCTCGCCGTCCCGGTCACGCGCGGCGCCCGCCGTTCGCACCGGCCCCGAGCGGCCGCCGGGCGGGCAGGCAGCGGGCAGGAGCGCGGAGCGGCGGGCAGGAGCGCGGAGGCAGCGGACAGGAGCAGGCAGGAGCGGCCAGGAGAGCACAACAGCGGGCAGACAGCGGGCAGACAGCGCGCACCCTCCGCGCTCGCTCCGGCCGGAGGAGGCGGCCCCGCGCAGCCCTGCGCTGTCAGCGCACCCCGCGCCGCCGCCTGCGGCCCTCGGGGCCGCCCCGCGCTGAGGGAGGGAAGGGGCCGCTCCGCGCAGCCCCGCGGGGCGGGGGAAAGGGGCCGCACCGCCCCCGCCCCGCCAGCCCCGGCCTCTCAGCGCCCTGCCGCCTTCCCTCCCCGCCCGCCGCACCTGGGAGCGGGGTTACGGGGGCTGCGGCGTCGCCGCCTCCTCCTCCATGCCTTCCCCGCGGCGTCGGGCACGGGACAGCCCTTCCCGGGCGCAGGATGCTCCGGCGGGGATCGGGTTACGGCAGCCGTAGCCTTAAAGGGGCCGAGCCGCCGCCGCCACCTGCTGCCGGGCTCCGCTCGCCGCCTCCGAGGGGCCGCGGCTTCCCCGGACCCTCCTCCCCGCCCGCCCAGCGCTGGAGGCCGCCGCCCCCTCCCCGCAGCCGCCTCCGCGAAGGGCCGCGCGGAGCGGGGCTCGGTAGCCCACGGGAATGGCCCGGGACCGTCCCGCAGCTCCTCTGCGCGGCCCGAGCGCAGCCGCGGTGACAGCGCGCGGCGGGACCGCCCGCGCGGGCAGCGGCCCCGCCGGCCACCCCGGCTGCCACCGCCGGCCCTGCGAGCCGCCACCATGGGCGCAGGGGCCCTGAACGCTGCTGAATGTTCATGGTGGTTGTGCTGGGGCAGGATAAAAGCCAGTCTGACATAGCAGCTCACCTTCCAACATTTTAGTCACTGTGTCTTTCACTTACACAGCCCGGTTGTCTGAAATATGCCAGGAGAAAAATGCTGACGTGAGCATTCGTGTCCTAGGAATCCATTTATGCACTCCTTGGGAGCACTGTACAGCACAGAGCCATGGGGAACACACCCATCACAGAGAAAACAGGTATTGCTGATACTTGCTATTTACTAAATTCAATGCTGTGGTGTATGAATTTTATTTTTTATTTTACATTTTTGAGCTGTTGTGTTGAAAAACAGAAGCAAACTTATGCTGACAAAATTAAACATGATAGATGTTGCATCCTGGGGGATAGACATAGTCTTTCACCAACTAGAAAATGTAATGGTCATGACCGTTCCTCTTGGCATTCTTTTGCTATCATCCACATCCTAAACCACCTCAACATTTCAATTAATGATTTCTGATTAATAAATTTAAAAATCTCTTCTAACAAAATAATGATGAAGGTACTAATGTACATCTCACCCTATAGTTTAAGCTCCAGCTGACAGGTCATCTACCCCACTATGTACACTGATCTCTCTTGCAAGACATCTCCGACAGCAGGAATGCTGTGGCTTAAGCCTGGATAGAAACTGATGTTGGCTTGCCTTAATGCACCAATCTGCAAAATGCAGAAACCCATGTGCTGATTAATGAGGCATTGAGCCATTCCTGCTGCAGAAGTGGGAACCTGTGGGAGGTGGGCAGGGCACACTGCCAGCATCTCTAACTGTTTCCAGCCAGCTTGGCGTAATCCATTGCTGGGCATGAACCAGCTACCAGGTGTTTGTGTAAACATCGGAACTACTAAAGTTTGCTTTTGTTTAGACTTGCCTCTTATGATTGATCAGCTTTTGAATTGATTTTTGTTAACAAAATTTTATGAGACGTCCTCAGACAAGTGAAGGGGATCCCATTCCTGCTTCCAGTCTCCTTCCATTTCAAAAACAGATGGACAAATAAAGACAGCAATACCATAATTTCACTTAATTTCTTAGTGAAATTAAGATTAAAACCTCACATTTTACTCTGATGTCATATCATTCTTGATATAAATTAATGTTTCAACCTATTTTCTACTACATCTGCAATTTTTAGTGAATCAGAATAGCCATGAAATCCTAAGAACTCCATGGTAGGATCATAAACCACTATTAAGATCACATAAACTATAAAAATTCCAAGAGAATTTTTTCTTCATCAATTCACCTTCCAAAGAACAGCCCTCACTTTTTGCTTAATACAGTACCAGTTTCTTTACGTATACCTCTTTCTCTTTTAAGTTGTAACAGCTGTGACACCAGTACTCCATATGGACAAGCAGTGGACTTCTGGGGTGATGGAGGACCTGCAGTGGAAGTAAAGGCATGAATGGTTGTCCTCAGGCCTGCAGGTACTGGCAAGGACTCTTTCCTCTCATGGTTAAGAAACAAAGGCCAAAGGCTCTGAACAACAAGCTCTGGCAGATTTAGTTGCTGTGTTTTAAGATGTGATTTCTCTCAACTGCCTGAGGTCATGATCATTCTAGGAGAGTAAAACAATTAAAGTAGGTGTTATTTTAACATGCCAGCCTGTGACCTGGAGTCTCCACCGTAAGAGTATAGTAATACCTAACAGCAGAATAAAATAGACACTTGAGAGTGGTAATGTCTTAAACTGAATGGGTAACTCTGCCAAAGACCCCTTATCAGAGCTGTAAGCCTCAAAACGACCCATCACCATTATGCACTTACAGGTTAGGTAGCATCTAGAACACAAACCAGACTCTCCCCAAACCTCTGTATCAGGCCTGTGTAGCACACAGCCTACCAAAGAATTCCTCTGGCCCAGTGTGCTGCGTGGGTGAAAGAAACGAGTTTGTCCTGCCTCGCTGCTCTCTTCTTGGCCTGAGATCAGCACGTTGTTGAGCACGCAGCAGATCGTGACCAGAGGCAATGGCCTCTGTCAACAGCCCATAACACGTGCTGGGTTGAGAGGTGCTGACTTTAAAGGTGAGAATGGTGATGCGCTGAGGATTCCTCACTGGCAACTGCTCTCCACATGAGCATACAGCAGGGTATCTCACACACTTTTAACTAAGAAAATTTGCAAATAAAGAACTAGCTATGGGGAAGCATGAAGACATTGCAGTAGAAGGGAAACCTGTAGACATGGTTAGATATGGCTACCATATCCAGGTTGCCTTAGATTGGTTGTCTGTCCTTTTTTTCCAGTCAGAATTGTTCCAATCAGAACTGTGTATGTTTAGGATTTTGAACTGTGTATGTCTAGGATTCTTGGTATCTAATAATCTCATCATGTTATTGCATATGTGCAGCAGTCTCAACCTTGGATGTCCCATGTCCAGCAATCCCAGAGACCTCAGAGCAAACACCATAGGCCCATATTCTATAGCCAGTGTAATGCCAACAAAACTAAGGGAGTGCTCTACTACTCCTACAAAGTGTTGCATGAACAGACCACACAATTACTTTGAGCATTTCCAGCAACTATAAGGCTTTCTGTACTTGCATGATGCAACTGGAGCACCTTTTTCTGCATCAGAAATAGAGTAGCCAAAGGGTGGGATAAAGAGCCACCAGAGCAGTATCACAGCCAACTGGCTGCTGTACAGTGGCCACTGTCTGGCTTTCACAACTAATACACCTCTTCCTCCTTCCCTTGTGATGTGCAGCCACCACCTTCCTGCTGCTGCAAACCAAAGTTTCCCCTGCTAAATAGCAATTGCCAAGAACTTTCCTCGGTAACAGCGGCAGCTTCTGAAGTGAAGCTTCAGAACAGAAGGGAAGTACTGGCAATGGGCTTGCTCAGGTGAGCTGCAGAACAGAGATTTAGCAACACAAGGCAAAAAATAGCAGTGTATTCCATATCAACACATATGCATAGCAAAAGTAGGGAGGATGGGGAGGTATCACAGTAGCATTTTCAGGTAGCAGCATAATTCTGTTGGGTTCTGCTGAATCATCTTATTTGTACTATGTAAGAGAAAAATAGGGCTGTGCTTTTCATCTGTTCTTTAATTACAATAAAACTTCTTGATTATATTGATGATTTTCAACTTCATGTCAATTAAACTCATCAATTCCATAAATGAAGAGCAAATTTGGATAAAATGGATGGGATTTGTTACAACAGGGTAGTAATTGGAAGCCAGCCCAAGATAAGTAGTCAAAGTCTGCAGTAATATATCCTCAGCTGAGTTGTACACACCTGTTCCATACCCTTCTCCTTCTGGAATTACTTTCAGAGTGGCACTTCAAGTATGGTAAAAATTTGTCGTCAGATGACTCCTCCCACTAAAATCTGCAAGAGGGATGTGACCATAAAAGAAAAATACACAGTAACCTTTCAAAAGTATGCCTGTAATTTCAGAATTGTGCTTTCCCTGAGCCTCCTTCTGCCAAGAATGAAGCCTTTATCATGGTTGCTGTAGTGAAAAGTGAGACATAGGTGAGAAAGAAAAATACTTTTAGAGCATTTGAAGATTATTTCAGTTATGGTTTTAAATTTACGCAGGATGTAACTAACCTTTCTGTCTGAATTTACCCACTGTAGTAAGAATAGATCTTACTGAATGTTTAAAGCCTGAGTAGTTTATGAAAGAAATTATATAACATGGTGTTGTAGAAGCAGTAGATTGAATTCAGTGACCTAAAAATTGCTTACATTTATTTCTGTCTTAGGAAGTTCCTAGGTCTACCTGTCAGCAGCAGGATATATTCCCAGAAAATCAATTATACATGTAAACAAAAACATCATGGAGATTAAAGACCAGATGAAAGAGCAAGCACAATTCTTCTTTCACAACACTGTGAATCAAGAGTAACTTCACTGAAGCCAATGAGTTACAGTGGTGTGAGTGAGAAAAGAACCAGCTCCATTGTTTGAAAATTACTTGGGCCACCCATGGAGTCCAATCACAGGAACTGCAGGCAGTTAATATTGCAGCATTTAATTCAGAAAGCCCAAGTCTGAATAGAGGAGACCGAAAAGAAAGGATCTGGTTTTCGTAAAAAAAAAAAAAAAAAAAAAAAAAACTGAAAAATAGCAGCAAAATGGTGAATGGAAACAAAAAAAAAAAAAAAAAACAAACAAAAAACAAACTCAATTTCTAAAAAAACTCCCTCTCCAAAAAAAAAAAATCTGCATAGACCAAAGAACAAATCTGTATGCTTTGGGCTTTTTTTAACACCCTGCAGGTACCCAGTTAACAGTGGCTGAGCTGTACACTTCCCTGAAGGGAAAGTGTTATCTTGGCTTTCCAAGCAGCAGGCACATTTTGTGAGTTGATGCATACTGTGCTACACCTACTCAGATGAGTGCTGCAGAATGAGTATCACACCTTTCCAGCACAGGTCACTGTAACATATCCTACCACATTTTTAGGTAGTAACATACCTTCACTTTCCCTGCTTTAGTTTACTCCCTCTAAACACATGCTCCATTTTTCATCTGAGGTCAGTGAGTTGAACTTTCCCAGCTCCTGTCACCTCCCATTTGAGAGAGCATTTCTGCCAGTAGTACTTACTGTCCATACGAGAACAAAGGCTTGTTTCTGGAAAGCTGTCTGTTCACGAACCTCTTCCTGTCCCTTCTTCAGTTTTCTTCCAGTTTTTCTGTCTTCTCCATTTGTGTCTCTCATCACACACTGTCTCTTTCATCTATTTACACCTCACCTGCAGCATTACCCTCTCCACTGGTATTATTGTCCTGATTATAACTGTCCAGAAGCTACTGAGGACCCGTAAAACAGCACATTGTGAGCTTACCCTGCTGCACTAGAAACCCCTACACTGATGCACCACGTCAGCATTATGACAAGACGTCAAACCACATTAAGATGTGCTGAGTACTGTCCACAGAATTTGCAGGAACGCCATCTCTCTTTTTCTTTTCCAGGTCACTCTCTCCCCTTTTTTTCCCCCTCTTCTACTTTATATTCTATTTTACTATCACCTTTTCCTTTTCTGTCACTTTATTTTCTTCCTCCCCACAGTTATCCTCCCCTGGCTTCCTTCAGTGTCCACCTCACATTCCTCCATGCATTTTCTTCCCTCTGATGTGCCTGCACAAAGGAGTATAATGGAGGCAGTACTGCAGCTTTGTTAAATGTGTCCTTAGCTCTTTAGTAAACAGAGCTGTAACTGGGTGCATCTTTGGGATCTGCAAACCAGAAAGTGTTTCATTCCCAAAGGCTTAAGCCAGAGAGCTCTGAGATTTTAGGAAACTTCTTGGTTCCCTAATCTCCGACATGAAGCACACCACAAACAGCAGGAAGAATTTTGAAATAACACCCGATTCTTTTCTTCACATGCACATATTTCCTTTTGCTTTGTGAGCTGAGGCTCTTAGCAACAAGAGAACAGGGTAGTGACTAGAATTTGATGATGTCAGAAAATTGAAAAATATGTACTTTGTAATGGCATACAATTGGAAAGAATAAAAATAGTGCCAAGCAGTGCTAAAACCAAACAAAATGTTTCCCAATAATTCAACATAGAGAGGGTCAGAAAGCAATCTGGGTTTTAACGTTCTGTCTGGTAATTAAAATCAGCATAATTCAAGTGCAGAACAAAATAGTACTTGTTGATACAAGGTATTTTGTTTTATTGATAGCACCAGACTTTCAGGTAAAAAGACAGAGCACGTGCTTTGGATGGCATCACTCATCTGTATGCTAAAGATAACTTCTAAGCCTCGCTCAGCTCAGTCTGAACTTTGGCACACACCACAGCAGCTGCACAGCGTGTCACTGTGCCTCCTTCAGCACACACCACAGCATGGAAAGGATGGTTGGATATTTTAATGGTAGATGTGTTAGCCTGAACAGGTCAAGTAGCTTCTTCAGACAATATAATTCCCTCTGAATGCTTTGGCAATTTTTTCAGATTACGCTATTCAACACCATACCTTACTGATTAGACAAATACCAGAAAAATATTGACTACAAAACTCAAGAATACCTAAAAATAAAGAAAATACAAAATTAATCCTAATTCTGTATGTGAGATATATACATATATACAGATATATATATATAGAGATAGATAGATAGATAGATAGATAGATAGATAGATAGATAGATAGATTAAAAAATGCTAAGGTGGAAGAGTTTCACCATGAAAATGTATCATGCAAACATGATAAGTGGATTTGAAAAGTCATTTTGTGAATTGCACCAAATATATTGTCTAACTGAATAAATTGCAGGAAAATTGCATTGTGATATATACAAATTAGAACATCTTGGTTGTGGTTTTTTCGGTGTTGTCCAATTCCTTTTATTTTGTTGTAAACATACACATTTTTCTGCGATAACTCCACTGGGACTGCTCGAAGAACCAACAGATGAGCACCTGCTCATCTGATTTGCTGAATAAGGGACATTACACATCTGGAGTGCCTCTGGAGATGTCCTCTTCTTCTGTTTGGAAATTATGCTCCAGTGGAAACAGGAATCTCACCACTGAAAGTGGAAACTTTACACTTAAAGGCATATTGGGACAACTGTAGCTGCACATACACAGATCAAAACACTGCAGTCCAATGCCACGTTCTGCACTGCCAAGTCAGGTGAGTTCTGCCCACACTGTACTCCACACGTATGCACTCCTCAGTTTCACTTGGAACAAACCTGGTTTTTCTTTTCTGTGTACAGTACTCTTTAAAGGTGATTGCAGTTACAAACAATTCATCAATTAAATAATAGTAATGATAATAATAATCATCATCATCATCAAGACTTATACAACCTCTTGGCTTAACTATTAGCTACTTAACAATTGCTTGTATTTACAATTGTACCAGTCCTCCAACACAAACGTACAATCAAAAAGACAACTATTTTTTCTTCAAAGTATTCTAAAAAGAGTATGAAATCACATTAAAGGTTTCTTTTTGGAAATTATTTCTATTATTTATTTTAGTCAGTGTTAGTAAATTGGAAGCTGACATTGGAAGCTGACATAAAACTTGTGTTTCCACATGTATAAAGTTTTTTCTTTTCAGTAATATATTAATCACAAATCAGCTAAATAATTAATACCATAATTTAACTCTTAAGCAATTGTTTCATTATCACTGTTTAATTCACAGGCACTAGAGTCGACCAACTAACTCTCCTGACACCTTAACGACACATTAAATTCACAGTAACTAATGCAAATGGTTTATAATTTCCTAGCATTCATTAAAACTGTAATAAAGGCAAGGACATTCTTTTCTTGTACTGTCAAACAGAGAGAGAACAGTGTTACACTTCACCTGTGGTTAATGAAAAAAAATTGAGGCGTATCTGTTTTTAAATCTTATCACATAATTAAAGACTGTTAAAGTACAGTGCAGAGGGCAAATTATGTTGGCAATAGCTGGACTTTAGACTGTGTCAGCTTTTTCTTAACAGGGTTTGCTATGGTTGATACCTTACATATTTTAACTAAACAGAAGAAAAAAAAGAATTTCATATTTTGAAATCATAATATTTTGTCTTGCAAGTATTATACACAAATATACAGAAATTAAAACACTGAGATACCTTTGGCAGCCCTTGCAAACTCTGCAAATAATTCAATTTATCTACATTGAGAGCTAGTGGAGTCATTACATTCAATTGACTTAAATAGTACTTGATCAAATCCCTAAACCCCCAGCCATATCTGGCAACATCCCCAAACAACAGTCAACAAATTATATATTTTTAAACACAACTGCATGAATAAAAGATGGAAGAAAAATGGGAGGAAAAGAACATGAAAGACAGTGTACAGCAAAACCAGAAGACATCTTCCCTTCTCTTTTAATATGACCAGTTATTTCCAGTCCAGCATGGCATTAATTCAATGCTAGACCTTTAGAACCCTTAACAGCTCAGAAAATTGTCCTCACTTTCAAGTGAGTAGTGTTTCCTTACAGAGAAGGGTGTCAGTTCTGCTGCATTTTGCATGCTCATAAGGAGGTGAGGGAGAGAAGACAGAAGGATGAGAGGCCCTTTCCTCAAGCCTAAGAATGCTGAGGGCTGGGCACTCAAACCCAGAGCTGTGACAGCAGCAGCAGCCCCACAGCTGCCTGGGTTTCAGAGAGAGGAAAAGCTCTGCACCCAAAACAAGCTGATAGCTTGGTCTCATCTATCTCCCTGCACAAGCAGTGGTCACGTTTTCTGACAGCAGGAACCCAGGAAAGGCTAAACCAATGTGCATTTCTCTTTATCCTCCTTACAGATGCTTACATGGAAAGCTCAGGAAAACGCCAGTCAAAAAGCAGCAGTGAATAGGTAGAGAATCCTACATCCTAATCCCCAAGTATCCTGCAAGTTTCATTTAACATATCAGAAAACAGATTTCCAGGAGATTAAAAATAGACTTCAAATCTATTTTTAGGTGTGTTTTTTTATTTAAAAAAGACCTTATTTTTACAGGCCAAGTGGCCTGCGGCACCCAAGTGACCTCCAGGCCACTCAGTATTTTTAAGGAGTGAAACAGCAGTCTCTTTCTCCTGGCCTTTTGAACAGACAGAAGAGCATTATTTTACATTACATTACAGGGACTGCTCCCTGAACACACTACCCAGTAATTACAACAAGTTGCATTATGCAATTTCAGTGCTGTCTACTATAGAAGATTCTGCTTCATAAAAGCACACCCAGGATGCACCCAAATGGTTACAACGCCTTGTGTCATCAAAGCCGCACGTACCAGCCCTCCAGACACACTCTCAGATGTAGCAGGTTAAAGAAACATTGGCTGGCAGTGTGGCTCGTGCCTGTAAGAGAAAAATATTCTCCTTACAAATTGCTACTTTGATACTAAATTCATACATGGTATTTAGACTTAAACAAATTTCTAAAAACAACCTACTCTCCTATTTCCAACAACTATTTTCAGAAAACTTGACATTGCCAACAAGAGGGAAATGTAGGAGTGAAGGATACCTCATTTATTGAGCTGCTGTAAACTCACAACCATTTTGCTGTCACTGAAAATTAAAGTGTAAAGAAAAGCAAATGGGAATGGGAAAAAAATAAAATTTTTAAAAAGTTTTAGTATGGAATAAGCCTTATTATTTGTGGAATTTGGTTCCACTTTTTTGGTATTTAGCACAAGCATTGTTTAAGTGTTTGCAAGTGCTGAATTTTTATATCTAAACAAAAGAGACTCAAATGTATATGAGAAGTGCCCTTATACCAGGAAGCACAGCATTAACTGTAATGTTAACATGAGTATAACAGATTTATTGATTGCAAATACAAATCAGGACTTCTAAGATTACATTCCTTTAATTCTAATGACTAATAAGAAAGTGTAACTACACTTGGCCCAAAGCACTTGAAATTAGCAGCTGTCTAAAGGGACAAATCTTGCCACAGACTGGTTCTGATAACATCCTAATTTTTCCTTCAAGTGAGATCAGCCAGCAGCTTGTCTCCAGTTGATCCCAAATGGTCTACTCCACTGATTAACTTAAAAATACCTTTCTTTCCTGACCACAGAAGTTGTTACAACACTTAGGGTGTCACTGCTCTTCTAGAGTCTTCCAGATGCAGTTTGCATTTCTAATATTAAAGAAGAACCCACTTAGAAGTCTTCAGGTTTTGTCTAATCAAAAAGCATACCACTTCTCACAGTGTTTCTAAAAACACCATAAGCACCTACAAAGAAATAATTGCTTCTGGAAAAAAAAAAATCAAGTTTACTCATATAACATATCTGTTCTTACAAATCACTTCTATGAAAATATCATGCAGAAACTAAGAATAATATTTAGATACATTTAAATAAATTACTGAGGTTTAACATGATAAATGGTTCCACATTACAATCTTTTCCAGTAGCAAAGCCCAAGTGATTCCTGTCCTTTTTCTCACCCAATTGTTTCTACCATTTTGCTAGTTTACTCATCAGTAGTGCTGATGCAACTGTTTGTGGAGCTGCACTCTAAGCCAAAACAAGAAAAAATTACTTCATTTTAGAAGACAGTACACTCACTCTTGTTCATAGGTGTAATTTTAGAACCTGTAATTAGAAGGGAAAAAAAAAAAAAAAAAACAACAACACAAGTATTCAAAGTGCCAGTTAAGAAATCATGAATATAAGGTATATTTCAGTTGAATGGAAAGATTTTTGTTTAACAGTTAGGAGTTAGATCACTTACAGGTGGAAACTCAGAAAGGGAATTACTGCCAGATAGCCAAAGCTGTCTACATTTCATTTCAGGGGAAAAAATGGTTTTATTTATATTCCAATTACAGCCTTTCCTGCTGGAGACAAAAGAACCTGAAACACAAAGAGCGAGCTTTGCTCAGTTCCCTTTAGTGCCCAGCAGTGTAACTTTCAAAGCAGACATGCACCCCAGGTACCAGGAGGCTTCCAGAGAGAATATTCACATTTAAAAGGAGAGCAGCACATCTTTCTTGGAACATTGTCTCACAAGTGGTACATGGAAAAAATATTATACCTATTTTTTCCTATTCAAGAGTTACAGAGTTGGACAACAGTGACCAATTATTTAGAACAAGTGTGGTTCATTTCTCCTTCAGAAATGTTCAAAGTTAACTTCCTGCATCAGTAGCAGAGGTGTCAGAGGCAGCCTCTGCACCTGCATCACTTTCTGTGGAATGATTTTTCAGACCAAGTGCACCACTTCCTCCCAGACATACAGGTCACTCACTCACTTGCAGTATCAGTGATTTTGCAGACTGGAGAGCAGTATCCAGCACTAATCACTGCCTTCCTCATGGAAACCCTGTATTTCACCTGCTTCACATTGCTTAGCTAACACAGCCATGTTGTGCCAAACGTTGCATTTCATATTAACTGTGCATATATGCACAGCTAATGCTGAGATGAAGATTTCTCAAGGCACTTCCCAGACTGGAATCATGGCCAAGTGTTCAGCACACACCTGGAGGAGTAGACAGCAACCTGCTTTCTTCAGGACTGCTAACAGTTGTTGCACTGAAGTCTCCCAGGTCCAGAACATGGTATCAAGGGAGCAGGGAGTTGCCGTGATGAAAAAACACAAATACACCTAAGTCCTACTGAGAAAAGGCAGGATTAGCAGTGTTACACTGCAAAAGGGCTCTGCTTGGTTTTCACAAAGGAAAAAAAAATCCACAAAACTTTATTGCAGTTAGGTATCAGACTGTTGCCTTAGTCTTTAGTTATTTTAACCAATCTTACCAAATTCTGAATCCTCCCTCAAGCCTTGCAATCTTCTGTGGCTACTACTTGAAAACTATATCCCCTACTCTTGCAAATTTAACAGTGAGTTAGCAGACTTCAAGCACTAGCTGTAGTTTATGAGGCAAACTCACTGCTTAGATTTTTAGACTCCTTGAAAGTCAAAACCTTTGCTTTGCATCCAAAGAACTGTCTACTCCAAATAACAGGTCTGCGTCACTCTAATTTTTACTCTTATTTTTAAATGCCTTCCAACTTCCCTAGTTTTAGGTCAGTTTCTCATTAATTTCACTAAATACATTTACACAAGAATTCTGTATTAGAAGGGAATGTATCTACATACAGAATAAATACCATGAAAAGGAGAAAAGAAGTTGAAACTTTTTATATCAATCTCTACTGCTGAGTTTCCAGGACTGTTTCTTGGGGTCAAATGCCTCATAAAATGTAGTTCTTTAACATGTATAGTAGGAAAAAATAAGAGCAAAGATCTTGAGAAGTCTTGAAAAAAAACCACCTTAAATAAAACAATTGCTAGCTACATCTGCTGTGGCAACTGGGATAAATTCTACATCATTTATTTTCATTGAAGAGGCTGCAAGCGGGGAAAAGATGACCATAAACAAAATTAGTATTTGAATTGTCTATAGAACTTACTGTCTTGTTTTAACCTAGTAGTTTATGTCCTGAAAAGGTATTGTGGTACTTTCTTCTGTCATTGACTTGCACCTCTATTGTCCCTACTTATTAGTTTTATGTAGCTAATTAAATGGAAATCAAAATGAATTTTGGAAATTTATGCATCATCAACAGAACTTTTAACTAAAACCTTGTTGCTACCAAATGTCAACAATGACTAGGCAGTGAGATACTTTTTGTGAGGTTACTCATTTGGGTGGAAGACAAGCTAACCATGGTAATACTCATGTTTTTAATACTCTGTGCTTAAAGCATCTGCAAAATTATATGTTACAGTGACATAAAGAAAAAAACAATCTGTAGAGCTATGAAGCATGAATCACAAAGATTCACTTCAGATCCTGAGATGGCAAAGGATTGGTGGAACTTGTATCTTTTACTTGTAAGACATACAATAACCATTGGAATCCACAACCGGCACATCTTTGTTAAAAATGAGAGAGAAATATTAAGCTTCCAAGGCTGGTTGGGATATAAAAAGTCCAATTGGTTCAGGAGGAGTAAGAGGGGAAAAAAACCAGCCAGAGAATCCAGGGCAGGCAGATGCAGAATTGCAATGCGTTTGATCTATTGTGGTTGTACACTTGAGGTACAAGAGCGCAGCTGTCACATTTCATGTGTTTGACAGCTCACCCCATGAAGCAGTAGCATCAAACCTCTCCATAAAGCTCCAGAGTTCACTGCTCCTGATTCACTGGCCAAGAGGAGGGCCTTGCTCCCTGGCAGGTAATTTAAGGACAATGATGAACAAACTCCTAATCATACAATGCAGCATCTTACTCTTTCTAGCAAACACGCGTCGCATCTGAGATTAGCCCAGTGGCTGAATCATCGCTTTCTCCCAACAAAGGCTGGATGCTGACGGAGGCAGAAAGAGTGCTGATCTGCTGCTCCACGCTTCTTGCTGAAATAAAAAGCTTAAGTATTACCGTGAATGAAAACTAGAACCACGACAGGCAGTGAAACGTTAACATTCTTTATTTTATGCATTCCTGTAGGCTGTGTAACATTACAGCTGCATGTAAGCAGACATACCTGGATCAGTATCAGCGCATATAGGAATCATGCTCCCGCAGGAATCCGTGCGCTCACGGAGCCCCCGGCTCCTGCGGCCCGTGCCACAGCCGGCCTCTCTCGGCTCCCGCAGCCCGTGCCACAGCCGGCCTCTCTCGGCTCCCGCAGCCCGTGCCACAGCCGGCCTCTCTCGGCTCCTGCGGCCCGTGCCACAGCCGGCCTCTCTCGGCTCCCGCAGCCCGTGCCACAGCCGGCCTCTCTCGGCTCCTGCGGCCCGTGCCACAGCCGGCCTCTCTCGGCTCCCGCAGCCCGTGCCACAGCCGGCCTCTCTCGGCTCCTGCAGCCCGTGCCACAGCCGGCCTCTCTCGGCTCCTGCAGCCCGTGCACAGTGAGCAGGCTCGGCCGGCGGGCCCCGAGAGCGCCGGCTCTCATTCCCGCGTGCTTACGGCGGTATTTCGCAGCTCCGGGACGCCGGCTGGGCGGCAGCGGGTGCTCGGAGGCGCGGGGAGCACCGGGCGGGCACACGGGGAGCCCCTCACGCCGCATCACCGCGCCCCGGGCCCGCCGAACCTCGCCCCCGGAGCCACCACCGCGCTCAGAGCGCGCGGAGGTTTGAACCGCGCCGGCCGCCGTACGGGGGAGGTGCCACTGCTGCTTCCGCGAGAGCTGGCCCCCGCCGCGCATGGAGGAGCTGCCCGTCGTCGTGCTCCTGCTCCTCCTCCTCTCCTTACTGCTTGTCCCGCTGGTGCTCCTGAATAGGAGGCGCCGCGGTCGGCGGACGCCTCCGTTCAGTCTCCTGGTGGTGGCCGGCTCCGGTGAGTGGGGGTTGCCGCCGGCGGGAGCGGGTGGCGCCGTAGAGCTGCCTCTCCATGTTCCTGGAACTACGAGACCCGGCACGCAGCGCGACCGGCCAGCGCAACGCCGCCACATAGCCTGGTGCATGCCGGGAGTTGTAGTCGCGGTTGCGTGTGTCAGGAGCCGGTGGCGGGGCCCCGCCACAGCAGCTCCTGTGGTGCCCCCGGGCCGGGCCGGGTGTCCTCGGGGCCGCCGCCTGCGCTTGGGTGTTTTGCTCCTGGATTTGAGTCATTGTTACGCGTTTCACCAAGTCACGCACGAAAGCACCGGAAGCACTGGTGCAGGACTGACCTGTGCAGCTGCTCGCTCTTGTGACTGGACGCTGCTGATGGCGATGCAGGGCACGGCGTTCCAGAGCCTGGCACGCCCCTTACATACGTGGCATTTTGCAATCTACCCAACCCACGTTGCTGTGATTTACTTACCAGAGTCACACGTGGATCCGTCAGAGACAAGAATGTCACCCCTTGCTAAAGGGGATGTACACATCTGCTACTCCTTTTTACCTTGTTGTCAGAGTTGGAGGGCAATTAATTTACCTCCAAAAAATTTATTTGAAAATTTGTAGTTGACAAATACAGGCCAGCTGTGATTTCAGTACCTCAGTATCCCTTTGGTTTTTGCACACCAACTAATGGAGTAATAATCCTGAGAGCTTACTGCATCTGAGTTTGACTGGCAGGTTTCTAATTCTTCTGGTCATCTTTACATCCACTAGGGCTGGCAATGTGTGTATTTTCCTTCAGTCCTCTGGAATCTAGTTAGTCTGTATTAAAAGAATACTTCCACTGTACATAAGCTTACCAGGTGAAATAATACATGTCAGTTAAGATTCATGTAATGTTCAAGCCTATTCTTTGAGACTTTTAAGTAGAAATCTCCTGCTCTTCTGTGAATGCTCAGCTGATTGCATTAAAATTTGTGAAACCTTAACAAACACCACTCAGGAGAAAATATCTCCAAACATATTTGAAAAATACCACATGAAATAGCATGGAAAGTTGGCAAAGTCTAGTGCAATGCTGCAGCATAGCTCTGCTTGTCAGTTGTTCACCAGCTATGAGTGTTTAACCTGTGCAGCAAAGGTCTCTTGGGAGCCTAGTGACACTGAACAGCAGGAGGTAGTAGGAATACACGTAGTTTGCTGGTTTTGGTCTGCAACTTCCAGCAGAGTGAAAAGCAACACACCCAGTAAACACATTATGTATTTGTGGGTGTGGTTTCATGTTGGTCTGATGCAGTCCAACAGATAAAAGGTGAGATTGCTCCACTTCACCGACACACACAATCTTCCTTCTCCCCTCCTTCCACTCTAACAATATCCCTCTAACTGCTTTTCAGGAAACTCAAATGACAAAAAATCCAAAATTAACCCAGCTGCCAAAAAGCCCAGTATGTACACGCTCCCCTTCTCTCTGGTTTAGTGCCACTTTAGCTGTGGGACACAGTGACCCTGCAGTTAGAAGGCTGTGAAGGCCCATTCAAGGGCAGTGCTCAGAGCAGTGGCTGAAGCAGGACTGTTCTGTCAGCACCCAGCAGCTACACTGCTGTGGCTGCAGGCTGACACTGCTGTGGCTGCAGGGTGACACTGCTGTGGCTGCAGGCTGACACTGCTGTGGCTGTAGGGTGACACCACTGTGGCTCTCACTGCTGTGGCTGCAGGGTGACACTGCTGTGGCTCTCACTGCTGTGACTGCAGGGTGACACTGCTGTGGTTGCAGGATGACACTGCTGTGGCTCTCACTGCTGTGGCTGCAGGGTGACACTGCTGTGGCTCTCACTGCTGTGACTGCAGGGTGACACTGCTGTGGTTGCAGGATGACACTGCTGTGGCTCTCACTGCTGTGGCTGCAGGGTGACACTGCTGTGGCTCTCACTGCTGTGACTGCAGGGTGACACTGCTGTGGCTCTCACTGCTGTGGCTGCAGGCTGACACTGCTGTGGCTGCAGGGTGACACCACTGTGGCTCTCACTGCTGTGGCTGCAGGGTGACACTGCTGCCTGGCTGGTTTCGCTGTGATGAGCTGGGGTAGCACACCCCTGCCCTGGCAGGTCACAGCACTGGGCACAGGGCAGGATCAGTGGCAGTTCTGATTCCAAGGTGCAGCTCTGAGCCAGATCCTGTCCAGCTGCATTTTGGCCTTTTTTTTTTTTTTTTGAGTGCAGTGTCACTCTGTGCCCCGTTGTTCTGCACCGTGTACAGGACATTAAACACAAACCACAGACTCCTGTGTGACCCTGGTTCAATCCCATTTCACTGGAAAACGTCCATCAATAGTGCTTCCCTGGGAGCTGAGTTCCCTCCATGTGATTTAAACAGTCTCAGCCATCCTCTAATTGAATTGTTTACTCTCAGAAGATACTTTCTCACTGGTAGTAGCAATTCTAATATGCTTTAAAATGAAAATTGACTGATTCAGCTGGAGAAATGGAAAGTTACGAAATTTTTCACATACTGACTGCAGTTTGTTTTCTTTTACAGGTGGGCACACAACAGAAATCCTGAGGTTACTTAGCTGTTTGTCAGAGTCATATTCTCCTAGACATTATGTTTTGGCAGACTCAGATAAGATGAGTGAAGCTAAAATACGTTCTTTTGAACAAAAAAGGGCTGAAACATTCCCCGAGTCCCAGGTAACTTTTTAAATACTCATGTAAAAAAAATGATCTTGACATTCTAATTCAAGGCAATTTGGTAATGATTCTTTGAAAAGACATTTATATCAGCTAGCCACTGAAATGTTACTTGTAGCTGTAAGAATGCTGGGGAAAAAATATTGCAGAGGGGTTTTTTTTTTTTAGTTTGGCATTTCCCTCAGTGACATATAGTATTTTTTGAAGGAAATTATATATATAAATATTTTATCTAGGAAAACCTTAATTTAAATTGTATTGGCTTTGTGTGTTTCTAAACTGTGTCTTGGTTGTATTTTTAAAATAAAGTATTAAATGTTTGTTTAAAAGGGATGCAAGGCCTCTGAATGTCAGTTTTCTGGCTGATGACCTGAGCAAATGCTGAACTTCTAAAACTCATGAAAAAATCATTAAAATATTTTGTTTATTTTTTTCTCAGATGTTTGCTTTATTTCAGCTCATTTGCTGTATGATTAACAGACAGCAGCATAACTGCTGACCTAAAGTGTGATCTGACATCCACTGAAATTAGTAGAAAGTATTAGTGGAATAAGTACAGTGGAAATTAATGTTTTGACTACAAAAATTTTAAGTCCTTTTGAGCAAATACAGTACATTAATTATTTGCATGGTGATGATTTCATATGGTGCACTTCCACTGTTTTCAGCAGCGCTGTTGGGACAAAAGACTGTAGGACTCAGTACCAATGATTTTCAGAATAAACCCTTTTAATGTAAGGCAACTCCTGCTAAGGAGAACCACAGGCTCGCTAAGGAATGACATTTTTGTTTACTGCAACTTTCACGTCTCATTGTGCACCAAGGCTGAATGTTTAATAAAGTGACCAGAGGTATTTCCTGTTCAGAGACTTCGTGTTGGGTAAATAGCCATTCACACAGTCATATTCACTTATCTGAAGAATATCCAACCCTAAATTATTAGATTTCTTAAAGATACATATTTTCAGTATTAAAAGGTTATGTGGTTTTCATGGCTCACTTATTTTTACTAAGCAGCTTCTCTTTTATAACCCCTCCAACTACTAACAGATCCTGTAGTTATATTTTCCCTCAACACTGAAAGCCAGAGGAGCATTTTTGGCTGCATGTGAGTTTGATGTCTGGATAACAGATGCTCATTTTCCTTTGACCATTCTCTACTGAGCAAAAGTATTTAGAGTGAAAATGAAGGATGAATTTTGGAAAGTAAATATCACATGCCTGTAACATATATTTGCTAAATTTTAAAGTGCGCTGTCACACACACATGTGTGTGTTTTGTTATTGGGGGCACTGGAGATCATCAAACATTTAAAAATTATGTCTTAGTAGCTACTTGAACCTTTGCATAAGTGAAAGGGAGAAGTCT
This sequence comes from Vidua macroura, assembly GCF_024509145.1. NCBI lineage: Eukaryota > Metazoa > Chordata > Aves > Passeriformes > Viduidae > Vidua > Vidua macroura. The sequence continues at coordinate 15,491,510 of NC_071579.1, forward strand.
GAATGCTTCAACACATGGTCATTCCCTTCCTCATCCTGTTAAGGAAGTACATTTTTCCAGAACTAGGGACCAGATGGAAGACAAATTGCAATAATGATGTAACAGAAAACCAGTGATGTAAGAGAAAATTAAACACACACACCTCCCACCCCTCCAAATATTTTTCTTTTTGATCTGTGGTCTAGCTCTGCTCTTACAGCTATTCAGGGCGAATGAAAGAAAGCCAGAATGAGCATCTTGCTTACAAGAAAAAAAATGCTGCACCTCAAGCCACTAAGCCTCTTAAAAAAGAACTAAAAAATGCCTCCTATGAAAAGTCTCTGGTCCTGCTATCACTGGCCTCTTTGTTCTCTGTCACTCCCCACCTGTAACCACAACTATTCCATGTGGATGCCCCAGAGCTGTTACTCAGGGAACCTTCTGTGCTCATAGAGAACCTGTTTCAGCTGCTGGCAACATGCTCTAGCAGCAGAGAGACAACTTATTGAAGAACAGGAATTCCTGTACCCCCATGATCATGTGTGAGATGAGCAACCAGATTAACTAACCTTTACATAAACCTCTTCTGACCATATGTTCTTTTCCAGTTCATGAGAGGTACTATGCTAAGAAATCTTATTTCTCATAATGAAAAATAATTATGTAAACTCAGTTTCTTTGCAAGCATTGCAGTATGTTCAGCTGAGAATATTATAATAATTCACAGCAGTTGCAGTTTTCCACGAGCTTTTCCTTGCATCCTTGCAAAACAACATTAATGAGGTAAAGGACTACATCACTGGTTTTGAAATTACATTACAGATTTGCCAGTTTGGAATATTTGTTTTCAAATTAAAAAAAAATATTCTGAGTGTATTAAAGATGTAAAGAAAAAAAGATGCGACAATATGACACCATAGTAGATAGGGGAGAAATCTTTTTCTGGTGTCAGACATATTATGCAGTATTCCAGCAAAACATACAGGATGTACCTTTGGAACACTGACAGTACTTAACGAGATGAGAGGCTGGGATTATAGAAGCATCTGGCAGTGACTTCTAAATGAACAAACAGCAACAAAACCCCCCAGTTTTGGTTTTTCATTTTAATTCCTAGGAGTTGTTTGATGCGTGGACTGAAGTCCTAACATGACATAGACACTGATGTGCAGAGTTTCCAGCATGTTTTTTGAAAAGTATAGATGAAATCAGCTTGATCTTTACTTGAACTCTCCAAGTAAATTCCTACTTTGATACTGTTTGGAGTTCTTGTCAAGTTCTGCTGAAATTATTTGGGTTTTTTAATGATGATGAAAATCACCTACAGTTTTGTTGTCAAATGCTCTTTAACACCATTCTTACAGTGAAGGTTCATCTTAATAGTTCCACTAGACCCTGATCTGCCTAAAACAACTTTATTATACCCATATTTTTTGCAGGGCTGAGTGCTACGCAAGGGTCTAAACTCCACTTAGAGCATTTCTTTTTATCACCTGAACTCCTCCAAAGCTTTGAGAAACAGAGGCAGTGATAACCAGAAACCTGTTGAATAGGGAGCAGGGGGTATGTTTATTTTTCCATATTCTGTTGTCAGAATAATGCAATCAGAGTTTCAACACCTGCAAATAAAACATAAAAAAATCCGTTTGTAACATTTACTAATGCCTTCCAGTATCACAGCTATTAAAGAAATATATCACAATGAATCAGGATAATCTCAGTCAAGAAAATTAACATTCTGCATTTAAAGTGTTGGTCTTTGTACCTTATACATTAAAAATAGTCCTAGTTCCTACTATTCAAGACGGATTTGTAGTTTGTATTTACCATACAGCTTTTGTTAACATCCTCTTTCAGGGGCACAAATCACCAGGACTAAGCTATGACAATTAGCAATGTGCACATGAAGTAACTGGGCAATTTTCAGTATTTAGAGTTTCTCACACCCCACATAAGTTATTCCAGGGTGGTGGTGAGGTGATCTGGTGTCCCATTTGAAGTGAGGTAACAACCACTATCCACACGTCAGCATCACTGAACACTGCACTGCAGCCACTACATTTGTCTTTCATTTAAACAGCCCAAAAGGTCACTGGCATCAGGAGTGCCTTGTGCCATAGCAATTATTCTTAGGTGCAGCTCCTCTCCAGTGAGGTAAAGGCACCTGCAAGGAGGGCAGGCAGCCTAACACCTGCTGCCGGGGTTTCAAGACAAAAGGAATCCCCCTTGCTTTATTAATTGGATTCCTTTTACACACCGTGAATAATCTTCATTTTGAGAAAGAACCAAGAAAGTTACTTATTTACCTATTTTTTATTTAATGATAAGATGTTCTTTTCTGTTTGTTTATACAGATATTTTGCAGTTTGAATATGCATCGGGCGTATCTTTTGAATACTCAGCGAGTACTCATTTAAAGGGGGGGTGATATTTGCTTTTACACGTTTAGCGGCACTCCGCGGACAGCAGCGAGCAGAGCCGCTGCGTTTCCTGCAGTGGAAATGCCCCGGGAGCTGCGGGAGGCCGGCGCGGTCCGAGCGCCGCCGGTGCCCACGAGGTGCCGCCCTCGCCCGCCGCTCCCGGCGCTGCGGCTGCGGCTTGCGGGGGGCTTGAGGAGCCCGAGACGGGACCGAGCAATAGCTACCGACTTCTGGTGTTTCTCTGTGCTTTGTACTTTACTGTATGCTTTTTATACACAAACGTTCCCAAACTAGACTAAGAAAAGGGGGGGAAAAAGGCTGGCAGAGATTTAATAAGAAGGAGCCACAGCATTCTCAGAAAAATAACATCTCCGCTCCTCGTGCTCTTTTCCAGTTCAGCCTTGATCGCATTCCCAGAAGCCGGGAGGTTAGACAGTCCTGGATCTCCTCTGTGGCAACAACACTATACTCCATAGTTTACTCTCTTCCTCTGACCTACAAACGGAAGCCAGATTTGGTAGGTACAGAAAATTTTAATTTATTGAGAACTTGCTCATTTGCATCATAAAAGCCCTTGGAATATGCAGACTGCATCTCATATGTATGCTTAGGTTTACAATTCACAGGAAAACTATTTTTAATTTTAAATTAAATATAGCAGCAATACATCAAGAAAGAGAGAACAGGTTGCACTGCTGGTGAATTAGAATAGCAAATACCAGTTTTCCCTCTCAAAGTTTGCAAGTACCTTCAGAGAGTCACTCCCTTGTTATGCTGGCAGAGCTAGCAAAAACAAGATTGCTGCTTCCTGATAGTATCTCTTCAGGATTGCAGCAGCACAAACTATGCCTGAAAGCCTGGTTATCCTGTTGGCTGGACTTGCTTCTAAAATGGTATGACCAGTCTGGCACAGACAGGTTCAGACCAGCACAAATATATACAGATTCAGTTCTTGTGCTTACATGGACTTTTGGGCTACAATGCATATTTATTTAGTCTTTGGCTGACTGACGCTAATTATCTCATCTAATGACAAAAAGCATCACTGCTGAAGTAGCAATTCCTCAGCACTTTAATAGCTTTTTCAAGCTGTTCAGAAAACTGCACTCTTATGCTAATTACATTTATTTTAAAATATTCCACACAGTTAAACAAGCCAGAAGCGTTCAGGGTTGTCAGATGGTAGAACTACAATGGAGAAATTCAATCAAGAAAGTTTTGTGTTAACACAAAAGGTAGTGCACTGGTCTCCTACCTTTAAGTCTTAGAATTTTGTACGAAAAGATTTGGTTACGGCTGGCTTCTTGCTAGAGTTGTTGTCATCTTGAGTCAGTAATCTAAACTTGAGGGTTTTTTAAAAGATATTAGTTTAGCAGAACTTCAACTTAATACTTTATGAGGTTTAAAATGCTTAAATGAAATATGTAAAAACTAGTGCAAAAATGTGAGTAACTATTTAGTAATCACTTTGCTACACCACTGTGTTAGTTGGTGCATTTTTTTACTTATTGCAAAAGAAATGGACTGGAAAAATCTCATTGCGTAGCTTAATAAAGGAAGCAGGAAGTTACTAATCTAATTCCATGTTTTCTGTTTACCAAAGGAATTTAAAGTGACAGAGAGATTTACACATAGAGTTATTAGAAATGGTGTTGGAGTTGATAAACTGTGATAAGCTATCAGAAGGCTAACGTTTTGAAAAACACTTGTGCTTGTAAAATTAAGGCTATGTTTTAGCAAGGCCTTTAAGCCCTTTACAGTATTTAAAGTAACCCCCGTCTCAAAATGAGATCCAAAGAGTATTTATCCATGGTTAAAGAGCTGGAGTGGAAGGCAACCCCAATTATTTTTTGTCAGGTGCTATTATCAACCAAAATAGCAGCTGGCAGAAGCATCCCTGGCATTATGGCAAATCACGTACCACTTGAAAGCTGCTTACATACTACTTGTATGTATATCTTAGTTCAAGAATTCTATAAAATATAATAACTCAGAGAGCTGCAAAGATTTTAAAACACTTTCCCAAGGAGACTGTTTCAGGGATTAAAATACCTCACATTGCCAGTGAAAAGACTGTATGGTATGTGAAGCAACTGGTAGTATTTAATTGCCTTTCCACAAAAATGTTTGTAGTCAATTGAAACTCACTCTACTCTTGGCAAAATATAATGCTTAGTAATGTAAAGAACTAGAACTAGGCTGGGACAAATGCTGGCACTCACAGGTTCATCTATAACTTTTGGCATGAAAATCAACAACCGAGTTTAGAAACAAGCACAGTATTACATCATGCTGAAAGCTTCATATTTTTAAACAGGAGAGCTCATGGGTGCTGTACATTTTCAGTCTAGACACTGGTTTTGTTTAACTGCAGGAGGGAAAGACAACCTTGCTTCTAAGTGATTTGTATGTATGAGTGATCCCCAAACCCTTACACTTGCTTTCAGGCTTGTCAGAAATATGGGTATGTATGAAGGAAGGACTGACATCTTCTGTAGGCAGCCTAAAGCTAGATAAACACAGAAGTGTTGCAGTTGTCAAGAAATGCAGGACAAGAAAGGTACTGCAAAGGGAGCCAAGAACCATTAGGTGCACAAAGGCAAGATTTGGAACAGATATGCTAATTATGCCAACCTAAGCCTCTCTGTGGAGTGCAAATAGCTGCAAAAGGGAAACAGCAAACCCAGCTGCACTGGAGTTACTTGATAAGCACTTGATATGTGCTTTACTTCATAAGCACTGTGTCCCTTTTCTATCTCACACTGATCTGGCAAAGCTTCCTGGTTTAGTTTGCCTGAGCAATCAGTTCCATCTAACCCTTCTTGAAGGTAGTAAGTTCAGAAAGAACCGAACAACTTCCAGGAGATCTTTGCTGTCTTGCAGGACTTGACCCACACTTGAAGTGGGCCTCCAGAGAGTTTAAGAAATGTAAAAGTTAGTTGAGTTGTTCAGCTTGAGATCATCTTCAGGAGGCCCATTTCTGAGTTAGGAACATCTGCACTCTGCAAAGTTAAGTCCCTTTAGAGATATTAAGCCAAGTAACAATTAAGATGTCAGAAGTGATGATTGGCTTGTGTTTCTATAGCCAAGAAATACAGAAATGTAAGTATCAGAGTGTTTTGCAGGTGAATATATGGTGAACATTTTTTATAATATCTGCCTTAGATAGGCTTCCTATACAGAGGCCTACAATTCCAGGGAAGGAAAGGCTTGTGCCAGGACACACTGCTTACACCCACCTTCCCCCAGAAAAGCTTTTAAAACCATTCATCAGCTGCAGCCACATTTAGCATGCAGCCTCAGAGATTGCAAACTCCTACCATGAAAACAGGCAGCTGGTCAGAGAAGAGAGACTTCTGTTGTCTTCATTTGAGAGAAAGGCTAAAAAGAAATTTAAAACTAGAACAAGATGTTATAAGATCTATTATCTAGAAAATGATGCAAATCCTTCTTATTTATAGAAAATTACACAAGCTGCACAGAGATTTTTTTTTCAAAGATAAAGAAAATTACTCCATCCTACATAGATCATTTGATATACAAGAAGGACTAAACTAGTGTTACATCTTTCCTTTAATATGCTTGAAGTCAGTCAGTAGATAGAAGTTCAAAGGAAACTGGTCTTCACTTCTCTTGCTGCTTACAGAACCTTTGTCTTTGGGCCAGTTTGCCAACCCTGCAACTAAGTTTTCAGGTGATCCAGCCTTTTGTCTGGATCATGATTACCCTGCTCATTCCAGTATACCTGAAATCCAAACTGAAAATGAAGGATGTGCACCTACCACACAGCAGAAGCTGCAAAACATTGTATCCAGTCCTTGTTTTCAGCCATAGATGGGTTTTGTATCTTTTAATAGAATTAAATTTCACCTACAGTTGTGCAGAAATGCTGCATAAAGCCCCATTCAGTAGCAGATTGCACATCCTGGACTCTTAGGACCAGACTTTTTTTCCTTTTCTGGAGACTCTTCTCAACAGTTCCCACTGCCTCAGGGCTCTACAGAGCCTGAAATAAGTCAATATTTTCAGATGGGTGCTATTTGGAAAAACATGGGTTAAATCAGGCTAAGAAGATGGTCCTCCCACATTAGGGCCTCCTTCCTGTGGGAAGTCTGTAGTAAGTTTACATTTGCACAGCAAGTACGTGTTCTGCTGTCAGAGAATGAAAATGAAACTTCTTTCTAGAAGCCTGAAACCTGCACAGCTTATTATGCTTGTAGCAGTCACCTCTTTTATGACTGCACATCCTATCACACATGCCTGATCCCCTGACTGGTTAAACTGACTAAGGCAGCTTCTGGTTACAGAAGTGTTTGCACAGTAAGCTAAATGAAAGGAGATCATTATTTCATTTAGCTAAGATTTTCCATTCTTTGTGCCCTGCCCAAAATGCCTTAAGTTCATAACACTCTCACAAATTACTGTGACAAATAGTAAGTTATTGTCCCTTATATCATGGTTCTAATTGGAACTTTGTGGAAAGCTACAAAATCTGGGTGGTGGCATTTTTTTCTTTATTCATTTTATAACAAGTGATCTTTGTATAATGCAATATTAGGACTATCTGCTGCATTCTTTTGTACACTGAATCTTTCCGCAGTGCTTTCAATTCTTTGGACCAGATTGACTGTATGTCTGACCTGCTAATGGTCTTCTAGGATCAAAACAGTCAAAATAAGCAAGAGTAAGAACGCTGGATTAAGAACTTCAGCAATACAAATTTTTTCATCCAAAAAAAAAACAAAGTGAAGGCATCAAAATCTAACTTCTCAGTGTGGATGGTGTTGAGCCTTATCCACCCCTCCTACCTTGTGTACTATGTGCAGCTTCCCTGCAGCCCCAATGCAGAATTACCCTGTGCCGAGTACAGATAAACATCTGAAGCTGGTTCAAAGCTTTGTTGTAGCTCTGCCCTTTCTGTGACTGCTAATTAGACTTGCCTATAGACACTCCTTTTCAGAGGGAGGACAGGAGTAGCAGTAAAGATGAACTGAGATCTTAGCTTAGATTTAAGGAGGCATTTTTAGACGTAAAAGAGTCTTAACTCATCAGCTATCAGGGTCATTATGAACATAATGAACACCCTGGTCACACTTCTATGTATGTTATAAAGCATAACAGTCTTAATAAATCTAACCACTGGTATGCAGAGACAGAGTGCCAACACCTCTAGGTTTTACACTGTGAAGATATTTTAGGTAGGTATTTGATGCACATTCTTGCTATACCAACTTCAGTTATTAGGCAGTAGCCCAAGAGATGTTTTATGAACATTTAAACATCATGTTTAGTTAACCTAAAATACTGCTTTCAACTTGAAGTTAAATGTCTGGTTAATGAAAGACACACTGAGATTTGCAATTAAAGGCTCAACTTAGGCCACTAGTAGTAACATACATGAGTATATTTGAAAGTCCTTGGAGTTAATTTCTCCTTTCAAGTAGAAGCAGGCTACTAGAATAAGCAGTATTTTTTATATGAAGAGATATAAAAATTATTTGTAAAGAGGCTCTAAAAGGTTGGATAGTATTTCTCAGTGACCAAGAGACTGTAGTCTGGTTCATATTCAGCCAAGGTGACACTGCTGAAAGCGAGCTAGTACCTAGTGTTGTAGCTAGAGATGTAGTTTGGTAACTACTATTTCATTTACTTGGCAAAGGCTTTTTACTGAATTCTTTTATGACCAACTTTTTCATCTACACTAGGTCAAATTTCCTCTACTTCCTACTAATTTGTCAGCAGCAATAAACCACATACCCACTCCATAGTAATGTAGGTAGGGAGTTAGTTTATTCTCCACCCTGTATGTGCTTTGGTAATCTTGTTCTTTTTTAACCAACCTATCCATCTCCCACAATTTCTCAAAAGACTCAATGGTTGTTTTGTTGGTCCCACTGACAGCCTGGGTGTTCATGTAATGTTTTAATAACCAACACTAACATTTTCACAGAGTTGAGCCTTAGTACCAGTCTCACAGCTGTCATTTATTGTTATTTTTAATTGATCATTCTGTGCTTCTCATTTTACACTTGGCAGTTAGGCTGGGGAGTATGCTGATGGAAACTACCACTCCAAAGACCTTTTAATCCCAATGACAGACCTGTCACCTGGCATACAGGGGCAGTTAGGTATGGTGCCTAATGTTAGACTCCTTGGAAAAAATTAAAGCCTACATGTTTCTTTAGGCATCCAAATGAACCTTCCTGATGAAGCTGTTGCCTAACTTCTGGCACTCTTAATGACCCCAGTCATATCTTCTCTTTTCATCAGTAAAGCCCTTGGGCATACCCACAAGCAGACCTGAGCTGTTTTAGGTCTTTACAGTGTCAAATAGCCACATGCATAGCTAAACTCTGCTGAAATCCAGGGGCTGGGAGCTTCCCTCACTGCTTTGTATTCAGAGGCTGATGCAAATCACATCAGCTGGGCCTCTTCCCTTGTCTCTTGCCCCTGATTACAGTGGGTTGGTAGCCCTGGGTCAGGCCTAGAAGGCAGAAGTGATAATGCCTAATGCTGTTACGATTAAAATCTTGCATCTAGTTCCTAGTGGTTTTGCAGAAGCTCTCCTTTTTCCCATAGAAAAATCCACTAGGTAGGAATTTTTTCTCTGTCCCCAAACCTTTAGAAAGTGAGAGCTGCATAAAAGGTGATGCTTCCCAATCCATTTCATTCTATGATGAAAGAAATACACAGAAACAAACAGAAGCCCAGCTGTGTAGTGTACTAATTTAGAGTCCTTGCTCTTCCACTTCTCTCTTCCCCACTCTGGCATTCACTAATCTTATTTATCCTGGTTAGGTAATCTGCCTGTAGGACCGCACATGTCTCCACTTGTTTTGAAGAGCACCTCACTTTCTGGCTGTATTGTATGATAACAACAGCTACTGTACCAGTGAGACTCAGAGGTGAGCAAGGAAGGTTTTCATGGCAGTGCTACAACCTACACTTGCTGACCGCCTGAACACAAGCTGTTGCTGTAGGACACTATAACTCCCTTCTTGCACCCCTGATGATTCAAGTGATTTAGACAGCAGAGGATAAAAGTGTACCCAGGTGTAATTCAGTTCCACCTTAATTACCTGATTTACATCAGACTACACAGCTAATTTTGGCTTTTTTTTTGTCCTGCCTTGCATTCTGTAGGTAAGTTCAAACAGAAAATAGGGTGTGAAGTTTTAGCTGATTTTATATGCAGGTGGTGGAGAAAAGTTAACTGGATAAGATCTTCACTCTTCAAAAAGAATAAACCAGTAGGTAGTTTAATGATCTTTCTATTGTGCAAACAGAACCTGAAATTCTTCTTTCTCCCCATCAATAACAATAATAAGGAATTGTTGAAAAAGGTTCCTGCCTTTTTTAAACTGTAAAAAGTATTAACAATTCTAAGTTAATTTTTCTCAGTGTTCAAAACTTGAATTTTCAGATATACTAAAGAGCAAAAGCTTCCATAAGAACACTCCCTCTCAACATACTTAAGTATTTGAGTGTAAAGTTTTTGAAATAGTAATATATTAAAACCAAGCAAAAGCTGATGAGCTCATGAGATGCTGTAATTTACATAGCAGAATACAAATGAATTCACTGCAGATTCTCACTTCTTGTGCCACAGAAACAACCACCTCCCCCATCAAAACAAAAACCACACAAACAAAAGAATTCATTATTTCTATAACATAGGAATATCTAATAAGTTTTTCCAACATTGTTAAAAGGTAGGTATTGCATAGCAGTTAAAAGGTAGGACTTGCATAGATAGGGATCATTCAGTTAACCCAGCTTTAGTCCATTTTGTATCACTCCATTTGCCTTTGCCTCTTTTGGTTGTCTACCACCACCACCTCCTATTTCCTCAGTCTTATCTCCAAGTGTTCAGCTCTGTGGAGTAGGGAGCATTACCAGAACAAAGGAGGCCCAAGCAGTCCTACAGGTACTCCAGGAGGCAGCTCCATGCCTGGCAAGCAGCACAGCCTTCAGTGCACAAATGCACATTCCCACAGCACCATCCTCCCCAGCGAGCAGAGCAGTTTTTCTACTCTTGACCAGGTGACAAAAGGCCAATCTCTGCAGAGATCGTTAAGGAGAACAGCAGGTGTTGCCAGTCTCCTATGCAAAGCAAATTGCAAATTAGTTTTCCACTTTCTACTAAATTGAGGGGGACTCTCATTGTCCTCCTTTTGATTGTTGTACTTTGTTTGGGGACATAAGTAGTACTTAAACACTTGCTCTTTAAAAGATACACAGCAATTGTATGTTTATGTACTTATGAGAAAAACTGGAAGTTTACTGCTTTAGTCATTTTTGCTTTGACCAGTGACATTTAATCCCAGTGAAGCTGCAAGCTCTGCTTTCAGTGTTTTCCCTGGTAAATGTCACTGCTACAGTGCTGCTTTCACCAACTCTAAAGTAGCTTTTATCAGCAGTGGTGCCATGTGCCAGTGTTCCCAGTGTTCCCAGACTGCTGGCTTAGCTTACTTTCTTTCAACAGCTGTGGAAAGTATCTGAAACACAAAGACAAGAACTATTGCATTTTTATATAAAAGTGATTAATAGGAAATTAGATTTATAGAGTTGCTGAAGGTAAATGTTGTGTTCTGATCCTTTACTTTTAAACCTCCATTAATATAGAGCTTGATTTATTTTACTGTTTGGAATTTGGTTAGATTGAATTTTAGTATGTAGGACTTAGTTTATAGACCTAGCTGTGAGCCCGGGCAGTCAGTGAGCCAATTTAACAGTGAGCTGGACATTTCTTTGCATTCCAGGTGCATATGAATGGTGTAGAGAGACCTGTAGCACTGGCTTCTGGAACAATCCCTTACAGCTTCTTGGCAACAAAGTAGGAACCCCCAGTGACCAGGAAAGTCCTTGGACAATTGCAGCTCAAGAGGTCACAAAAGTGACACAAAAAATTGTCTTTGCCCCCCCTTTCTGCTGCCTCATTAAGGAAGGCTGAACTCAGAGGTTTTCAGAGACATACATATATCATGCAACAGAAATGTTCTACAGGCAGAACAGCTAAAATAAATGGATCCTGAGGGAAAGAGATAATTGTAAATAGATGCTTGAGGGAAACACCCTCGACAGCTGCTTGACCTTATAGAAGGCCTGGTCCCTTCCTGTCCAGTAGATGCCTGCCTCTTTCCCAGAGCATCCTGGAGATTGCCATGGGCTTCACTGGGAGATACTGGTATTCTGTTGTGGGGAAAAGCAAAAGCCTTGGTCTTTTCAAGGTGTAAGATATCAATCTCCAGAATTTACTTTTGAATAGTGCTCTGAAATTCACTAGTAGGACTGTTCATCTTCTCATCTTTGAGGAAGGCTGCAGGTGATTCAGTTCCCTTTCCAGTTTGTGTACAGGCAGGAACAGCAGCATATCTACCTTACACCTTCTGCAATGATTCCTCTTCTTTATAATGTACCTATTTGTTTTCTCAGAAGTTTCCCCTGTACATCATACACTTGAAGAGTGTATGATGTTGGACTCCAAGCAGAAGGACCACTGGTCTCCCTTTCTGCTGGCAGTGTGAGAGGGAGTAAATAGGACTGGTTAGACCAGATTTTTGGAGAGGAATTGCCACTGCAACAACACCAGTTCTAAGCAGGACATGTCTGTAGACACGTACTGAAGGTTAACTGAAGGTTAATTTTTAGTTCTGACTTACAGATCACAGCCACCAGTTGAGATAGAGATCTGTTTGTGGGCTTCAGCAGGTTTATAACAGTCTTTTTCGTGGCCAGTTCCTAAATCCAAGCATTTTGGGATAGGATAATCTATAATCCGAGTATTATATAAGCATTTTGCATACAGAATTCCTATAGAGCCACATCTGCTTTGTCTTGTTTGAACTCATGTGTGTGGAAGGGGAAAGAGCAGAGGACATGAGTTATGATCAGACCATGTTTTTTTTAAAGATGCCAAGTCCATAATTTTCCTGATCCTTTTCCTGCATGCAAGTATTTTTCAGTGGATCAAAGGGCATCTGAGAGGCAGCTTACAAATTATAAACAGTCAGAACTAAACTAAACTAAAAGTTTGAACTGAATGCATCATATCAAAACCTGAATATAGGAGAGGTATTTTATTATGATTTTAATTGTGATTGCTGCCTTTCTGTTTTGTACCTCAGCAAAGTAATAACAGCAGCTCAGTGTGGCCTTCAGAGCTACACAGAGATTCACAAATGGACCCATTTACTGTTATTTCATTTCATGATCTTTTGTGAGTACACTTAGTTTGGAATTCATTGTGGCATTTACCTCTGTGTGTGCATCTAGAAACAAGAGTACCAAAATACCAAAAGGACTGGAGCTGCTGGCCAGGCTTAATAAAGGGGAGAAGTAGGATGAATTCTATGGCTTGATAAAGACAATGGTTTGTAAAAATTCAGCTTTTTCTAAAACCTGTTCCACAGTTCTCAACTTCTGGGCTCACTAGAATATTAGAATGGCTACCTGACCTAAATCATATCCACGACTGGTACATTTTGTGTCAGACTGTGGAAAGTAAGGGACCAATGTTTGAGCTTTCATAGTAGATGGAGGCTAAAAGAGTGCAGAGCCATTCAAGAAGCAAGACAGCTGGAAGGGTGCCTGAGAACAGGGATGCAAAGAGAGATGAACACCAGTGATCACAAAAAAACCTGAGGATGGGTGGGAGACATGTCAGAGGAGTGGGTAGAGTACAGACAAACTGATGAGAAATGATGGCATTGGGGATAGGACAGGGAGAGGATGGCGATAGAATGGAGAAAGGGCTGGGGAGCAGTGAAGAAAGACAATATGTGTACTCCAGGTAGCTCTGCTAAGGGAGGGGGAAAGTGGAGTTTCTCTTCAGCAGTGGTGCACATTTTTGTCTGTTCCCTTAAAGCTAAATTTTGAATAGGAAATCAGTAGTTAGACTGTATATTCAACTCACAAAAATAGTAAGTAGTAAATAATCTTTTGGGACTTTAGGTGCTTCTTATGCACTTATCTGAAACAGCCCAGCTTCTGCAGGGATGCTGGTGGGTTTTGCCTGCAGACACAGGACAACAAATTGTTGCCTATGCCTACATTTAGACTACAGAAACAAATGTTATTACAAATAGAGATACCTAAACATGCCTTAAGTTACATGTCAGTAGCATATACCACCACTACAGCCAACATTCATGCAAATTAATCAGTCTTTCCAGGAAATACGGCAATATGCATTATTTAGTTTACAGATATGGAAAAGTTTCTTTGAAATGCAAAAGGGCAGCATGTGTGGTTGGTTTATGTCCTTACTCACCAAGCCAAATTATAAAAATCAGATCTTCATTCTCAGTAGATTGTAGAATAGGATATAAGGTCCCAGTGTGGATATGCTTGAAATCAGGTTCAGCAGAAGGTTTGAAACCAGAATATTCTTCTCTGATTTCAAAATTCTAGGATGTAAAGATGATGTGTGCAGCTTCTGAGCTATATAATACAAAAATAATCCAAAACAAGTACATTGTTGCAAGTTTTAAATTCGAGTATCTGTGGATGTTGACACCCTAAAATTTCAAGATTAAAACTGCATACAGCACATTACTTGTAAGGGACTCTGAGAAAACATCAGCCAAGTCTTGTATTAATAAATAGTTCAATTAAGATCAACAATAAAATCAGAACATTTTTAGAAACAGCATTACAGTCTATTGATTCTGGTCAGAAAACACAGCATTACAGTCATCACATCCCAAAGCTGTATTTCTGGGGCTATAATCAAGGCAAAGAAAAGGTGAGAGAATTTGGAACTCTGTAGCAACAAATCCTTTGCTGCTTTTAGCTGAGGCAGGGTGCTGCCAACCAGATTATCAGTGGGATCTTGCCATGAAGCAGGAAAGGAAATGTCCTGAACTAATTGTTACAGCCCTGAAGCAGAAATTCAAAATTTTCCCCCACCAATATAATATCTTTCACAAGCTGGTGAACTTGGAACAAAAAAAAAAAAGTGAGTTTATGGGGTATAGGGCCATGATTTTATAAAAGAACTCTTTATTTCCATGTAACCCCAGCTGTGCAGAAAAGTGCTGATTACATGGTAGTATTTAAGTTTAGTAAGAAATTTCTTGCCTGAAATCAATTTTGATACCAAGTAAAGTGCCTAATATACCCTGGTTTAAACCTTTTACTTTTAAGCAATCTGTTTTTCAGTTGAACAATGTCTAAAATTAAAAGAGTACTGTCTTTTATTGTTAACATTTATAAGTGAATTTGAGATCTCTGCTCGAAGGACATGACATGTTTTTACCACAACAGCTTCCTTCTGTATGCTTTTAACTGTCTCCTACTGTTTATTAAAAATAAAAAATAAAATCTAGTCACACATATCAGCTAATAGATTCTTGTGAAGGTCCTAATTCATCGGCACGTTTTTGATGAACTCTTTAAGTGTTTTGCTGACTTAAGCCAAGGTTCAAGAGGTTTATAACTGGATCCCGGGTTTACTCCTAATTAAATTTCTTTGGTTTTATTATGTGCACAGATTTAATGACTGATACAACACAAAGCTGTGACTGAGAGTGGAAGTTGTTTTAGTTATATACCCACAGGTCAAGGAATTGTAAACTTTTCCTCCACAGAAATAACTGTGCCATTTCAGAGGTCGTTTCCTCCTTCATAACATGTACAAAAATATGGTATTTTTGTAAAGAAATATGGTATTTTGAATATGGTATTATGTGGTACTTTGAAATAATGTATTTTGTTTGCCCCTCCTATTTTTTCATGGTCGCCTGCTTTTTCTGGGTTTTTAAAAATATTTTTGAAATATATGTTTTGTTTAATGTTAAATGAACATACACTTAATTCTTTACTGTATGAAAGAAACTCATTACTTACTTTTGTAATGTGTTTCATCTCTTTTAGATATTGTGCAATGGACCAGGAACATGTGTTCCTGTCTGTTTATCTGCTTTTCTTCTTGGCCTTCTACGAATAAAGAGAACGATCATTGTGTATGTAGAGAGCATCTGCCGTGTGGAAACTTTATCCTTGTCTGGAAAGATTCTTTACTACTTTTCTGATTATTTCATTGTTCAGTGGCCTGATCTAAAGAAAAAATATCCCAAGTCAGTATATCTTGGTCGAATAGTGTAACAGAAGACAAACTAAACTTTACCTGAAATAGACTCTACAAGCTCCTCACTTGCATTCCTGTAGTAATTTATTTTCAAGAATTCCTGATACTAAATTAGGCTGCTACTTAAAAATGAGACAATAAAGATTTCTCTACATTTAAGTAAAATTTGTGTATATTTGTATTTATTGCTACCATGTAGGTCTGTTTGCCAATAACTCATAGTGGCTCTAAATCTATCCTGTCTCTGTTTTCATCTAGTTTTTCTGCTATGTGAATGGTATTTTTTGTCTACAAATAAATATGGGAATTTGTATGAATGTAACATTTCCTGTAAGGAAACTTTGTGTCATTTCTAAAATTGTAAGCAACAAAGTCTTTTTCTAGGACAACAGATTTTATTTCCTTTATGCTAGTGGTGAAGTCCCTTGTGAATCCTTAGAGTATAAAGGAAACAGTTATATTAAGTTGGCTTCAAGACAGTTTGTACTTTACAGTCTTCCAAAACCCCCAGAGCATTAAACCAGTATCATTTTTCCTCTGGTCTTGTCAAAGCTGCCCTTATAATCTGTTGTGCACCTTTTGAAAATTGCTTCTCACTTCTTAAGATGAATAAAAAGGTGACAAGTGTCATGCTACAGGCACAATACTTACCCATTTAAGAAGACTTTCTTCAAAGCTTATGTGCAAAAAGCCTTACTGAATCTACATCAAACAGAGCAAAACTGTCAGGTGGGGAAATTGAACTGGTTCAAGCTCTGAAATAGAGAAAAAAAAAAAAAAAACAGTAATAAGGGAAATAACAGCGTTTCCCTCTTTTCCTGATACAGTGCATTTGACTTCAAGTATATCCCCTTTTCTCATTTTAAGCACCTTACTTTGAACAGTAAGGTGCATATGCACTTAAGACTTTGCCATGGAAAATGGTATCCTGTACATCGGAACAACTTTTAAAAGGTATCTTGTTGGCAGTAAGTGTTTGAAAGCATACTCCAGCATTTCACATTTATCTGGCAAAGCGTAATTCTACAACTATCCCACGTATAAAGCAATGTAAACACATCTGTCATCTGTACACACACAGAGCTCTGTGGCTGGCTGCAGAAACATAAACAAAAAAGCTCAAAGAAGAGCAGAAATGCCCTCCAGAGTGCACAGCCTGACTCTGGTGAAGCCCAAGCAGCTCCTCACGCTGCCACACGAGGAGACTCTGGGAAGGCTTTTCCTCAGCATCAGATGTCAAAACATTGCAGCAGCTATTCTGGTAGGGAATAGGGGGTGGAATTTAACTCAACAGAAACAATGGTTCCTGCTGTTAGCAAACAAAGGTCCAGAGGAATAGGCTGCTTCATGCAGAAAAACATTAGAAATCATCAGAAAACCTTGCTGTCACGATATTGCAAGGTCCTGTGGGGAAGCCAGCTGTTACAACCTGTCCAACAGGCTTAATAATCCTCAGCGTGAGTCCCTTGATGTGCTCACATGTGAGAACAGGGAGTTTTGTGGGTTCTAACCAAGATTATGTCTGAAATTAAAGAGCAGTTAATAAGTTAAGGCTATGTGAGAAGGACTTTGTGCAGCACATACCGAGGTCCTTAAAAATGACTTGGTTGAAGTAAATCTAATGTGTCCAAGGGCTTTTTTCCCCTGAACCGGAGTGAAGACTAGCTTATCATGACTTTCTGCACAGTTGCAGATAGTTTGATAAGTTGGAGATACACTGGACTCTATTATGGCTAATGGTAGTTTATTTTAGATCAGTGTTTTATGTTTTGCAAGGGAATTAGAGAAGAGGGGAAGAGGACAGAGGCAGCCTCTTCCTCTGCTCTGGGTAAGGGGCAACAGCACAGGCTCAGTGTGCTGGGCTTTAGAAAAGCCGGGAGGAGCAGGGCACTGAAGGCTGCCATGGCTGCAGCACAGCCCGTGGCAGAGCGATGTGCTGGGCTTTAGAGAAGCCAGGGGGGAGCAGGGCAGTGAAGGCTGCCATGGCTGCAGCCCAGCCCGTGGCAGAGCGATGTGCTGGGCTTTAGAGAAGCCAGGGGGGAGCAGGGCACTGAAGGCTGCCATGGCTGCAGCCCAGCCCGTGGCCCAGCAGCGAGGCCGAGGCCTGCCCCGAGCACAGCCAGGCCGCGCTGCCTCTGTTCTGAGCAGAGCAGGAGCAGCCCTGGAGGCCTCGCCCTGCTCGGGGTTTTTACCTCAGCAAAAGCATCCCTGGCTGCTCCGTTACTCCCTCAGAGCCCTGCCCAGGGCAGGATTTGGGGTTTTGGTGTGCTTCCCAACTGCGGGTTCATAAACTTTTGAGTGTGCCTTTGAACGCTGTGGAGTTCCAGGAATTTTTTTCACGTGTCACCTGCATGGCAATGACTACTGCTAAAAGAAAGAACTTGCCTGTTCAGACTTGTCACCTCCCATGTAAACACTCTGAAGGTAACAGTAGATTTCTTCACAAGAGGCTGTCCTGAAAAACTGAATTGCTCCAGGCCATCTGATGTAGAGGAGTCTCCTTTTCAAGGATTTGGGAAGACTTTTCACACTTTTCTTCCCTGGCTGTCTTCTGGGGGAGCAAGGTCAAGAATATCTCAGCCTATGTTCCCCCAACAGCATGTTCTTTACTCTGGTAAACCTGGGAAACACGGGTTAAGATAGCACATATCAAGTGGTTTTTAATGCAGATTGTTGGCAATGAGGGTGTGGGATGGTACCCATTCCCTGGGACTGCTGTTTTCCTAACTGGCTCAAGTGCCTACTTGAGTTAAGGACATTTACTTTTCAGCAGTTTATAATTAGTTCTGCCAAGTGAAAACTTGGATTAGAAATGACCCAGAAGTCTCCAGAGTTGAAGCAGGTAAAACTGAAATGGGAAGATCACAACCTAACTGACCAAAGTCTTCAACAAAACTCTGCATTTACAGTCATAGGAGATAGTTCAGAAAAAAAGACTTCTGGCTCAAATTCTCTTAAAGGAAGTTTCATTATCAACCAGAGTGACTTTTCCTTGAGAAGATTATCTCAAATAACTGCTAGTTCTCTCCAAAAGCACAGTGGAGCTGAAGTAAACTAGCATTTTGTTATTGAGAAGTTCTTTCTTATCTTTTGTTTTTAGAAGGTGGGTACAACCAAACAGTCTCTTGTTCTAGGGGAAAACTAAATTTTTCCTCTCCCAGAACAGAACAGAAAACAGCCCTCCCAAGGTCTAGCTAAAGACTTAAAGGTCACTGACTGGATTCCTTAAATTTAGATTCTTGGAGTTTCCTACGTCTCATTTTTTCTCTTAAACATTAATATTATGGCAAACACATTTGCATTACATACAAGAAATGTTTGATGTGAAATACATTACCTCTTTTTCTCCATCTCCAAAAGAGGAAACCGTAATATCTTAGAGATTTGAAGCAAAATGAGGAAGAAATATATTCTTAAGGAAAACAAGTATGACTTTATGGAAATATCATCATCAAAATTGGCAAAGATTTTCAAAGAGAACAGAAGGCATCCAGAAACTCATTCTCTGAGTCCTAGCATGGAAGCCAAATTCTAAATTAATTTTCTTTATCAGATTGTTTTATCTAGATATGCACTAGCTGACAAATATTAAATATTCAGTTACTTTACTTTGTTTAGTGCCAAGTGGAACCATCCAATTGAAGATATTTTTGCCCCACACTTCAGGAAAAAGCAAAAAAGATTCACTGACACCATTTCTCTCTAGCAACTGTATCTCTTACATCTTCTTAGTGGAAATGAAGGGTTCTAACAGACCCTTGGGAGATGTCTCCATGGTTGTTCAAACACATTGCACACAGAGTGCTTGTGTCTCCTTCAAATCATGTTTATGTTGCCTTTGCAGGGGGTTTGAGGAAGAAGCTGCCTGGCTCTCAGTGCTCTGCCAGGCCTCTCCTTTGGCTGGCCCATGTGCTGTGCCAAAAACTCCTGCTTGTTCCAGGAGCTGGGTGAGGATCTAGGAAAGTAAGAACTGAGCCCTCAGGCTGCTCACAGCACAAACTGAGCCCTAGACCTTTCTGAAACTTGAATTTGACTTTTTCCAAAGACCATACTTCCTGATAGCATAATGGTAGTCTCATGACCAGTATTGTTGAAATCAATAGGAAGTACTCAGAGGCAGAGGTCATCTTGCATAAGCTTCTTGGTAAGAACCAGAATTTTGCACAAGAATTCAGGAAAACCAATAGCTCTCACAGTAAGAGCTTTGGACATTTTTCTTCTCGTTGCTGTTTCATGCTGCAGTGGCAATGGAGAAGGAATTAAAAAAGGCCTATGATACATGAAGATGGACCTTTGTTGACATATTTATTTCAGCTCAGGTCACTATTTTGCAGGTATAAAACTTCTCTTTTAGAATTTCTTGTATCTATTTTACTCCCTTGCCCCAAAAAAATTAACATGTTTTATAATCCGGTTCATGAACTAATCAGACATAAATATGCATGCAACAGAAATAAGCACTCTCACATTTAGCTGTGTCAAGGATAGGCTTTAACCATGCATGCTTCTATAAAAAGATGCATTTGTTGATTGATAATGTGAGTTTTACACATACCTTGTGTTATCTTTGCATGTACCTGAGGAACAAAGCTATAAAAGTGTTTGATGTATGTGTTATTCTCTAACAAGAGACAGAGCAGGAGTAATAATATTTAACAGACAAAAATGGGGGAAATGAGGGTCTCTCTGAGGAATGTTTAATGTTTAAAAAAACTTACAACACTTTATCAACTAAGATATTATGCATATTAAAGAAATCTATTGTAAATTGATGAATTAATGAACAGTAGCACAGACATTAGTCCACTGTTCCACCCAGAATGTTTAGTTTGCAGTTTGGAGTGCCTTTTTTTCTTTCTTTTTTTCTTTTTTTGAGGAAGTGTGTTGGGGATGTGGGTTTTTTTAATGCAGAAGTCAGGTATTGATTACTATGCAGTGAGATGACCTGGACTGTATTTGGTTTAGGCAACTACCCAAAGAGATTTTGTATAAACTTCAGAGGAAGAGAAAGAGAATATTCTTAGATGGATGAAATTGTCCTTGTACTATGCAGCAAATAATTTTTAAATGAGTTAATTAAAAAGTTATAGTATTTTTTTTTTAATATTGTGACTTACGAAGTATTTTAGACCCTACAGTGAAGTTGCTGTGCATAATCCTACTCACTATATGCATTAGTGCACAGCAGCTTCTTAAAATCAAAAAGTCCTCTCCTTGTTTTAAGAAAGAGTGGATACTTGTACTGCTGTATCAACAGTCAGACCTGCTCAGTTAGCATTACGGTAAATTCGACTTTCAGCTGCCAGTAGCTTGGCAATTAGAGTTTCCTGCTTTATTGTTACACACTGCAATTGAACTCTGCTGCTTTTCATTTGTGATCCAGCTTGGGATGTCAGCTGACACTGAAATGAATGTCCTAACCTCCAATTCAGTGGCTTAAAGGATATCTCCCCAACATTCACTGCCAAGATGAAATCCAGAAATTATTATTCACCAGCAGTAAACAGGGCCTGTTTTTGCAGGCACCCATTTGTAAAAAAGCAAGCATGACAGCTGCGAATTCCAGTTAAATGTGATTTCCATATCCACACTGAAAAGCAGATTAAAAGTAATGTAGCTGTATTTGTAAAGAAGCACTTAAGTGATATCTTAGCAGCTCTGCATTAATACTTGTAATAATTCTTCTAAAAAGTAACTTCAGAAGAAGGTACTCTAAGATTTTTCAGTGCAGTTAGATACAAAATAAATACCTTCAAAAATTATTGGTGGATCTCCACTCTTCTGTCACTTTCAGATAGAAGATGACCTCTGACAAGCAAGGCAGAGAGCACATCCCAATTCTAAACATATTTTTCATTAAACTCCGGACTAGAGATAATTCCTGAAAATCTTCATCTAACTTTTTCTTTGAATCACACTGAGGGTAGAATAGGAAGGCTGAGGAAATACAGAGAGAGCTGCTTCCATGTAAAGTATTACTTTGGAAAGGCTGAACAGGTAATTCTGAGAGGAAAGCAATTATTACTGCTGCCTAGCTCCCCTAACATACCTCCCACCCCCACCAAGTTCTTTCAGGTTTACTGAAGAATCAGAATCTATGCCAAAGCAATTAAGGTTTTATACTAGTTAGACTGAATTTACCCAGTTCAGCACTGTGCTGTGAGGTAATGAACTTTTCTATATGCTCCTTTGCCAAGCTTTTCCTCTGAAGAAAGTTTATTATAGACCACAGAAATAACTTTATTTTGTATCTGTTTAGTTGCAGCGTTAACCTGCATGACCAGAATTTTCCTTTGTATTTACAAGTAAACCCTACCAGTACTTTCTACTCCATCCCACAGCCCCTTTTGCAGATGGGCCAACACAGGTGGGAACTGCAGACACAGAACTGAACCATCCCAGTACTGCATTTACTACTGAGCAAGCACACCTAGCAAGCACTAAGTACATCATATTGGTACCTCTGAGTTTCAAAAAATAGGTATTGCTTGCACTAAAACTTGAGCAAATAATTATTTAAAATAGTAAATCTTTCTTTCAGTTTGGGAGGAAAAAAAAATAAGAAGAAGGGGAAAAAGTACTTTTCCATAGGACCAAAAAAAACACAAAGCCAAAATAAACAAGCAAAAAACACCCAAACCATCAAAAAAAACCCCACACTCAACATCTTCTGGAAATTCTGAAGTTTTGCGGGATGCAATGTGAGCATAAAATAGACAAGATTAATGACCTGGGATAAAGTGGCTAAAAACCTCAGCATTCTGTCTTCTGGTACAGTCTCAGTTATCTGAGCATCAGCTATTCCTAATTCCCTTCTCTCCCCCAAGTCTGAATCACATCCTCTGACATGTACTGAAGTACATTAACAGTGACATGGATTATTTGAAACCTCTCTTATTCAAACAGATTTGGGATCCAAACTATTGTAATAACTGTGTTTCCATGCCATGGTGGCCAGCCTCTGGCTAAATGCCACTGTGTCTCAGCCACTCACTCATGTGCAGCACTCAGCACTCTCTGCTCCATTGCACCATTCCAGTCCCAAATAACCCTATCAAGCACTCTGACAATCACTTGCTATGTATTGTTTTGCTCTTGAAATTATCTTAATTTCTAAGTATAACTTTATTGTGAGATTTCACAGAAGAATAATGAACTAAAATTAACAGGCAAAAACCAGCACATTTTCTCAAAATCATGAGAAAACCTTGTCGGATGTGGAAAATATTTCTGACAAGGAATTAGTCTCATTTAGAAAATACTGCCTAGATAATTAAAATTGGAAGAAATCATGGAATTAAGCAGCAAGGAGAAGGGTTTTATTCCTTTTTCCTATATTAACGTTTTGGTTATTAAGACTGGATTAAGATTATTATTACTGGATAATTAACCAATTTTAAAATATCAGCACTGCTCAGCAACAGTCCTGTTCCAATAAATGTGCATGAAGCCTTTAACCATCAAATAACTGTTCTGTTGACAGGTCAATTGTAATTATTTCATGTTTGGCATCCAAATTAATAAATTTGAATAATGCAACATGAAGTTGCATGAAAAAAGTTACCATGTATTATATTGAATCAATCCTCTTGTGAGGTTATTATTGGAAACACAATGGAGAATGAAGAAAAAAACTGGTGTTAACACACCAGACCTTGAAAGATGTGAATTTGTCCAGACCTGTTAAGAGCTGCACTGAAATAAAAGCAAGGAGAACATGCTCAAGTGGCATAAAAATCAAGTTTGGAGATTCAGGAAGGGAGATAAAGTGTTGAAATCAATCTCAGATCATGCTGAGTAGGCTTCAGCTAAATAGAAAATGTAATAACTTCTTCTGCATCCTGGAGAGACAGAAATTGCTTGTTCAAAATATATATGTGAAAATCTATATTTCACATGTATATATGGAAAGTTAAAGTGGTAGCTAGAAGCCAAGAATTACAGAAGCACAAAATACCACAAAGTTACAGTTTTCTCCCTTTCTTTGATTGCCTCATGCAGTCATCCCCTCCAAAAGAGAGGGCTGACTGGTGAAGTTTCATAGAAAAAGAAGGAAAGTTTCAGGCTTCAAAGTCATTCTGTATTAGAATTAACCTGTCATATCATTAACTTTTGCATCCATTCAGAGTTTAAGGATGTGGATGTCCTTAATATTCAGTGTTTATAATTTTGAGGCAGCAGCCCCTTCTCATCAGTGCAGAAGTGCCTGTGGCTCAGGGTACTCCCTCAGCTCCCAGGGCAGCAGTTCCCAGGAAGCTGAGAACAGCAGCTCATGTAAAACCACTTGGCCTTTCCCTCTGTCCTCACAGAAGTGCAGCCTAAATACAGTTGTGGCAGTAGTGTGTGTGTGCTCATCCTCTGAGGCTCACTCCTCTGCCGCGGGCAGGAGAAATTCTGGTGTGTGCTGCTTGGTTGGTCCCAGCCTTGGTTCATCCAAGGAAGTGGCCTGGGGAACTCCAGGAGCTACGGTGTGACTGATGGGAAGTTTTAAGAGCAGCCATCAGAAGCAAAATAATTAAGAAGGAAAAGGCCACCCTCTTAAGAGGTCTAGTGTTTACAAGTGGCACAAAGATACAGTGCAAAGTTATTTTCCTACCAAGGTCTGCCTTAAGTAGAGATACAAGGGCTGAGTTGTTTTTTTTCTTCACACGTGAAATATAACAAAGAAGAAAAACACACAAAGTCTTGTCTTCCTCGCAAGGAGCAGTTCTGGTAGCACATGCTGTCCCTGCAGGCATTTCCTTTTGCTGTAGGCAAGTATCACTGTGAATAAAACTGATGGTTGTTAACACGGAGTCAAACACTTCCAAACACTTCGGCACCTGCAGGCTGGGGACACAGCCCGGCTGCAAGTGTTTAGGTCCCACTGATGGGGAAGTGAAGCCATCAAATGAGAGGGGGAAAGGGCACTCTGACCCACCTGCTGCAGGCCAACAGACTGCTGTTCCTGTGCTTGAGGAACAGAATTGTAAAATATGTCAGGCATTTGGATGGCACAGCAAGCAATCTGAAGTCCTTTGTTGCCTTCTGCTTGTGTAGTGGTTTTTGCAAGTTAAAAACCCACACCAGGAACAAGGCTTTCACCCAGGCAGGGAGGAGCACGTGACTACACAGGACCCCCAGCAGTAATCAGGTTGCAGGTAAATTATATTTGATTTTTTTCCTTATATTACCATGGAATGTGCTTCAGCATTCAACTATTCTTGAGCTATACCCCCACTGATAAGAATGCAGCTATCACATTTTAAGAGGAGGTCATGAGCCTAAAATTAAAAACAAAAAAAAAAAGCAGAAAAGTCTGCCTTAAGCTTATATATGACCAGCTAGCAAAAGCAGGTAAGAAACCCCCCCATCCTCATAAAAGTGTGGGGGACAGAAGATTATATCAGTGTTAGACTCAATGAAAAAGTGATGGATTAAGAAGGAAACATTTAGATATTTTAACAAATTGAATATATTCTTTTCATTTAAATACAGCTTAATCTCTAAAAATACAAACATGTAGATAAGTCTCTCCCTTCAGCAAGTTATTTTATCATAAACATAAGTAACATTTACATCCTTAAAAATTAGTCACAAAGGGAAGTCTTTCCCAAAATTAAGACCTGGGCTCCAGTATTATATATTGCCAGAACTGATGCTTAAGTTCCCTTCTCAAAAGAGGGATTTCAACAACACACTTTCAAGAAAAGTCTGTGTTTGACTTTTTTTTTTTTTTTTTTTTTACTTCAGTATTTTAGGCTTGGTCCTATGCGATTCTCTGAGCATTTTGGCATAAGTGCATCTCAGAAAACATCTCCATATAAGGGAATTTACTCAAGCAACGTAGGGAAAACACAGAACACAGATATCAGATAATAATTCCATCAAGGCTGAATTTGGGCCCATGATTCAGTTCGTGGTATTTGAAAGAAGTCTCTGTACTTAGTTTTTCCAGATGTTGATTTTAAGACACTTGCAAGCTACTTTTAGGTAAAATTAATGACTGTTGAGAAAATGCTGTCTTCTGTAGTCTGGTACAGAGGAAAGAGGAGTGGGCTATGAACACCTCTTAGTGTCTGTAATTGTTCTACAAGGCAAAAGGATCTCTCATGAGAATGGTCTGGTAAAGTAGTTGAGAGGCAATACAGCACGCATACAGCACACCATGTTTAATCACAGTACCAAGGGCAATGCTGCACACCCCCAGAATGTTCCAAAGTAAGTAGCAGTATGAGCACAGCAAGGTTTTAAAGGAGAAATTTGAGGTAACATATGAATAAACATTATACCAGCTTACCTAGGACATGCGTTATTTTGAAAAGGAATCCTAATAAATGAAAGATTAGGAACAGTTTTGGGCAATTCTAAGGCTTTTCTGTAAAGTTCTTTGCAGTTTCAATGTTACTGCTAATGTTTGGTCTTGACCATCAGTAAGATTCAAGTCTTACTGGAGTCACAAGTTGTATTTATCCTACAGCAATTTTAATAACTTCAGTCACGTAAGTTAATTAGGCTAAAACATTACTGAGTGTTAGTGTCACTACCACCCTGGGACAGGCCATTTCACAACACTGGGTGTAGTTAGCACACTGACATGGCAGCCTGAGAAAAACTCCCCCAAATTCAAGAGAATTGCAAAAGGGCTTAGTTAGCTCCTTGCCTCAGCTGAGGCACATCAAAGGGGAAGAGAGCAGCCCAGCCTTCCTTTGGCCTCACCAGGTCAGCTCACTCACTGTTTTGGGTTTTTTTCCCTTAATCCTTAGGAGACAACATAGTTGTAACTCAGAAATTCCAGAGTATCTTTCCCCTTCCTAAAGCACCAGGCTAGTGGCCAGCACTGTCTTTAGCCAGCTCCCCCAGTTACCTGCAGGCCAGTGAGCTCCATGGATGGCAGCGCAGTGCGGGCCCCTCCTGCCCTACCAGGGCAGCACCGCTCCCGCTCTCATTCTCCCTGCACTTCTGGGCTTCCAAGCTCTGTGGCTCCCACCCAGCAACCTACTCCTCTGCTCCAGGCAAAAATCACACCCATGACCACAAGCACACACACGGTGGTGTATTTGTTCATCTGCTTCCACCCAGCCCCGTGGCTGGTACCACCATTCTCCTCAGTTCAGAACCCTATTCCTCTCCCTCAGACCAGCCACAGCACTCAGCAGCGCATTCCTCCTTCCCTTATGGATCACCCTTTGGAGCTCATCCTGGCAAATTATCTTCCTGTAAACAGTTTAGCTCTCCCAAACTATCTCCTTTATCCTTTAGGGAAATCACCCCTCTCCTCAGCTGAGGCAGCTGATTAAACCAAGGCCCTTTATCAGCATCAGATGGGTGGGAAGGAGGCAATGCTCCACCTCAGAGATGGCTGGGCTCACCCCCACCGTTAGGACTCACCAGTCACCCCTTGCACATGTTCAGTCATTGAGCAGAACACAGAAATCAAACGTGGTTTAGAAGTTTGATTGAGCCACATTAATTCTATAGATTATGGTGGAATTACACACAGGATAATTTAAACTCAGGGAGTTTAACAGGACTACACATATGCTTATAATAATTCATGTGCAAGAACATTTGTAAGATTATGGTCCATGTTTCCAAGAAAACAGACTTATTCTCTTCAGAGCTCTTTTTCTCTAGTTTCCAATTGAAGCCATCAGTGCATGTTTATGATATTACGTGTAGTGGCTGAAGAAGTTATTACAATGTCACAAAGAGGATCATGATTTCAGGTAGGAAATAATTCTTCTACAAATCCTCTTTCCATACAAACAGCCTTAGTAATAAGAAATGTGGAAAAATAGGACAAAGATAAGAGATTTACCCATAATGAGCAAGATTGCCCAGTATGCTCCAGCTGCTTTGTAGTGCACTGACGGGCTTAAATTTGCTTTGTGTTGTCAGAATGATGCAAAACAGAATGTGATCCTAACTACACTCAAATATTTCTTGTACAATCTCTTCCCCCAGGGTGTGAGTATATTCCTGGTCACAGAATAAAAGGCAGCAATCACCCCAAAAGATTGGTAATTTTCTAATCAGATGTTCAGTATCAACAGGAAAAACAACAAATGGTATTTGTTATTTGTTATTTGCCCTGCTCAGATGATGTAAAACCCCCACAAACTACAGGATTTATTTGAGGATAACTTAAAACTAGTTATACAGGAAGAAAATGGTAGGCCATATTTTTGTCTGCTACTAATAAGGACTATTTCATTCCAAAATTGATGAAACATATAATTATGGAGCTGAGAAAATCATACCAACTGTAAATGTCTCAAACCTCCCAAGCCACTATGTATTGCAGCAAAACTGATTGAGAGCATTAACAAATAGTTTCCTGATCCAACATCACTTAAGTCAATGGAAACATTTCCAAGGACTTTGGAGGATGTTGAATCTAGCCTTAAATCATACGTTCTCTGAGGTTATGAAAGAGGAGTTTATCCCAACATGAATGTCTAAAAACTAATGAACTTTCATTATGTTTATGTGAACTGCCATTCCCTCACCCCATTCTTCAGTTTCCTGCTTCTCTTGCACAGTTTCCTTTTCCCAGTGGGTTCTTTAGGCAGTTCTGCTTCCTTTAATTAGGAACAGCCCTGGCTGTTTTCCTTAGAGGCAGTGCAGTGGAGAAGCGGTTTGAGCTGAGCTGATCCACAGCACCACAGTACAAAACAACCTGCGGGCTGCCCTGCGAGTTCCTCAGGACTGTTACAGCCCCACCACAAGTCTTTTGAAAGAGCCCCGTTGGCTTCAGCCAGAGTTAAGACCACTTAGTCCTGATATTTTGCTATGGAATCTAAGCACAGACCTGCTCTCTCCGTGGGATACGGAGGGAAGTAGGTGGCTAAGTGGGCCACAGCTCCAGCAGCCAGCCTTATAGCCTGCTGTGCCTTATACAACTAGTCCTACCAGTGGATCATCTTATGATTTTTATATTCAAATCTGTTAAAATTTAACCGTATTTGAAAGGTTACTTTGCGTGCCTAGGGTTACTCTAATACTGAGGGAAACACACTGCTGTATTTTCGGGTCAGGACTTCACTCAATGGACCAAGTGTTCACTGCGTACTCGCTTTCCAGAGCGGTTTCAGTGCCGGTGCCAGCCGCGGTCCGCCGCTGGCTCCAGGAACGAGCGCTCCCTGGGCTGGATCCGGTGTAATCCCGCTGGTATGCCCAGCACGCAAACCTCGTGTGTGCCCTGTGCTTTCCGCAGAGGGACGGGACTCCCACGGCTCCCCAGCGGCCACTAACACAGCGCAGCGCTGTCCTTTAGTGCCTTAATGCCATAGGGAAGGAAGGGGGTGACCCGCACCAAACTCCGGAGGTGCTGGCTCCCGCGGGATCCGTGCTCAGGAGCACATGGTGCAGAGGAACTATGAGATCGAGACGAGCATGAGCCCGTCGTCCTGCTACATCTCACTTCGACAATTTGCGCGCCTCTTTCCTCCCTCTTGCTCCGTCTCCCAGAGTTGTTCCAAGCTTCGTAGAGTCTAACCTTTTAAAGGAATTTCACAAGTAGCTCAGCCACGGCACAGCGCAAGAGAGCGGTTTGCATGAGCGGCCGAGGGTCCCCAGCATCCAGCCCTGCCCGCGGCCGGTCCCACTACACCCGGGCTCCCCGAGCCCTCCGCTCCGGCGGCCGGTCCCGCACCGCCCGGGAAAGGCCCGAGGGCAAGCATCGCCCCGAATGCAGAGCCACCGCCGTGCCCCCGCCTTCCCTCTGCTCAGTGCCGTCATCCCGGTCGGGCGGGGGCTTTCCCACCGCGTGCGGCAGTTCGCTGCGGGGCGGGAGGCCCCCGTGAGCAGCCGGGCAGCGCCGGTCCCTCGCCGAGATCCCCCTCCCCTTCCCCGGGGCCGCCGCGGGCCGTAGCGATCCGCGGCGGCGGCGCATTCCGCGGCGGCAGCCCTCGGTGCCCGCGGATTCCTTCCCGCTGACGTCCCCCCGCTCCGCTCCGCTCCCCGCCCCGGCCGGACCCCCGGGCGGCGCCCGGCGGCGGTGGCGGCGGGGCGGGCCCGGGCGGGGCGGGCGCCCCTCCCCGCGGCCCCGCGCCCCCTCCCCGGCCCGCCGGGGGGGCTGCCCCGGCCTCGCGCCCCGATTGGCGCGCCGCGGCTCCGGCGGCCGCGGGGCCGGGCCGGAGGGGAGGGACTAGAACTTTCCGCGGCCGCGGGCGGACTCTCGTCTCAGCCCGGAGCCGCCAGCGCCTGCGATCAGCGGCCCCAGAGCGCGGGACACCGCCGACATGACCCACTTCAACAAGGGGCCCTCCTACGGGCTCTCCGCCGAGGTCAAGAACAAGGTACGGGCGGCGCGGGGTTCGCGGGGCTTTGTCTGCACCGGGACGGCGGGGCGGGACGGAACGAGACGCGACGCGGGGCTCCGCTGCCTCCGGCTGCCGGCGGGGGTCCCGCCCGCCCCTCGCGGTGGAGGCGCGTAAGGATGCGCCCGCCGCCGGCCCGGGACAGCGCAGCCCTTCGCGGCACCGCTCAGAAAACTTGCGGGCACCGAAGAGCTGTCAGCGCCGGGCGGACCCGTGTGCGGAGCCGCGATTCGCATCGTGGCCCGGGCTGCACCTGCCCGTGCCGGCAGCCCTGGCGCGGGACATCCCGCTCGTGCCTTCTCCGCCCGCCGGGATCGGGCGGAGCGCGGCGCTGGGGCCCGCAGCCGTCCCAGAGCGGGCGGAGCGGCGCGGCGGGCAGCGGGCCCCGGCGGGCAGAGCCGGGCACGGCGCGGGCGGGCCCGCCGAGCGGGGCGCTGCGCGGACGATACGCGGGGCGCTGCGCGGGCGCTGCGCGGCTCGCGGCCCCCCGCGCGGCGCATTCCAGCCGCATGACATCATGGGCACGGGCGGCGCGCGGCCAATCGGCGCGGGGCCCGCACAGACGCGCATTGTCCGCCCGCCCCGCCCCGCCCCGCCCGCGGGGGCGCACAAAGGCGGCGCGGCCGCGGGCGGGACCCGCGCCCCGCGGGGAGCCTCGCCAGCGGGGCAGCCCGCACGGAGAGCCCGGCGGCCGCCGCCGCGCCGGGGGCTCCGCTTGAAAGCGGCAGAAAAAGCAGCGCTGACAGCAGCCGGGCCCCGCGGCCGGAGCGGCGGGCGCCGGTTGTGCGCGGCTTTGCTGAGGTTTTCTCTTAGGAACAAAAGGTGTCCCACGTTGTCCTGTTAGACTGGCTGCTACCTTGCAGCGAACAATTACCTAATAAGAAGGAAAACCTTTGTAATAAAAATTACACCGCTAAACAAGCGGGGATAAGTTGGTGCACAGTGTCTTTATTCACAGGCTTAAAATCGAAATGTGGTCTTTAATAACCGGTTGTTTCACACGCATGTCTGGATTCAGGCTTCAGCAGATCCCCAGATCCTGTTTGACTTGTAGCTGAGTAGAAAGGAGAGCAGGGAGAAAAGTAGTTACTTCAAACATTATAAATTATGCTTAACAAAACAACATTTTGCTTTGGGTTTTTTCTTTATTGGTTTTCTCAGGATGGTTGTGGGTTCTGCTGCGAAGTTTGATGACATCATGTAACCAAATGTCTTCCAGAGCGGTTGTTTCCAGCATCTAAACTTAGTGATTTATCTACACCATTACACACTGAAAAAAAAAAAAAACTAAAAATCAACCCAAACTTTAAAAAAAGACTAAAACGTGTTGTGTATTATTGCATGTGAATTAGGAAGAAGCTCTTCTACTTGAAAGATTATTGACAAAGTGATGTAGGTTTAACAGTGATCCCTTAATGGGGACAAGATGGGAAGAAAGTTCTTTGTTCTTTCTTTGTTTCTTATTGCCATCAGCTTCCTTAGGGCCTCCTGAGGAACTGTTCCAAGGCTGTGCATTAGCAGAGGGTTTGAAACTGGTGTAGTTCACACCTTTATGCAAAGGGCCTTCTACTTCATCTTGCTGAGTTTTGTTTCACTCACATTCTCTGCCTTCAGTGCAAGTATTGCAGAGGGGTAGATGTTTTGGGGCAGCTCCAGTTTACTTGTTTGTGGGTTTCTGTTGCGTTCTTTGAAAATGTCAGTGCAGCAGTGCCACAGAAAGCAATCCAAGTGCACCAAAGGCAGATTAACTCATCTCCTTTCAAAAAACCCAAGCAAACAAAAAGTGCCTCCAATGAACAACAAAATCTCCAGAAGAGATGTAGCTTTGAGTTTTTAGAATGTTGTTTTCATTGTAAGAGATCAAATTTCAAAGCACTCGTGTTACATACAGGTATATCGTGTACCTCCAATCTAGTATCTTGCATGGGTTTGTGGGTTAGATGTGTGTCTGTTCATCTGTATAATTCCAGACGACCACCAGATAATGTCTTTGTAAAGATCAAAAATTCGTTTTCCAAGATTTTTCTGTCTCATGAAGATTTGAAGAATTTGTTTCCAACTCTTGGAATATCAGGTATTGCTGCCAATTATAATCACTTTGTGCAGACTATTGTGTTACAGGCTTTTTTATGTGTTATGTGGGGTAATGTTGTAAGTAGCTGTAGAACCTCCCTGCTTGAATGATAGTTACTGTTAAATACCCTTGTTTGAAATTTTCAGTGCTGATTCCCCAAGCAGTGTGTTTCTGCAGTAAACAGACAGCTTCATAGCTATGCTGCCTGAGGGTCCAGCTGTGCTGGATAAAAAAAAATCCCTTGGTTTTGCTTTTTATTCTTTATTTTCTCCTTTGACATTGCATTAGTGTTCAGAGAGACCTTTTGTTTGCTATGGTATTTGAATAGATGAATATAATATGTCCTGATGCTTTTTAAGAATTTCATTGAAGTCAGGATTCAGTCTCTGAGCTTAAAATATATGTCTAGTTTGGGACATTTTTTGGTGTTTTTTGTTGTTGTTGTTTTGAGGCTCCACCCTTCTGTTGTTTTGCTCCTTACCTTAGTTCACACTAACATGGTGTCTAGTCTGTTAGGGATCTCTTTTCCTCATTCCTACAGAGAAAGCAGAGTTTGTGTACTGGTTCCCAGCTGCAAGGAAACTTGTCTGCATGAGAAATGTGTAGGTAGTCAAACTAGTGTAATCCCTTTGAAGCTGATTCCCTGTTTACTTGAGATCACAGAAGATAATTGATCCAAAACAAATATTCAGTGGGGAGCCCTTTAAACTGATTGAAATGGATGGTTTCTTCTGCAGGCAAGAAATAATCTTCTTCTTGAGCAATGGGGGAGTTTCTGCAGTACGTGAGGTCGACATAGCATGAGATGATGATGCAATTGGATAAGCTGCAAACTCAAAATTGTATTTGATTTATGCTCCATTGTCTTCCTGCAGAAGGTGTGGAGGAAACAGGAACACTGGGCAGCAGGAGGAGAGGTTCCAGTCCATTCAGTTGCTTCCTAGTGGCTCCACCCTTCCCATGGAAGTGTTATTTGTATTGGGCAGGCATTTATCTTTCCCCTCCTTTTATGTTTGATATGGTGCCAGTTTCATCTTCATAAGAAAGTGAGGGTGTGCAGGAGTATGGTTTGTGTGGGGAGTTAAATTTTGCATAGCATTTGGCTGTTGCATGTCCCTGACTTTCCCTCTGAGCCGTCCCTGTGTCAGGAGGCTTTCACTGGGCAGTACCATTTCCCAAATTTTTAAAGGCAGCAGAGTAACTGCGGTGTTATCCCAGCCCTGCAGCTGCCACCATGAAAGGTCAAGCCCTAGTGAAATGGAAGAGGAAGGGAAACAGACGTTATAAAGTGAAGGCTGTTAGACAAATGAAGCCTGTAAACAAAATATCTCCCTGTTTTTCAAGTGTGCAGGAGGGCAGTAGTGTTTCCTGCTTTCCTTCTTGAGGGCAAATAGAGATTACTGAAAAAGAATTGGAAGTCTGTGGTGAATAATGCAAACCAGTCCTAGTTATGATTATTGTGTTCCTCTTGAAATTGCTGAGGAGAAAATTATTGTCATCTATTTTACCTGCTACGAGCCAAATAAACAGATTTAATTGCTTAGTCCAAAAATAACTCTTTTAAATAAATCTTTTTATCTGGGAACCAGATTAAAATCATTAACTTTCAGAGTTTTTAATTAGAGATTTAATAGTGAGATAAGTTTTGGCTGTCTGTGGTTGAACTGTTAGGCCCTCTCCTTCCTCTTTCTCACCCCTCTTTTCAAAACAGAAATAATGCCCTTTTTCATTCTTAAAATACAACTCTTCCTACCATACATTTGCTTTACCATTCTATGCTTCCTCTAGACTATTTTCCTTTAACAAACCTTTAGGTTTGCTCACTGAATTTTGTGAACCCTAGGTAAGAATGTTTGCTGCTGATAAAAGTGTATTTCTATTACTGTTGTCTGAAATACTGTAATAAAAATTGAGACTGTACTGGATAAAGGCAGTGAAAACTTAGGCTTTAAGAGCAGAGGAGTATATTTTCTGTCATCATAAATGACAGTACAAGATCTCTGCATTCCTGTTCTCTTGTATGTAGACATCTACGTAACTTTTCAAGAAGTAATAATCTTTAATTTACAAGTTTTGAATTAAATTCAGATGTTTAATTTAAAATAAAATCAGCCTGCGTGACCATTTGCATTACACAAATCTTCATTTTGTTGCTTGGGGAATAAACAAAAAGTCAAATATTTTGGTGCTCTTAGAAATATTGTCATAGAAATATATACTGAAAAGGGAATTTCAGAGGAAATGGCAGAAGAATTTATAGAAACAAGCATTAAATCTCTGTTTGCTCCAGTTAATTCATGATTTCTGATAGTTGATCATGGCTCTTGAAGTTAACGTTTCCTAGCTAAATATCAATTTCACTGTGGAAAGCCCTAAAACTTTTTCCCTTTGTGTCCAAATTTTGTATTTTTTTAAAGAACTGTGAATTTCTTCCAGCTGGATCCAGGCATTGGTAACAGATCTGCAGTTCAAGTGAACTTCTTAACTTTGTACTTAATGGTACAGTTTTGATAATTAAGTCAATAGCAAAACTGTCCATGAAACATAAATATGACCATGGAATAATTCCATAGCTAAACTTACAATCAATCAGTGTTTGGCACAATAACTACACATGCATCACTAAAAACATATTAGTGATATAAAAAAGGAAACCATCTATTTTGTCAGTTAGTTTTAAGATGCATTTTTTTAATGTATCAGCAACCAATATATGAGAATTCTCCAATTTGTTTACAATTTCTCTGCTGGTTACTTGTATCTGATGCTTCGTTTCACTTTGACTGACAGTGTTAAATGTCAGTTAATTGTGTGCAACAACACTCACTTGAACGTGGTCCTGCTGCACTCCACTTCCAAATCACACCATGTGCCTTTGCTGGGCAGACGTTCCTGCACTTTTGAGAAGGTGTTTGCCACCTCAATTGCTGAAACATGAGTGTACCCTCTTGCTGGGAATTTTGCAAAGGATTTTTTTTTTTAAGAAACCTAGTGAATCACTGGCTTTATTAAGGTGTAGTAACCTTTTAATTTGTATTCTAGTGTTAGGTCCTGTGTGTGAAGAGTTCTCATATTCACTGAGAATTGGTATTAATGGAGATTAATTAGATTTTTTTGTTGTTGTTAAACAAGGAAGGTAATCCAGCAGTGGAGAATCTTAACTACAGTTTTACCACTCACCTTCATCCTGTACTGTCTATCTCTGTGTGTCTACCTTGATGTGTCTAATCCATTTACCACTTTCACTGTTACAATCTCAGGACAAGTCTGTTCAATCAAGTATGGATTTCCAGTTCTGTGGCTACTTCAAGAGAAGTATTAACACCACAGCAGTAAGAAGTAGCCCTCCTACGAGGTACAGACTGATGGTGATGCAACCTTCAGAGCATTGGGTCGACAGTTCATAGCAAGGATACATCTCTTACCATGAGCAGAAGCAAGTGATTTGCCATGGGAACACTTCTCTTGCCAGCAGCTTGATGTTAGCACCCATTCCTGTTCTGGACACTTGCCTGAGCCCGCAAACAACGAGACTCACCTTCGGGAGCCCTTGCACAGCCCCACACTGGGGACAGGTAGACCTGCCCTGTCCCCAGTGTCACAGCTCAGGAGCCCCTGGGTAGATCAGACAGACGTGTGGAAGTGGCTGCCCCAGGGACATCTGGCAGTTGTTGCTGTAAACCCCTGACACAGGCGTTAGCTGCCTCTGCCCAGCCGTTTCAATGCCCGGTAAGCCTTGACGCTTCCTTGCCAAGCTGCCAGTTGTCTTTGGGAGTCCTCAGACCTGAGGCGTGGAGCTGCGGGCAGGCGTCACTGCCCGAGTTAAGCCCTGGCTGAAGGGTGTCATTTCCAGTTCTGCCTCTCATCTTACACCGTTCTTTCTAGGAGGAAGGTGATGAATGGCACAGCATAGCCAGGATTAGCTTCTGCTGCCTCATGAACTTCAAGGCAGAGGTGGAGCCCCACACGGGTCTGCTCCCGTGTGTGGGACAGCACAGACAGAACTGCCAGTGCTGCACCAGCATGGGCACCAGTAAATGGGCAGTGAGCATGTTTGCTGAAACTTCTCGTATGTTTAACCTTAAGTGTGTCTGCACTTTCAAATTTAAAGTATTTTCCGTCCATTTATAAAATGTATTACAGTGACCTTGTTTATGGTGAATTAATAAACCTGTAGTAAATCTTACACTGGTGTTAGAAAATCATAAAACTTGCTACAGTTAATTTTTAAGGATATGAGATAAGTATTTTGCATCCTTTGAATGCAAGCTCACAGTGTACCTCCTATGACTAGAACACTTAAATAGAGTTTGACAGTCATGACAATTAAATGGGATTAGCAGCCTCAGAAAATAAAAACTATGATTTGCATTACAGTAATGCTTGCTTGTTTAAAATTTACAAATGAATGTGCTCTTTGTGTGGTTTCAGAGTTAGACTTAGTTTAAAATTTGGAGAAAAATACTTATAATCCTGTTGCTGAGTCAATACCCATAAAAGATGGATGGATGCACACATTCTTGTGGGACAGCAGCACATCACTGATTTTTGTCTCACCTTGTCTTTTTTTGACAGACCATTAATTTGGATGCTTTATCTTGCCTGCAAATAGTTTATAATTTGCCTTGGAGAATAAAGGATAGAAACCTCTTTGTACTCAGAATTGTTAGCTTCTGTAGCTGCATAGCACGGTATACACTGGGCATCTGACACGTCCTTTTAAGGCAAACTTTGTAGAGATTCCCATCCCCTGTGGAACTGTACAGGAAAGGCCTTCAGTAAAAATGGGCTCCAGGCCAGGACACGTAGGGCAATTTGAAACAGATTTTTTCTAAGTGAGATCATGTGAAAATCCTTCTTTTTTTCTTTAAGAGGGACTCTTGCTTAAAAATGCTTTTTGTAAGTATCTGATTCTAAACAACTGTTAACTTGTATAGCTGTGTTCAGCAGCAAATACTTTCTTTTGAGTAAATACATTTGGTTCTGCAGTAATGCCTTATAGTAACTTATGTCATTGTTTCTATTTAGTGGGGTTGAATGACAGTGATTTTCTCAAAAACAGTTTTGACTTTCTTAGGTGGGTGGTTCTATGTTTGGGACTTCTATTTTTAAAACTGCCATAACCCTTCCCTCCTCTCATCTACACTCACCCCCCTCCCCCCGTTTTTTTTCTACTCCTCCTGAAACCAGTGCAGATTTTAGTAGATATTTGGAGGGGAAACACAATTAAACTTCCTGTTGCTTGTACAAAACTCTCTCTTACCCCAAGTGGACGCTTTGGATATATAAGTGGCAAAGGCTGGCAGGCGTCGGTGCCCCTGCAGGAGCTGGCAGTAAGGGAAGGGCACTGCAGTGGGTGAAGTGCTGCTGTCACAGCCACGGTCTAGTGCCCTGCTTGGACTGTCCCCAGCGCCTTGCCAGTCCCAGCAGCTGGGCCAAGCAGGCTGTGAGCCTTGGGAGCCTGAGCTTACCCTGGTCACCGAGACTCGTTCACTCATGGAAAGCAGGCTTCAACCATTCAGTGCCTTTGCTGCTTCCCTTCCAAGACTCAACCCTGTATTCTGGGGTCAACACAGGATTTTTCTTGAGGACTTTGTTTAGGCAGACCTTTATTTAGACAACCTTTTGGTTACCGAGTAGTCCTTAAGAGGCACAGTGAAGTGAACCAGTGTGTGCCTGGGCATACACATAGAACCTGAACACCCAGTACTTGCCTAAATATTTCTGCACTTTCTTGCTGTTCTGAAATGCTTGCATGAAGATGGAGTCTGATCTACTGAAAATCCTAGCTGTCTGAATTATAGATGGATTCTAAACAAATCTTCTTGCCCTGTTTGCATGTTTTTACCATGGCTCTTCCCAAGGATAAAACAGGACATTACTATTGCAAAAACCTTACTTTGCTTTCCTGCTAAGAAAGCTCTGCCATTATATTGCTTTCCTGCTGATATTTCCACTGCTACAGCCTCTTATTTATAGACAGCATTATCTTAGTATCCCCGGTTTTGCTTGAATAAGAATAATTTAATTAAAAAGTATTTTTCTGTTGTTCCTAATCAGTTGACTATATACTAGAAGCCTTCACAGAAGAAGGTAAGGCATCAAATACACATGCATATTGGAAGGAATTTGGTATAGTTAAACATTCATAGTGAAAAGCAGCTCCTGCCTTGCTGCTGACACGGGCCCCAGCAGAATATTTCCCTTCTGTGTTGAGCACGGGCAGAACACAAGTCAGAGCTCAGGCCAGTACACACCAAGCAGAAGGATGTGTTGGAGCAGGACCTGTACTGCAGCTCCTGTTGAGATTCCCACTGTGTGACGAGCCTGAGCTGCCACTGCTTTGGTTCCCTTCGTAACACTGTGGGGATCAATTAGAAGTTCCATTATAGATCATAATTGCAAGTCAATACTGTGTTAAGTCAGTGAAGCATGTGTGGTTCAGGCACATATCTGCTGTGCTAAGACTAAATGCTCTTGGCTTAATTTTGCAAGAAGCTGTTCCCTTACCTTGCTGACGTTGTTGTATTAATCATGCCCTTTACAAGTAATTTGAAGAAAATAAAGACTAATGCCTTTTTACTATGGTCTGCCTTGATGGCAGCCTTTATCATCAATAAATGATGGTATGAAAATGTCTTTGATATGGAAAGCTACTTCCTATTTGAAAGAACCTAGCTGATTTTAATAAAAAAGTAAATAACAACTGTAAGATTAAATATCAGCGATAAAGCACTGGTCTTTGAATGGATAGAACAGAATTGGAACAAAATATAACTAACAAAGTTAAAGTTCAGTCAGTGCACTTGAGCATTTTGTTCTGTAGAACAATAATGGAACCTTAAATAATTGAGGATTGAGACCTCTCACGGTCATTTGCAGCACAGCCTTGCCCACACATTCTTCTGGGTGGGTATTTCAAACCTACTCTCAATTCAGGAGTGCAGCATAGTGACACCACAACTTGCCTTGTGGCATCCTGAGTTTTGGATGCAGTGTGTATGTGCATCTCCTACCCACCCCCCACAGTGCCAGCTGTTCTTTCTACTTGTGTTCAATTGCTGAAAAATAGTGCATTAAAAGTTTCCACAGGGTATTGAATTAGAACCTCTTACTTTGGAGTTTGCCTGTCTTTTCTACTTTCTCTCTTTAATCATAAACTCCAGCGTAGCAGGCTTAAGGCTTGATTTGTACATTACTAGAACTACATTTTCATTAAATAAAAGGTTGAGCTACAAGTTCATGAAATTGTGATTTTTTTCAATTTTCTTAGACTTTCTTCTTAAGAATTACATTATTAGAAAATTAAATAAACATTTTCTAACATGTTTATGGTCATCACCCTTAAAAAAAAATACTGTTATAACACTTTTTATGTGGTGAAAGCACAACCTGTCTGGGTGGCCAAATCCAAAGTATTTTTGAATGTTTCCTGGATTATAATCAACCTTCTGAACCTACTGAAGTGCATCACCTACTGAACTTTAATTGGTCAGAGATATACCCAGGAGGGGGTGAGGTAAAGGGCCAGGAGCAGCAGATTATCGTTGTCTTTCATTCATTGTGCCAAGTTCATTCTTGCAATATTTTTGCTGGCAGTAAAGCAAAACAAGAGTATGAAAGTGTTGATAGACAAGGTCTTCTAAAGCTTAGGGTGTGAAATCTGCACTACCTGTGCTTCTGCTAAGAAAACTAGCAATGGGGAGAATTACCTCAACCAGAAAAACATGCTATGCATGAATTGAAGGACTTTGATCTACTACCTTTATGAAAGATAAATCTAGGCAGCTCTTAGCAGCTGGAAGCAGCTAAGGAAGTTCTCAAGAAATCATGTCTTTCACCTAAATTACAAAAAAAAAAAAAAAAAAAAGCCAGATTGAATTACTATGTACAGGGATAGTAAGAATGAGAGGAATCTGTGTTTTCTTTATGAATACCTATCACAGACACCTCAGTGAGCCGGTTCAGCTAATGTGGGTTCAAGGAGTTACATGGGTGCAGGCTGACAGGCAGCCAGGTGCTATCAGTGAGTCGGTGGCAAGCACTGAGCCCAGTTAGCTGGGAAATGCAATGGGAAAATGGGAAACTCAGCAGCTGCCCTGTCATCTGTGCATTTCCCAGTCACGGCTGTGCCTGGCATCACAGCTGGCAGCAAGGAATCAAGTACCTGATTCTTGATGGTGGGGGCAAATTAGAGTGGTAAGAGTAGAGTCTTGAGGTTTACCTTTGGAAAAAGTGCTGAGAAAATGCAGCATGGATTGTGCCTTCGCTGGAGGGGCAGAAGGAATGTGCATTTTGAGTAACTTCTATTGCAACACTTGAAGTGACAGACTTCAGCTTTCTTTAGCCAACTTTTCTGGGAGGTATGTTTGAGTTACCAGTTACCTGCTTGCTGCTGTAGAACATAATTACTCTGGTTTGGGTAAGTGAAGAGGATTTGCAGAGAAGAAAAAAGCTGTGGAGAGAGAAGGATCTGCAGTACTATTTGGGAGGAAAATTTGGAAGACTTGTCAACATAGCTGGGCCTTGGGGAAGGGCTACCGAGTCACAATACAGTTTGCTTATAAAATTACATGTTTGGAAGCCATTCTATTGGGGAGGAAAGTGAATAAACTTGAAATAATATCTAATTTCCTGGGCTCTGTGGTAGCAATAGATTAGAAAAGAATTCTGAGAAAGACTGAGTTTGATGTTACTGTTTCTGTTTGCAGGCTCCTTCTAGGCTTTGAGAACTACTATTCCACCTGAGTTACAGTAACAGTTGTCTCAAGAGATGCTTCCTGGGTTACTACTGGAAAAACTAAATTGTTTTCAGATGCTTTGGATTTTTTTTTCTGTTTATGTGTCAGATTGTTCTGTATGATTTTTTTCCTTTTCCCCACAAAAGAACATTAACTAGGCATCACTGAGGTCTGTCAGGTTACCAGGATTTTCCATGCAGCACTCAGTGTGTTGTCTCAGGAGACATTACTGCTCGTGATGTCAGAGCCTGTCCAGATTTGCTGTGTCATATCAGTCATACTGGGGTTGGGTTTCAAAGCAAGGAGAATTCCATTCCCATCAGGGACTAATGGGAAAAGCCCGTCAGGCTTTTGTCCATTGGGTTGGATCAGCCGTGTCTTAGCTGAGAACAAATGTCATATCCCAGCGGATTTTTGAAACAAAAACCAGCAGTGGTTTAAAATAATAGATAGTGGATACCATGTTCTCTGAAGGAATATAAATAGTTCAGCAATATACAGACTAAATAAACAGATAAAAGGAACGCCATAGCATGAAGTATAAATATGGAGGCATGACCAGAAGGTGCTGCAGTTGACAGTGGAAGCTGATGGCTAAGGAGAATTGGAGTTACAAGCCAGGAAATTGTGACTTTGGCAAAACATGATGAGAGCAAAAAGTGCGAGAAAAACTGGGAACATGTTAGAAGAAGTGAGGGTGTTGCAGTAGCTGCTGAGAACGAGAGGGAAGCAGCATTCAGTCCAAGGGCAGGCGTGTGTCCGAGTTGTTGGTGCACTCTGGGGGAAGAGATGGTAGCACTGGCTTTTTGAACAGCTTGCAAAATGTCATAAAATCCTACTGGATAGCCAGGGAGTAGAACACTCAGTTCTTCCAGCCAGCTGATCTGGCAACGAGCACCATGCATGACTGCAGGTATCTGGACTTGTAAGATGACTTGGAAACTTTGAGGCATGGTTTGTTCTCACTTGACAGAGTTTAAACTGGTGCCTGTGGGAAGAGTGCCAGGAATTTTGGATTAATGCTCATCCATCTCTTTTTCAAAGATTGTAGCCTAAATTTTGATTTACAGAGAAAACAGTGAGATGTTGGCAGGGTATCAGTTACGCTACACTTAAAAAAAAAAAAGGTTGAATATTAAGCAAAATAGATACAGCTGTAAAATTTTTGTGCTAAGTAGCATTTTGGGATGTAGTGAGATCTTCCAGTGGTAATGTTAATGCAGTGTTCTCTGCCTTTCTGTACAATAGTCCATAATGACAGAAAAAAAAACATCTTCAAATATCAAGGCATACTGAATGGTGGCTTTGAGTTTTTGAAGTACCTTCCTCTTTGGTTTTCATTTGCATTGTCACATTCCTGCTATATTTGGGGTTCTTGGGTACAAATATGCCTCCTATGACATTTGCTTTTGCACGCAATCCAGGTCAACATACATGAAAGTAACAGGAAATTTTAATTTGTCCTTATGATGAGTGCTCATTGGGCTGGTACTTCAAATGGCAAACTTCCCTTGACAATCACCTTGGTACCCTGTCACTTCATCTTCTTACCCCCTTTCAGTAAAAACCAAAACTTTATATTTTTCCAGTCTTGGGTTCCCTGTCTCAACTTACAGGGTGCTATTTATTTGCTCTATGACTAAATAATCAGTGATTATGTCCTTGCTACTCTGTCACCTCTGAAGCAGAAGATTAGATATGTAATCTGTTTACACCATAGAATATTAACCAGAAAGTTCTGGCCTACTTGTATAATTAAAATTAAAAAAAAAAAAATCTGTGTCCCTCTAATGGGAAGAATTTACTCTTTTGTGCCTTTTTCTTGGTTATTCACATAGCCACTAAGCTCTTAACACTTTTCTTCTCGCAGGTATTTATCTGTGTAAATTTTAGATAGGTGATTCAAACGTGTGTTCTAGAACAGCAGATGATGAACAGGAATTCTGGATAACAATTTGGGACTGGCTGTGGTCTGCCTGACTCCCACTTCTGAGCAGTAAGGGCTGTCAAGAGCTTCTTCTGCCTTGATACCAGGGGAGAATTTTGCTTTCATCTTTCCCCATACCATCATAAATCCTTAAAGGGGGGAGGAGAAGATTTCATCACAAAAGAGTGCCAAGCAAATGAAAAAGAAATATCAGCATTGGTATCTTTGGCCTCAGCAGGACAAATCGCTGCTGAACATAGTGCTTATTTCAATGCAAAGGATGTTTGCAAAGGCAATACTGAAACCACAGCAATTCCATTTCACTCAGACAGTTCCGAATTAATAAAGATTGAAAAGTTGATACAGGAACAAATTGCTGCATAAAATTGAAGCTGTACAAGCTTAGGTCTTAAAACCCAGAGTTTTTAATTTGTTGTTTTTATTTGCTTTCAGTAGTTTATGATCTAGATGTGTAAAAGTAAAATTAATATTAAAACCCCTGGCTAAACATGGATTAAATTCTGTACAAGATGAACATGCTCCTTACTAAAACATGCTACTTAATAAAAATGCAGTAAGCTTTCTCTACTCAATCTTGTTTTTTAATTGAAAAGTTAGCAATTTTGTGTCACTTTAAGCAAGAATATGGACCATACCAAATTTCTCCTGATGAAGAACATTAAAATCCAAAACTTAGGGCTCTATCTGTTTTTCTGTCTGTTTCACTTTGGTGAAAAAGCATGTATGTAACCTCTTCCTGTGCTAGCTTATCTTGGAGTGAAATGCTGCTTATTTCTCTTGCTGTACATGGCCCTGTACTTTATTTACCTTGGGAAACCAAAATGTACAACCTACTTTGCTGCAGTTTTATATGTATATACATCTTAAGTTTTGTCAACAGACACAGTTCCTATAATAGAGTTGTTGATGTACTTTGAGGAGCACATGCTGTTTTGGTTGAAACTTATGACAAGAGAGCAGTTTTTTCAAATGCTTACTAGTACTTTAAATTTAGCTTGCTGCACATTAAACCTTTGACTCCTGCTGGGGAGGGCAGGAAGCCTGCAGCTTTAATCAGAAATTTCATCAGAACTAAGAAGTGCAAGCTGTTATGACATGATGTTTAACTTCAAAAGTTTTATCTTTTATACCTGCTTTTTATCTTCGTAAGATTTGTGTTTGCTAGTCCCAGTGTAAAAAGTAGTGCAGTGTGCTTAAACTCTTCCTTGAGATCCTGTTACAGTAATTTTCCAGAGTAGCAGCAATGCAGCCAGCTGAACTCTCAAACTGGAGATTTGGCATACATGTAGCCCTTAGCATACAGTGTGTACTGTGTAATTTGGAAAAGATTAGTATAAAAGGACAACTCAAAGTCCATGTGATGCCAGTTATAGTGTGAAGTACTGGTTAACATCATCACTCAAACTAAACATGCTACAGGCACACTGAGTAACTTCAAGGGACACACACACAGATCATTGAAGTTGGCCAGCAGAACTTTGCTAGCTTCCAGGAATTCATGAGCTTGATAAAAACAGTGATGATTGTTACTGTCCCTGTACTACACATGGAGGAAGGGTTTTTACACTCTTACGATCTCCCAACCAGAAAAGTCCTACCTGAAGAGAACTAGGTGTGAGGATCAGGTGTGAAGTTGCCAGAGGAATCAAGTTTAACCCAAGGATTCCAGCCTGAGGCATTCGTTGGCATAAACAAATAAATATCAGTTTGTCATAGGCAAATAACACCCAGCCTTTTCCTTCCACAACCTCGGATCACCTATAATTTTGACCACTTGTATAAACATTAGTTTCCTTTCAAATATGTGTCTATTAAACCTGTATCTCTGAGGCATCAACAGAAAGAGCAACATCGACGACTTTATGTGTCTTTCAACATTTGTCAGAAGAAAGAAATGAACAGTTGGCTTCCTGCTATCCTATATTAAACTTCTGTAAAATCTTATATCCATTGCTACAATTGAATCATTTGTTAGTATCCTGAAACTGTAGGGGTTTTTTTCATGGCACTGATGATACTTTGAATGCAGCTGCTTAGCTACTGCTTTCATATTCAGTAGACAATATTTCCTTTTGTTGTAGACCTGTAAGATTTAAGTATCTTCCATGAAGGTTCAGTATTTATAAAGGATCAAATTTTTGATTAGTAGTTACAGAAAAATACATAATTTTTTTACATTCATATCAAAGCCTCTGGCTTCACCTCATAGATAGCAATCAAAGGAAAACTGGAACATCTCTGATATCCACATGTGGAAAATATTAAATATTCAGTAAGAGTGTTACATAACTTCTGGTTGTGCTATTGGGAATAGAAGAGCTAAGAATTCAGAATAAGCATAATGCCTTATTTCTGGTAG
Organism: Vidua macroura; assembly: GCF_024509145.1. Taxonomy (NCBI): domain Eukaryota; kingdom Metazoa; phylum Chordata; class Aves; order Passeriformes; family Viduidae; genus Vidua; species Vidua macroura. The sequence goes on from NC_071579.1 coordinate 15,536,424, forward strand.
TATCTGACCTGTCACTCTCCCTGTTTAATCCCTTCTTCTCACATGTTTAAAGCATGATTCAAAAGATTTCACATCTCTAGGTTTTCAGGTAGATTGAATATAATTTGCAGAGAAACTAGCACCAATTTTTAATTTTTGTAACTTAGTTTCCCACCAGCTCAAAAATCAGAACAAAAATAATGCTTTTAGTGGCAATAAGAACTCTCCTCAGGCATATAAGTGTTTTTTACTTTCTATCTCTAGATAAACACTGTAGTGATACCCCAAGGCAACTTAAAACTTCTTGAAAAGCTCAAGATTTGAAACATGGTAAAGTACTCCAACATAAAGTAAATATTCTTCAGAAGTGATAAAATTCCACCTGATTACTTTGAAGGTGCCCAAGCAGTGGGGTCAGCAATTTATTATTCAGTTCAGTTGTAATCTCACATATGGAATGCACTTATTATTAAATGAGGAAAATTTCTGACTTTTTTTTCTTTTGCCTGCCAAGAAAGATTAAAATAGCCACACTTGTAGAAGTCTTTCGGGTTCTCACTCTTACTGGCTTCCATATTTACTTTTTTTTAATATTGGGAGGAAAAAGATTAATCTTTAAACTATGTCTCTTGGTGGTATGATCACAAACCTAATTTCCTTTTTACTTTTTTTTTGCCAGAGTTTAAAAATAAGTTAAGTGGTAGAAACAAAAGTCCAGTTCTATTCCAGACAATTTCAATTGCAGGATGGCTAACACTGTCTTTAAGCTACACTGAAACTGCCTAAATTTTCAGAAAGCACAATGTTCATTATGTCTATAACTAAATTGTGGAGGACATCAGCTCAACCCCTGCTTTGTACCCACATGCATGCTGGAATGGTGATTTTATCACAGTATGAGCTGTCAGCATACAAATGACCAGCCCAAATGATCTGCTGTCTTCTAACTGGAGCATGAGAATAGAAAGTTCTGGCCTTTCTATAAATCCTGTTCCTTCACTTGAATTGGGGTACAGAAATAAATTATACACTGTATGTCTTGCCTGTACATGTAACTTAAGGTTTTGTGGGTGAGGTCATTTTGCAAGATTTTAATAGGTTCTCTAAAGTGTAAGAAGAGTAAGATGCTACAATTCAGTCTTTTGGGGAAGATGTTTTGGTATCTTTCTCCTTTGCACATATATTTATTTTCACACAAAATCTAACTGGCTCAGTTATATCCAAGACTGCTTCTTTTCTATCATTTTGAGCGAGCTAGTTGGGTTCTGCCAGATGTTACTGGGAAGACAATTAAGGCTGTGATCACATAAGCTTTGCTTCCATAGGAAATAAAAATATCCATGAAAACTCATTTGTAAGCTAATCACCAGGTTAGAAAGGAGAAAGATGACAGCTGACTTCTTCATACACCATTTTCAAGATGTTACCCATCCCTTGCTATTATTACCATCACTGGAAATGAATGTGGTTGTGCTGCTGCTGTGCTAAACTTAAGGGATTGCAAGGGGGACTATCTGCCACCCACGAGACGAGACCACAGCCATGTCCTTTGAAGCTGTGACCTTCAATTAGCTTTTCTAGTTTGCTTCTAATCTTAGCTAATATCCCAAAGGTGTGATTAAAAAATAAAGTCATTATATTTTCCTTGTCGTCTTGTACAGAATGCTGCACAGAATTTTACACCTTAGTCAAGATCAAAATGTCAGAATGGGTTAGTCCATTATCCTGATCTGTAACTAAGGCACCATAGCACTACTATTAAAAATAGTCTAAGGAAAATAAGTATTACTCAGACAAGGTTTTGAAGTAAAGCCAGAGATACAAGAATTTTCCATTCCCCTTAGAAAAAAAATTAGGGAACAGAGTACTGTAAATTGTAGTTTGGTCAGTTTGGAGTCAGGGATTACTAATGCTAGCCAAAATGTAGCAATTGCCTCTATCCAAGTAATTCAGATATGTTGGAATTATAATCTCCTTCAGTATAAATATAGATGCTAATAGCTGGCCTTTCTTGGCTGAAGTCTTAAAACCAAAAAGTCTCAGATGTACATTTTGATTTAACGTGAATGGCTGTACATGAGTTTCTCGTTAGGCATTTGTAAACAACTGGTGTAGCTTTAGAAATACTGCAGGTACATTCTGTGCTGGCCTGTCATGTTTCTCACAGTAGCTCCCTCACTTCCCACCTTGCTCACTGATCCATGCAGGACACCTAATGAAGGTGGAAGTGTTGCCAACCTCTGCACCAGTGTAGGTTATTTATCCCACACAATCTTGTGCTCAGGTAACTTTATTTTGTTTGCAGAAAACATAGTGATGATTTCAGTGATACAATCCATTTTGTCCAACTTGCCAATATTGAAAAGGATTGCAAAGGTGACAGGTTTAGCCTGAAGGAAGTTGGAGCTGCTTTTTGGTGCATTCAGGGGAGGGGAACAAAGGGCAGAGTGAAAGAACACGGATGCTCTTGACAGCTGGTGGTGTTGAAGTTCACTGCTTTGAAGCATTCCTTTCACATGGATTGATTTCTAGTGACTGAAGCATAAACTTACACACAGAGTAGTGAAGTCTGAACATCTGGAAAATAAATTTTTAAGTCATCTTGCTAACAACTCTGCTTGATGCCTTAAACTTCAAAGATTATTGCAGGTTTTCTTCCTTTGCAATTAAAATATGAGATCACAGTTTATTCCAAAAGAGTCTTCCAGGAAGGTCAAAGAGGAAAGAAATAGCAGAGATACTAAAGGTTAATGATAAACCAAGGCACAGACACAGCCCCCAGAATCCCCAGTGAGACAGCTCTTAATGTTATAGCAACAAGGAAAAAAACTTACTAGGTCATCTCCATTAATCATAAACTAGCTATAAAAGCAAACTCACTATAATCTTCAGCTGAATAACTGCAAATCTATTATATCAAATTTCTCATGTAAAAATTTACATGTGAGCAGTAGTACCAATAGCATGGCAATTCAGAATTCTTGTGTTCATAATGTACTATATCCCTTCCTTCCTTCCAAAGTATAACTTGGGTCAAATATTTTTTCAAAAATCATTCCTCTGCAGCTATCAAAAGACTTTTCAGGAGCTCCAGGAATTCTTACTCAAGGAAAAACTGCAACATGCTTAAAAGTGCTTTTTCCAAACAGACCTTTAGTAAAGCCATGAAAATTATAGTTAAAGGGATAAAGTACTTACATCTGTCCTCTGATGTATAAAATACAGTTTAAAAATCCAGCAATAAAATTACTGGATGACAGCTATAGCATACTCTGAAATGGAATTGGGTTGGGTAAGAGTTGGAGATTTCTCTCCTGAAGTAACTTTATGACTGCTTGTGTTACAGATTGCCCTGAAATATGACCCCCAGATAGAAGAAGATCTGCGTAACTGGATAGAAGAGGTTACAGGGCTGAGTATTGGTGCAAACTTTCAGCTGGGATTAAAAGATGGCATAATCTTATGCGAGTAAGCATTTATTAAGTAACCTTATTTTAGGAGTTTTTTATTTTCAAGGAACTAAGAAGGGACTTTCTGAAGATTCCCCTTGAAAAGATGTCAACAATTACAGTCAAAGATAGCTGACTGTAGGGTGGGAGCCAATTTCTTGGAAACGGTTGGAGAAATGAACACTTAAATCTCCTTTATATTTTAGCTAAGATTTCTAAGTGTTTCTAAATTTAATGGCATAGCTCATTTCTACAGTAATCAAATGACACACAAAAATTCTTACAGTCTGTCAGACTTGTGAGACCTGAGAACTGAGCTAGTCCACTGTATGAACCAAGAAATTAACCATTTTGATGAAACTAATGCAACTAATAAAGCATGAGTGAAAGTATTATATAATGCGTGCACAGATGGTATAAGGATGAGATTTATTGTTTAAGCATTTCCCTCTTTTTCACCTCCCCAGGCTTATAAATAAGCTGCAGCCAGGATCAGTGAAGAAAATTAATCAATCAAAACTAAATTGGCACCAGGTAAAATAAAAAAAAACAACCTCAGAACTACACCTCTAACCCCTTGAACCCCCAAACGATACTTTTGTTCTGTATTAACAAATCTGCTATGAAAATGGTACATCTTAAATCTTAGTAGCACCAAGTTTACATATGATACATATCCCAGAGTTGAGGAGGCTGCAGACATGAACAGTGCTTAACAGAATGCAGCTACAGCTGAGGTGGTTCATCAATGGCAGTTGAGTACCTGTATTTAATAGCAGTGTTGTAGCTTTCAGGGAAGTGTCAGGTGGAAGAACAATCTAGAGCCCTATAGCAAGGCCTTTGCCTAGTTGGAAAAAAAAAAAAAAAAAAAGTTTTCTTTTTATTGAATCAAAACTGAGTTTTCCATCCAGGCAGTGGTGCAAGGTATTAGATCAACAGCCTGCCTGTACCTCAACATTTCTGTATGAAGTATCCTCCTGAGAAGGTGTCTGGAGAGGATGCAACAAGCATTGGAAGGGTTGCTGCCTAGAGTTACTGCCTTTGCTGTTGCTGGGTCTAGCTTAATACTGTTATGTCAGCCTCCTTGTTTTCTTGGCATTGAACACTTCTAAATACGGGCAAGGATTTTTGGTTTTAAAGTTTTAATACCTCTTAAGAGTTCAGAAGGAAAGAAGAGATTCAGTCCTTACTCTTTGTATTCCATATTGCTTTCCAATTTCTACAGCACATAGTGCTAAAAAGTGCTAATAAACCCCGAGGCTTATTTGTCCCAGGAGGTGAGCAAGAGAATGCCTTCAGTCCATACAAAGATTCTATCCACATAGTTACAGTTTTATTTTATTCAAAATTATCAGTTGCTGAAGTCAAATAGCATGGATACCATGTCAGATTTTCTAATTTTGAGGCAAGTTTTAGATTAGAATTTCTCTTGGAAGGGACAGAGAGTTGAGAGAAGTCTTATCAAAGCCCACTCTAACAAAGTATATGGTACTCACTGATGGAGGGATGCCAGGCTGGATAACCTCATAGTCTGATTTCTGAAACCAGTATTAGAACTAACAAAAACTTCCCACCAGTCACTCTTAACCATGCCAGCTGTTTCATCCAGTTTGCACGAGGCAAAGAACTTGAATAAAACAAACAAACCAACCAGCACCAGAAGGCTTTAAAATTTCTTAATTTCTGATCTGAAACACTGTAGAAAACTGGCTTTTTTGTTTCTGTTTAGCTGGAGAACATTGGGAATTTTATCAAAGCCATCCAAGTCTACGGCATGAAGCCACATGACATTTTTGAAGCAAATGATCTTTTTGAAAATGGAAATATGACTCAAGTACAGACTACTCTAGTGGCACTGGCAGGTCTGGTAAGTATTTATACCCCTGGAGTTGGCCCAAATCTACATGCCAGTTCAGATGCACCCTTACAACCCATGTAAATACAGAAAACAGCATCCAGCCTGTCAGGAGAGGACAGCCAGTACTGAGAGTCTGAGATGCTGCAGAGGTTGCACTCAGAGAGCTGTGTGCTCCCACATGCCCCAGGGAAGGCTTAGAGTTCAGAGTGAGGGTTCCTGACTGCTTCCATGTGCATACACAGAACAGGGCAGGCTCACAGGAGAACACTAATCCCTGCAGAATATCCTTCTGACTCGGGTAGCTTTGGAGTGCCACCTGCAAATGGTGTGGGGAACTGGTACCTTCTCTCAGCCTTGGCACACAGTCTCATGGAGACAGACCCGCTTGTGGCAGCCCAGGCTTAGAGACTGGAGACAGAAAATACACTTCAAACACTGAATATTCTATTTTCCCTCTCCCAAAATAGGCAAAAACTAAAGGTTTTCATACTACAATTGATATTGGTGTCAAATATGCAGAGAAACAAGCACGAAGTTTTGATGCAGGAAAACTAAAAGCTGGTCAAAGTGTAATTGGTCTGCAGGTAAGTATGAAATTCAAGTTTGCAGTAATTTGTTATATTTGAGAACAACTTTCTTGCTTTGATTAACTGATATATTGTTAATGCAAAACCAGGTGCAGAATAACAATATGTTATTATCATGGAAGGAGGAATGAGGTTTTAATTCCTGTAAGCAGTTGATAGGCTTTATAAGCTCAAGTCACTGCCTGGAAAGTTGGTTTGTTTGTTTTAAATCTGCTGTAAGAGTGATAAGGGGGAAAGGAACAGCTAATATTAGCAGCATCATCTCTGTCTTTTAAGGTGGTTTTAAAGTAGTGGATAGTTAGAGTTCTTTGTATGGTAGAAACGTTTTTTTTTCTCTCCTCTTTCCTTAGTAATTATAAAAGCCAAAGTAAAATCTTAAAATTCCTGTGGTAGAGAAATTGTGGCAGTATAAATGAATCATTACTGTCCAAGGTAAAAGGTATGTTTTACATTTTGAGGCATACATCCATTCCAATTGCAATGCAGTTGAGTAAATGACAGCCATTGAAATGCCTTAGGATGACAGTTGCCTTTATTTTTCCCTTTGAAACTTTTGAAAGGAGAAAGGGTAATATATTACAGGTAGTGGTCAAACTACATGAGGAAAACAAGCCCTGAAATAACTTTTTGTCAGCTGTCACAGTTACCAACCATACTTTTTTCCTTAGACTATGCTTAATGTACAAATAAAAATAATTTCTTCTGTCCACTTCTTCCTTCCCCCAATAAAGATGGGCACCAACAAGTGTGCCAGTCAGGCAGGCATGACTGCTTATGGAACTAGAAGACACCTCTATGATCCAAAAATGCAAACTGATAAGCCATTTGACCAGACAACGATTAGCCTACAGATGGGCACTAACAAAGGAGCCAGTCAGGTAAGCAGGACTGTGTGTGACATGCAGGATGGACACAGCTCTCAGCCCAGTGGGACAGCAGAGCCTGGAGTGGTGCCCAGTAGCAGAGTCTAACAGGCAGCAGTGAGTGGGTACAGTTCAGCTCTGCTCTTACGCAGTAATTGAGGAACTTGAATCTCTTATCTTAACCAGTGTGTTCTGTGCTGAGAGTCTTAAGGCATAAAAATATCCCAGTGCTTCTAGAATTTCCTGCTGGCAGTGTATCCCAGGAGAAAACAGTAACTTGATTATAAGTATTAACTAAATAGAGGCAAAAAAGGAATTGCTTACTGGCACTACCTTAGTCAGAATACTTAGAATATTCTTCCCAAAGAGGAACATAAACTGGACCTTTCTGCGAGGACTTTATTCTGTGACTCACCTACTAGTGAGCAGATGTTACTGCGCTGATGTTTTGTTACATTTTAATTCCTACTTTTCAGCACTTTCAGTGAGGCATACTAGTTGAAATCATAAATCTAGTAATGACAGCTCTTGACCTTCTTACTGAACCTCTACAATCCTGTTTTATTAGGCTGGTATGCTGGCACCAGGTACCAGGAGAGACATCTACGATCAGAAGCACATATTACAGCCTGTGGATAACTCAACTATTTCGTTACAAATGGGTACCAACAAAGTAGCTTCACAGAAGGGAATGAGTGTGTATGGGCTTGGACGGCAAGTGTATGACCCCAAGTACTGTGCTGCACCCACAGAACCGGTCATTCATAACGGCAGCCAAGGAACAGGAACTAACGGGTCAGAAATCAGCGATAGCGATTATCAGGCAGAGTACCCAGATGACTACCACGGAGAGTACCAAGATGACTATCAAAGAGATTACCATGGTCAGTACAGTGACCAGGGCATTGATTACTAGCTTTGCATCGAAAGTTCAGTATTAGTCGATTATTTTATTCAGTAAGAACGAAACTAGCCTTGTGGAATTGTTACCTGTCTTTCCTACACACTACGCTTAATGTACCTAAAGAAATACTGCCTTACATACATTCCTTTCTCCTTTCTCTGCCCTTTCCCTGTCTAGTTGCCTTTAGTGCTGTAACAGTTGTAGTCTACAGCATAAACAATAACTGCATATGAAGTAAAAGGAATACTGTGAAAGGGGGAGTGCTCTCATACAGCCAGGTTGTTTCGTAAGGAGCTATGCATTCTCACAATCTCTACTTAAGTAGGTTTTTACATACCAAGTTAAGCCTTCATTTTACATATTTACAGCTTTTCTCCAGAGGAGATAAAAGAATCTCATGCTTAAAGTTACATGTGGTCTTTGCCAATTAAATTTAAGATATCTCATTAGTGATTTAATATCATTGCTATGTTTGCGAATGTTAAGTCCTGCATTAGACATAAGTGTGCATTCGTGATTGTGTATTCATTCCATTATCAACACTGACCAAACTTAGAAATAGTTGTCTTACTAAAAAGGGAGCTTGTACAAAGTCTTGAGCCAACAGAAGTTCCATGATTGATGGTGCATTTACCTTTTATTGTGCCATAATATATCCATGTAGAAATGCTTTTTTCTTCCTTGAACTGTATTTATTGCCACACTTCTGAAACTGATCCCATTGTATTTTTATAAATAAATATTTTTTTCTTAAAGGTACATAGGTGATCTTGTCTCATTTGTTATGCTACCAGTCTTAAAGATGAGATGTCATAAGAATTACTCCCAGATAAGCATCACCTTTGCCTATTTTAAGGGTAATTTAGAACTCTGTTCTGTTGCAGTTTGGGTTCATTTTTTTCCATGGGATTTAATCTAACAATCTTTTAAAAATCTCTCAGGAATGAGTGTCACTGACTTAACAGGAGAGGAATGTAGGTCCTTCACAGCTGGGTTCACTTCCCCTCTTCATGACTCTGAGGTTATGACTAGAGATCCTTAGCTGTTCACTAAATCCCTGCCATTTTCTTAAGGCAAACAAGGATCACAGATATTTATTGTTGCTTCTGCTCCAGCCTGTTGCCTTCATACCATCACTTGGAGAATGCAAAACACTCTTGCTTTAGATTATGTAAAGACACACACAGTCTGTGCCTGCTGAGTACCTGCAATCCTAGGTACTCAGTTACTGATAGCAGAGCTTTATTCCTAAATGGAGGATGCTTTCTTCCTCAGCATGGAGTGCAGAGAAGCTACACTAATCTACCTGCACTGTTTTTAAAAGGAGAAAAAAGAGCATGTGTCGATGGGGGCCAATGTTGCAGTTTCTAACTTAAGTAAAATAATTCAAGGTTATCTTAAAAGTGTTCCCTGCAGTTTAAACTTATTACATTCACATATTAAATGTTTTACATTTGCAAGTTCTGGATTTATGAAGGATTTTCTCCTCAAGACTGGAAATTATTTATGCGTGCTCCATTAGTTTCTGTCGTCTTTGAATGTGATGTGGTGATCTGACTTTCAGCTGACCTATTTGTTGTGTAAGTCTTAAGCTTATTTATTTTAGAGAATTTAAATTAGAAAGGCTCTCTAAGAGGTCACTGGTCCAAGCCCTGCATCTGAGGCAAGAGAATTATTAGCAACAGATCTGTTAAGACCCGTTCTTCCTGAATGATACTGTTTCTTCCCCTTCAAAATAATAGTTTTTAATTATTTAGAACTGTTGTATTGAATGCTGAAAAGCAGTTCTACAATCAACAGCAAAAGCTTTTTTGTTTTTATAGTTTGGGTGAAAGCAATCTGTTTTTGAAAGCCTGACCATGCCCTCCTTCCTTCTGAATCCAAAACTTAGGCTTTAAACTACTTTCCCCTTACTATGTACTTAAACAGAAGAAACAAACAACACACAAGCTGTTGTTGGTATGCGTATTTCATCCAGAGAGATCCAGTGGAATCACAACTGAATTCAGAGTTTGAAGTAGACACCAAGCAAGACTAAAATCAAGCTGCTTTGCTTAAAACAATAGGCTGCAATACTTAGCCATTTTCTGGTTAGCAGACACCAGTAGTCCCTGTCTCCTGTTTTTAAGGAACATAGTTATAAAAGTACCTTTCATTCTGCTGAATCTAATCTTCCATAGCTGCAGGAAAGAGGAGTCCACACTTACTGGGCTGCAGGGCAGATGTCAAATTATTGGAAGTAGCTTAGCCCACCCTCAGAACCAGCTGTGTTCCCAGGAGCTGTGCCTCCATACAGCCTCCTTTACTACCTGACTAGAGTACCCTGCAGGGGAAGGCAGCCCTGAGAAGCAAGCACTAAATAGCATCAGCTTCTGTACGAGTGTCTTATCCCTCTAACTCAGGTGGAGGCTCCTGCCACACAGGAATGCTACAGGTGGAGGTTGTTGACACACTTGCCAGTGCAATATATATAAGATTGGGAGGTCTTGAGTTGTAAATGAAAGCTATAAAGCTATGCTTTCTGTACAAATGTAATTAAAAGCTATATATTTGGAAGTCTTCTCTAAAAATACACACAGTTCTCAAAACTTATTTTACAATGTAATTTCTGGACTAATGACAATACAGTATTCCTTTAACAGAATACACTCAAATACAGCTTAACTGGCATTTTCCAGTACTTTCTTTCTTTAAAAGCTAACTCAGAATTTGTAGGAAGTGTATGAATCCTTTCTCCACTCTGGAGCTGCAGTGAAGGCAATGACACTGCATCATAATTGCAATGAGCAGAACCACAGAGCTGTTGAGATTGGAAGGGACCTCTGAAGGTCATCTAGGGATTTTCTAAAAACAAGGACATGCTTAGATAAAAATTTCCCTCCCTTTTTTCCATCAGAGTTCCTGAGTCAAAGGCCAAATTTGCAGTGTGAGTACCAAAAACAAACAGGAAAAAAAAAACCCTGAATGTGTAATAAGAACTGGGGTTTTTTTTAACTTCAAAGCAAACCTCTTACGCTTTGTAAATTGGTAAATATGTTTACATTGTGAAGACACTGCTTCTTGGAAGCAATCTTGGCAAACCCATGGCAGAGGAAAAGTTTTGCCCCTTTGTAAGTACCATATCTGCACCCTTCCTCAGGGTTAGAGAGCTATTGCTTATTCAGGACTTTTCAGAAGTTCCCACAGTATCCACAAGCTGAGCACAAAAAGTATCCAAGGGTACAGATTTAAATAAGGAGAGGTGGTGAGTTACAGCCAGTACATTATCATCTTCACCTGCCAGGCAGAAAGTAATTAATCTATTTCCCTTTTCATCATTTATCCTATATTCCACAACTTCTTGAAGTGGCTCATATTAAAGTAGACTGAAGTTAATTAACTGATGGATAAAAAGCAAGTATTTCTTGGTATCTCTAGGTAACTAGTTTCCTTTCAACAACAGGAGACCAGATACAGTATTTAAATGAAATGGATTTCTTATTCAGGCATCAATGAGCTTTTCTGTACATCATTTCCAAGCTGTGACTAATCAAGGGTTTATCAATCTATTCAGTAAGACGGTTCTGAGTCACTTACCTGCAGTGATGTCTCACTTCCTGTATTGATACTTTACTGAAATCCTTGGCTGGCATCATTTTCCCACCACAAACCTCTCCTCAAATAAAATTTGAACAAAGAGAATAAAATATGCCACCGAGTAAAATCTGAAACTACTCCATACTCAGAACAAGGTGGAGACTAAAAAGTGTATTACAGTCAGGATCCAGGTAGAAAGTTTAAACAAGCTTTAAAATTGCCCACAAGAAAGTGCTGGCAGACTGTTACCAAGTTAATTTTTTATAAAGTGCCTACACTCGTGTTCCTCTTCTGACTAGAGCCCTGACAGTTGCTCCATTTCCTCCATGATGTATTTCACACCCATGCTACAGCTAACATTTCTATAAAGTATTATTTATAACATTTTTATCTCTGTCATCTGCTACTTTGCCAAGCTCTAAATAGAGATGCAAATTTTTCTGCTTCATCTTTTCAATTGCAGAAAGTAGGAAGGAAGGAAGGACTGTTCCTCATCTGCCCTTTGGAGAGGAGCTGGACAGTTTATGATACGAACTTACCTTGACTAATTATCTTGACTACAGAGAATTTCTATCAAGGGTAATTTCCATCAGTGAGCTTAGTCTGTTCCTTAATTGGCTGTTCAGGTATGCAGAATGAATCATGACACAGTCATCTCAGAGTGCCTCCTCTACAAATGTTTCTGCATTTACTGTTCTAGGGATGACTGGCACAGCATTCCCAGAGAAGCCTGAAAAAATCGTGTTAACTCCATGACCTTTTTGACTTACTAATTTAGTCTGACAACATAGAAATTTACAAAGAGTGAGTATATTATCAACTTTCAGACCATCATAACAAATGTAGTAATAAAAATTAGATGTGATGACACACAAAATATTTTATTCATACAAACAGATTGTGTGTCATTTTACCAGTGCAGAAGATACAACAGATTTAGAGAGCTAATACTTAGTCCTGGGCTATTTGGTAACCTTTACTGATAAGACAATTTTTGCTATTGCTGCTCTGCTTCCACTCTTCCTGGTGTACTTCACATTCAAGTCTACAAAGAGAGAAAAAAGGAGTCAAATAATGTTTAGCACTGTTTCTGCATTTAAATGTCGTAAGAGTAAACTGGGAAAATGATTAAGGTTCTTTTGTATCTCAAATCCACAATGTTCTTGCAGGGAATAACACCCACCCAGCCTCTGGTTTCTGTGCTCAGCAAAAAATTACTGAAGAATGCAATAACAGACCCAAACAATGAAAATATTTAGTACTATCCCTCACTGTAGTAATAAACTGGAGGAGTGCTCTGCCTGTAGCAGAATGTCCACAGGATTGAGTGAGAGGTCACTAGAGCCTGGTACCTTTTGAAGAAGAAAAATCACCAACGTCTGTTATTACACTTGTGTAAGTAGCTGTGACAGCAGAGGACTTGTGATAGTACCCAGCAAGCGTGGGTGCCAGAGGAGCTGTTCCTGCAGAATCTTCCTCTAGCAGCCCTAGCTTGTCTCCCACAATAAACTTGCTGGGGCAGCTTCGCAGGCCGGGCAATTTGCAGTATTTTTTCAGATGTCAGTGAGTGAGTGTTGACTCTGAGGACTTTCCCAAGCCTGGGTGTGGGGAAACACTCCCTTCTGGCATGTCAGCTTTGTTACCCCATCATAAAACAGAATAAATAAATATATATACTGATAAAAAAGGAAGAGAGGAGAAGAGGAGAGAAGAGAAAGGGAGTGAGGGGGAGAGGAAAAGACTCTAAGCTCTGGTCTTAAAGGTCTGGAACTTTAGCAGTTCTGGCATGAAATTAAGCAGCCTACCACTCTTCTGAATTTGATACAGCAGGCAGGTGAAAGACTATCTGAATATGTTTTATCTCCCACCCCTCTGGCACTGTCCAAATTTTCTCTTCTTCTGCTGGGCACAATGGGGAATGTGAAGAAAAAAGAGAATTATTATTTGATCCATCCATTTTGTACTAGCAGAGGGTTTCCTGAGGAGGGAAAGCAATAGAAGAACAGGATACAGGGTACAGCATGCTGGTTGCTGTGAGATGTCAGGAGACACGTGATAACCTCCATCCCTTCTTGGAACATAAAGGCAAACACATCAGCTGGCAGGTAAATACATATCCCACGCTCACCATAGGCTGGAGCTCTGTCCCGTCATTATCATGGAATGGTCTTGTGTTTCTGTGTTTTCGCCCCTCTGTTAACTTGTTACTCTGACTCACAAAGGTCTACAAGCAAAAACCAGGGTAAGATAGTTTGTAAAAGGAAACCATTATGCTAATAAAAATACCTGGTGAAGGAAGATAGTTAACCCAGGGCTAAGAAACTGTAGCTGGTTCCTGGCTGCGTGACAGTGATACTGCGAGGGACTGCAGAGGCAGCAAAAGTGATGAATGCAACTGAGAAAGATGAATTAAAAATCTCTGTTATGTCTCCTACTGCAGGATGAGGTTTCCAGCTGTATGAAATCCCTCCCCCAGCTCTCCGCCCACTGCTGCATATTGTCCTGAGGGCCACAGAGCCTCCCTTCCACCCCCGGGATGTTTGTAACCTGATTGTAGCACAGACAAGTCAAATGCCTTCATGTGTTGGGAAACTCCAAATTCTTGTCTGTGTTAGCAAACTTACTCTTGATCATACAATGAGGAGGAGTTTGGATGTGCTGCCCACAGTTTTTCCATAGAAGGGTACAGAGCCTGTCCTGCTTGGAAGACTCCTTGTCCCTGTGGGAAATCCTCTCTTCACCCACAGCTCTAGGGCATGGCTAATTACACAGAATTAAGAGCAGAGTTAAAGAGAAACTACCACAAAGTTTGGAAGTGGAGAAAGGAGAGACTCTGTTTCATGAAGGAAAATTGGCTTAAGAAGTATTTTAGAATTTGGCAAAACAGAGAGGGAAGAGCAGAGGTCAAGGCTCCAGAGTTTTCCATTCGGTTTTATATTCCTAGCCAGGCGATGTGCTTAAGTACTATTCTGAACCAAAGCCAAAGAATATATATATCTGGTTTCTTCTGTACAAAGGGTTAAGCCTGTCTTTAGGCTGCCTTTTTGTCTTTTTGTTGTGCTGTTGTTGTTCTCAACAAAATTCTATGAATATTACAGAAACTCCTAACAGCAGCATTAAAAAAATAAATAAAATCCAAAACTCCAAAACAGTTCTGACATTGTCCTGAAGAAAGCCATCCAGAACATTTGTGTCATATGAGCTACTCTGGCTGCTGGTTATTAGTTTTCATGGATTGCTAAGATTTTCTCTGTTGTGTAGTTTGTGAAGGAAAAGACAGAAGTGTCAAAAATAGCACAAAAGGAAAAAAATATCTGCATCTTCAGATATTCTCTTAATCAGAAAGGGGTGACACATATATTCAAAGGCTTCAGTTACAGCACTACATCACTATTAGCTAAGTACTGAAGGTAATACAATACTGTAATTACAAGGGTAAAGATGCAGAACAACCTGTCCAGAGGCAGAAGAGTTTAATCAGGAGATAGAAGACAAGGTTTTGGCAAAAGAATTTGTAAAGGTATGAAGAAGAGCAACTCAGATTTGCATTAAATACGTTTAGAACTACAGCATCTGTAGGATGTGGAATGGATCCCTGAACCTGCTGCTTGTTAATTTTTTCTCATCAGTGTGCAGTCAATCACAAGAAATATAAGCATTAATCTTAGGGCACCCCATGGATCAATTTCTGCAGCTAGCTCACCTATTTATTTATATCTTTTAATTACGAACAATATATTGAAGATATATCTAATTAGGCCTAAATAGCCATTACTTACAGAATATGATCTAAAAGAAGGCAGCAGGTCATAGCTAAGACACAAGAGTCAGAGGAAGCCATTTAGTTCAGTTTATAAATTAAGGTGCATGTATCCCTGAGTCCATCCTGTTCTAAGGTGTTGGAAAGGAAATAGCATGGGTTGTGGGTTCAGATTACTGGGTCTTGGGGAAAGAAAAAGTGCTTAAAAGCTTAGAATGTCTCAAATATCTTTGCTGTAATCAGGGGGATTTACCAGCAGCTCCGGATCCACAAAGTATGGCTTCTCTGCAGTTCCATCATTTGTTTCCATATCAATAGCAAAGCAAAGGAACATGGCATCTGCTGTCACTTCAAACACAGACAGAAAGCTGTGGGACATCAGGTAGGCAAAAAATCCAACCAGCATCAGAGGAACTACCCAAGCTTGCAACTCCCGGTGGTAGTTAAATGCCATCAATCCTCCAAAAACAGTAAAGCATACAACAAACACCTGTAAAGGGCAGTAAGAGAAAAGTGCAGAATTAATCATGCAGAAATGTTTCCCATAAAAAAAACCAATCCCCTCCAAACCCTGAGGCAAATACATTACAGCCAGTATTTTAAGAGTACATCTCATCTGGGAGATAGCTAAGCAATTTCCAGCATCATGTAGTTGTGCCACTTTGTGTTCAATTCCATGTGTAAATCCCACAGGGCAGAGGAAACCTCTTGCCACGTATTTACCAAAGACTTGATGCAACTGGAGCTGCCAGAGTGGGTCCAAGGACACTGCTATCTTACAACAAAATAACTCTGCAAATTCAATTCCTCAGATATTCTCTCCCAAGCTTTACTGCATTGACAACACTGAATTTAATGAAGATAAACTTTATTTACTTTAGGTATATGAAAAGATAATCAAACCTGATTTTTCACTTCATTTTTACAGAACAAATATTTTTATTTACTCTTACCTTTCCTAAAAATAGGAGAAAATCTCCAAAGCAGCTAATGGATGCAAGTTTAGCAGA